>NC_091465.1:68237663-68561342 GCF_027789765.1 Dendropsophus ebraccatus
TCTAAAGTCTTCACTACTAGATGTCTCACTTTTCAGCAAACAGCTGTCCACTACCTGTTATTAGGCTCGGTCATCTCTAGTAACAGACAGACCAAGTTGGAATACGGGGAGAGGGCCTGGGCTGTAGACCTGAAATCTGTCAGCCTGTTCGACTCCTTCAGTAGATCCACACTGTGAATAAAAGGTAAATGAAGACTTGCCTCTCATTTATGATGGCCCATAAAGTTCCCGGCAGCTGTCCCTTATGTTTATACAACTGTATATACACAGTGCTGCCTCCTGAATCTAATTTCCCTCCCTCTTCCTTTTAGCTTGTTATTAGAGATGAGCAAATTTACATTACAAAGTGAAGCACTTTGTTTGCTCGGCACTCGGCTTTTAGGCAAAGTGCCTGGATAAGCTGGATCCAATCCTCAGAAACTTATCCCAGTTTCCCAGGACTGGATCCAGCTTTTCTAGGCACCCATGGGTTGAGTGGCACAAAGATCCAAGGCAGCCGGTGTATAACCTAAGTGCACAGCAAAGGGCTTCGCTTTATTTGTAATGTAAATTGGCTCATCTCTACATGTATCATCAGTCCAGTCCTTAGCGTAACCCCTTCATTGCTGTGCTGCTGCTGTTTCTTTCCTTTTTCCTTACATAGCACCTGGCAGGGCCAACAAATCAGTAACCCCTCTTCTCCACATGCCATAGTAATGTATATTGTGACAACTAAGTCAACTTTTAAGATGGAAAAGTTAAGGCTAGTAGTTCACTGCAAGAAACAAATGTCATTTTGTTGGAAACCAAAGAAGAAATTAAATCTGCATGCTCGCTATATGATTGGGTTGTGATGTATGACAGTGATAGGACTCAGATACAAACCTTTTCAAACTCCAGTTTTATGGGAGGGACAAAGTGACTGGAGACCCATTCTGCTGCTTCTCTTCCTATTTCCATGGCTTCAGAAACAGTCTGAACACCAAGTTTGCACATCACAGAATCCGTATCACCATAAATAACCTGCAGAGAACAGGTACCAGTTATACCAAAGTCTTAAACCTCCAGAGATAGAGGTAGTAATCCGATGTTGCCTACCTTGGCGTCTGCCTTGTATCCATTGGCAAGAGTGTACTTGGATTCCACTAGTTGTTTGGTTGTCTCTATCATCTGCCTGCCAAAGCCTGTGACACTCTAAAAAAGCGAACAGAAGATCAACTTTATTGCTGCTTCATCCTATTAAGGGGGGGGGGGGGGGGAATTTAAGGTGACGTGTCAGGGATCAGATTTTTAGCCACAAACACGAATGTGGGAAAGGGGAGATTACTTTTGGTCTGCACATCAATCTTTGTGGGAAAATTCAATTGCCCAGTAAGGAGAACAAACAACTGCACTGTTAACTATAATATAATACTGGTAAACACGAAAGAAAAAAAAAAGTGCCTTCTTTGATGTATTAAATATGTATTTCACTGTCTTACTCTCTCTGCCTTCCTTTCCCCGGTTCTGAGGCTGCTGTTTTCTGCTGAAGACAAAGAAAACTGTGTGTGAGCTGTTCACTCCGTCTCCCCCTACCTTCCGAGGCGGCTCATGTAAACAGTTTTCCTGGCCGGCTGTCTTTGCACTGTGTAATGTAGGAGCGTTAATCTAAGGTTGAGTTACTTGTGACCTTACTGTAATTAATCCTCCCAGAGTCCAGAAACAGCCGACCAGGGACACTGTTTACATGAGCTGTCTTGGAGGGGAGGGGGAGACTGAGAGAACAGCTCACACACAGTTTTCTGTGTCTTCAGCAGAAAACAGCAGACTCAAAACTGGGGGAAGAAGACAGAAAAGGTAATTACATGTACTGGATGAATGGTTGAATCTCCAGGAGGGGGGGGGGAGGAATGATTTAACATGTGTTTTTCCAAAGTGCAATATCCTTTAAAGGGGTTGAAAATCCATTTTCAAAAACCAAAATTAGGAAACAAAATATACATAAATGCACATATATGCTGAAAATTAGGAAGTTACCTAAGGGCCAAACTACACCCACACCATCATATTTCTAGACTTCCCTACTAAGTGTTGGCTTTCCTTTGGTGTTTCCCAGGAGACATTTTGCAAAGCTTGTCAGAATCTTGAGACAGCAGGAAACCACCGGCTCAGGATAAAACCTTGCTGTAATGGCGGACGCAGGCAGATTATTCGTCTCGTGTATGCGGAGTCAAATTTTATGTCTTTTATGTAAACAGATTCACCTAAGCTGTCTCCACATGCTTCATGTTTGAGGTGAACACTAATTTATATGTGAAGCTTTACCAATGGATCTCTCCTTATCTATAAGCTGGAAAGTTTACGGTTTAGCAAGACCCATACAGTTCCTGTTTCAGCACACACTGCTGTAATGTCAATGTATAAGGCAGATAAGATGGCCTCAGCATAACCCCCTCTAAGGCTCAATGTGTGGAAAGACCTCTGCTGCAACCTCTCCCTCCCTTTTCCCCCGGAAGGATATTTGTTCAATGTCTTGGTTTTGCCCTCCAGGTTTTGTAACACTGGTCACAGTCTCTCCACACATCATCTGTATGCTGCAGCCAGACGGAGCTGAATGGCTTGTTTGTGGACATTGAAGAATTTTACTACTAAGTGCTACAACTCATCTCATAGGTTACGTACTGCTGCCCAGATCTGCCCGTCTCCTAACCACAAAGGCGGTATTACATCACTGTATACCAATATTGATATGTAGAGATAAGTGTAGTAGGCTCTTGTAGATGGGCCAATGTCTGGCAAAAACAAGGGCCAACCTAGTAGATCCGCACAGGTTTACACAGCTCTATCATTGTGCAGACGGCATGGCGATTGCAGAATTGTTCACTTTCATTGATGGCCACACATACCCCGTTTACACAGGCCGATATGAGGTCGACGAATGGTGATTTTTTTTTTTTTTTCTTCAGAAATAATCAGAAAATATAGGTTGGTTAACAGAAATAAACATTTAATAGGCCTTACGACCATATTCACAAACTGTATTTTGCCATTAAATAATGGCCATTTTTATTGACATTGATCAATTACATTACAGCGTATGGAATCACGGCCGTAGTGTATACACACTATATACACTACAGTCATGGTTCTCTGCGGCCGCACAAAATAACTGACAAGTCTATTTTCTGTGTCCGCTATTCAGTGAATAGAAGCTGTACAAGACAGCCTGTAATCATTGTGTAAAGTGCGGCTCCCGGCCGTACTTTACATTGTGGGCTATGGTAATTTGGAGCAAGGTCACACCTGAATGTAAGAAAAACAGAAAAATCCACTTACACCATAGTTATGCCCAACACTGTTCTGTGTAGCATACCTTCCAATCATGGGTTCACTTATACTGTGACAAAAGGCCAACGTCCGAAACGCGTCTACAGTGTGTATTTTCATTTTACTACATGTAATTTTACGGATTCAACTTTAATAAAGAACAAGTCGTTTATGGATTTCGTGCTGGACTTTCTCCTTTTCCTTTTTTACACCTGAATGTGCCTGCATTCCAATTTAGATAAAGTGATGTTCATCTGGCCGATACTACAGTATCGGCTGGGTGACACATGTAAGACGACTGCTGTTGTCTTATCCTGTATGAACATGGCCTTAGGTTGTAATGCCATGCTGATCGGATGGCAACAATGTCTAAACTGTAGGGGTCCAAATTGCTGGAGACCCTCCCGAAGCCTAGACTAAAGAGGCTGCAACTTACTTGGTCATGAAGGCAACATTGGATCGGTCTGGAAAAAGACACAAGGCTGCTCTAACAGTGATGTATACGATTTGCTGGAGAAATCATTGAGGATCCCTTTATTGATAAACCTACTCCAGCCAGATAAAAGCATATTAGGGAATTTGCGGATGGATTCTAACCATGTCGTCAATATGGCGCCAACATATTCCACAGCACTGTACAGAGATCATTATACTCCTCAGTCCCGTCTCAGAATCTAATCTCTCTATCTCAGATACACGTATTGAGGAAATCAGATAGGAAGCCAAGTAACCTATGTGTATGTTTTTGCAGTGAGGGAGGGAACAGGAGAGTACTCGAGGAAACCCACACAACCACTGGGACAATCTTCATGCAGATGTTGCCCTTGATCAGATAAAAACCCAGGACTGAAGCCCTGCAAGGCGACCATGCTAACCACTGAGCCAACTCTGCTGACTGGACACATTATACTAGATTTTTTACAGCTCCCATCCTTTTATTGACCACCTGTTAACTGTACTTACACAAGGCTACCCCTTTACGTACATTTTTTTTAACCACCAGTTTATCACATAATTTGCATACTGGACTAGGACTTGTAGATTTACAGGAAACCGCTGCCATACTTGGTCTGTGAATAAAACTATTGATAGAGGGACAAAGGACACACAGCTTATGGACTGGGGAATGGAGGAGACAAAGGACACACAGCTTATGGACTGGGGAATGGAGGGAAATCCCGGAAGACAAAAAAGTATGTTGAGACATTGAGGAACAGATGGAAGGCGTGTATGGCAAGATGGCAGTTAAAGGGGTTCTCCAGGACTGGAGGGGTAAAGGAAAGTTAGATTTTCTGTGTACAGTAATGTGGCCTCTTACTGCAGATGTAGGTGGGTGGGTAGGGAGGGGGTCACTGCACCAACTTCGCTTTCTGCTTACAATATAAACCGTGTGAAGACAGGAGGAGGAAGAAAGTAAAAGAATTTAAAAAAAATAAAAAAAAAGGACCTTTACCTGTGAAATCTCAAGACAGGGTAGTTTTCCAACTTGTGCTCCAGTGAACCCATAGACAGAGTTTGCGCTTACTTTCAGCGCCAGCTGGCGACCATCCAGAACCTTCTGTTTAAAGGTATCAGTCTCCTTTTTAAGCTCTGTTTTTGCCCTAAAAGTAAGGGGAAAAAAACACAGAATAGAGAAAAATTATTTCATAATGTCAGGAGCCATAATAAATTGCTGAAGCTGAAACCTATCTGATCTATAAACCTTTATTAATTTTTTTGGTGAAAGTTACTGTACAGAGCATGTTCTGTCCTTGCATTAAAGTCACCATTACGAGCAGCCATGTTGTAATCCTCTGCACAAAAGATGGCTGGGGGCAGCACTCTATAGGCATTAATATAGTGTAGGGGTAGAGTGATGGCATATCCTAGCAATATGGAATCAAATTCTAAGATCATAAAGGTTATGGCCACCTTTGCAACCACATGTATTGCTCCAGTGCATGAAAAATTTACCAGCTTTGCTAACTTGTGTCTAAAACTCCTATGCAGACCTGTGCGTCTCCATGGCAACAGACAACAAACATTCAATGTGTAGTCTGGTTAGTCCTGCAGTTACCTTCTTTTCATCTGTTCCTAAAGTTTTCCTTAAATACATTTGGTCGGCTATAATTTAATAGGGGACAGATTGTTTACTTGAGAAATATCATGTTGATGCCATCTTTTATTATCAACTATTATTACTGCTTGTCTGTAGTGTATTTTCTTGGCTGTTGGTTGTTACCAGATGCATGTTCCTGAATAGTCAAGTACGTAATGGATTATTGGTTTTACCAATTTATCAACATGAAATTGAAAGTAAAGACTCAAAAGAATATTGTGAATAAAATATATGTACTCACCGTTTTCGGGCAGATAAGAGATTTTCCAAAATCTCAGGCAGTAACCCTTTCCTTACACTTGACTTAACAAAACAATCTCCTGTTGGGGTCTTGATAAAATCTTCAGGGTTAAGCCTTAAAAAGGAGAACACACAACCCTTAGACTGTGATACTAGGGAGCACGCTTTACTCCGGTCAACTCTCCATAACACTGAAAGGAATCTACACAAGAAACAGAACTTATTCCCCTATTAGAGGGATTGATGGGTGGGTGAGTGTGTGATCCCTGAGGCTCTAAAATGCTGACTTAATGAGGGAAGTAACCAGTCCTCTAAGAGTAGTTGGCTTCATTTTCGGAACAATTGTAGAACAAGATGGAGGAGCAAGACTAAAGTCTTTGTTACTTTAAAGAAGTGAATAGCTTTACCTGTTATAAGCATCCTGTTCATTTAAGGGGTACCAGCAAAGTTACACTTCTACCTGTTCCTTAAATTAGTGTGAAAAGATACAGGTCCATACTGGGCGGCCTAGATGCTGGATCTCATTGAGTTCTTTTATGCAGGTACCCTTTAAATGCCCTAAACCTATAAAAATCACATAAACCATCTGGCATAGCAAATATGCTATCAAATACAAGCTTTAGTAACTGCATCTGAAATTAGGCCTTATAGGTGACAATACTCACCCATACTTATCGACGGATCCAGACTGCAGCAGGGTGGTATAACAGAGATTATGAGCCATCATGATTGATGGATACAGAGATGAAAAATCCAGGGTGGCAATAGGCACATCGTAATACCTGCAACAAGTGTGATATATCAATAAATGAAGCAGGATATACAACAGTCACCATCACTTGTCCACGGGCCATTTCTGACTTAAGAGAAGAAGCTGACATACCCTACTGGACTTTTTTTTGCCCAAGCATTTACAACCCCCTGATATATTCAGCTGAAAGCAGAAGCGATTAGGTGAATACCATTTCAAAGAGGCTACTCACCCTTTAACTGGTTCAATGACAGTAGCACCAGTGTAGTCCTCACCACCTTCTGACTTCACCACCGGCATCACCAGATCTTGCTTCATGGCCTAATGAAGAGTAACCAGAACAGCTTTAGGCTGGGTTCACACTATGTATATTTCAGGCAGTATTTGGTCCTCATGTCAGGTCCTCATAGCAACCAAAACGAGGAGTGGATTGAAAACACAGAAAGGATCTGTTCACACAATGTTGAAATTGAGTGGATGGCCGCCATATAACAGTAAATAACGGCCATTATTTCAATATAACAGCCGTTGTTTTAAAATAACAGCAAATATTTGCCATTAAATGATGGCCATCCACTCAATTACAACATTATGTGAACAGAGCCTTTCTGTGTTTTCAATCCACTCCTGGTTTTGGTTGCTATACAGCCTCACAAATACAGCCTCAAATATACATAGTGTGAACCCAGCCTTAGAATACAATAAAAAATGCTATATAAAATACACCAAATCTGATGAGATATAAGAATGACCTGCAACACCAAACAAGGAAATATTGCACAAAGTATTTTAATATTCCTATATTGAAAGGGGTATTGTAGTCAGAGCAATAAAAGGATGGCACCTTTTTAAGTGACCTTGTTACTGCCTCTACAAGACCCCGCTATGGTCATATGACATAGGTTGTTCATCAGTCAGCAAGTGAGGTGCTCATTGGAATCCCCCTTTAATAAGGCTGCCATATGATTAATTGCACAAACACCATCATACATTCCCCAATCCTTTTATAATATCTGTTGTCAGTTATTATTTGGCTAGTGTTTTTGGCCAAGGGAAAGAGTGGAACAGTAAAAGAGGAGAAATTTGAGTGAGTTACCTGTCTGAGAAGCTGTGATACCACTTTGATCTGCTGCCCGCGCGATAATAGGTAATTCAGAGGCACTCCGGTCACACGAGCCATCTCCATGTAGTTAATGACACACATGAGCTTCTCCAGAAGACGCAGGGGTAGGTATGCATCCTTCAAGCAATATACTGCAAGTCGTCTGCGGGTCTGTTCATTTCCATTCTGTCAATATCATAAAGTAAAGTTTAAGCTAAATGAAATGTGATGACTACACCAGGTCAGGAGACAGCAACTGGACGGGCCCTACTGCACCAAACAGTAAGACCATCAGTACTGTTCATGAACAATGATCACTGTAATGGATCTAACCTTCAGACAGCCATACAGTTTACTGATAAAAGTCAGGATGCCTGGAGCTGAAAACCAACAACATGTATTCCCTATCCACAATATAGGGGATAAGTGTATAAGCACAGGGGGTCCAACTGCTGGAACCCCTAGAGATCCTGAAAAGGGGGTCCGAAGCCTCTCACTGAATGGAGTGACAGCCATTCAGGCTTGAGATCACGGAGAGTCCCAGTGGTTAGACCCTTCATTAGCAGACAAGACAAAAACACATTGAAATTTGAGAGCGCCCCCCAAAATCTCCCCAAGTTTTCTGTAAGTTTCTAGACATGTGAAGCGGACAATGACTCTGTACCTGCAGATCTGTAATGATGGAATGCTGTACATCCTCCTTCTGTTCTTGTAAGAAGTGAAAACTGACGGCATTAAGGGTATAGGAACGCAGCTTGTAATCTCTCAGAAGAACCTGAATAAAAATAATGTGATTGTTGGAAAGGATTAATAGTTAATACAGTCAATGGCCAAAAAAAGTATGATGTTGGATTGCTATAACACATGTCATCCTGCAGTTGTGTGTCAGGCAGATATATGATGATTACAGGTGGGGTCTGATTAGACACTGGGGTCTTCCACGAGAGGGCGTTAAAGTGCTTCCCCTCCTGTCCGATAAAAAGGCCCTCAAAAGCTACTTCTGGGTAGTGTGCCCCCTGGCGAGAGATCATTGACCACTAGACATGCTTCTACATGCACTCAAGGACATTTTGTGCTGTTAACTGACTTTAAAGAAGGAGCGTATCATTGTACAGAGACTGGACTGGGAGCACTGGTCACATAAGGAAACACAGTGAACAGCCTCCAGACAGCCCTGTCCGATCCCCAGTAAATAGGATTGTTTAATCCACCAACAAGCACAAGCAGATGCAACAGTTCTCTTGTCCATAATCCAAACACAGACGGCTCCTTTTTTCACACCTGTCTCTACCCGGCCCATTTCTAGGTGCTTAGCACATGGAAATTTGGTGTCACAGCTCCCATTACGTGTGCAGAAAACAGAAAATAGGGGCGGACCAATCATCCCCTTCAGATGAACCAGCGCAGATGGATTCCAAAACACTAGTATATATACCTCTCATATACACAGACCAATAATTTGTGTAGAGCAATATTTCTTTTATTAGCACTAATAAAAGAAATATTGCTTTACATTGATTATCAGTCTGTGTATATGAGAGGTATACATATATACTAGTGTTTTGGAGTCCATCTGAAGGGGATAATTGGTCTTTCAAGTATGGAGATCACACGTGTGGAGATCATAAGTGAAGGACAGAGCACCGCAGGGTGCCCCACATAGGTGTATGCATATAACAATACCTGCAGAAGATCAAACTGAACCCGGCCCTCTGTGTTGATGACTTTGTTCTCTCGTCTTCCCATCTGCTTGGACTGGAAGGAAGAGTCTCTGATCACAGACTTCATGTTCCTCATTCTTCCAAGGAAAGGAAAACTTTCAACCTGCCTCACAGAAAACCTTAATGAATATTTATTTTTACATCTTAATGTGAACTTTACAAACATTTTTAGTGTAGCTCAGTCCCGCAGTTTTTTCTGACTTAAGTAAATGAAGTGTACAATAGGGATTTTTACCCTAAATCTAGAGGTTAATACTCATTTCAATCCATCATTCCAGCGCTGAGATATAAGCTTTAGGCCCCCTTCACACATCAATTTTTACTGTCAGAAAATGCTGATCAGAAGGCCTTTGGCAAATCGTAAGGATTTCCTCACAGTAATCAGTTTCTACGTTCAGGAATTCCTGATGCTCCCATAGACTTCTATGGGGGCCTCCGTTGAGGAATTCCTGATAAAAATAGGACAGGTTCTATCATTTCCTGACCTTACCTTCTCCTGAAGGGTGTCAGTGCCCAAAGCAACCCTATGGGTCAGGAAATCCAGATTTTCCTGAAGTGTGAAGGGTGGCTTAGAAATTAAATGCAAATAAGGAGATAAATCCCACTGGACGTCCCCTGGGCTGTAAAAGCTGAACATTGCAGGACTTTTGCAGCCAAGGGGTCACTTGGTGGGCTTTATATACTCTTTCTAAAACGTATATCTCAGCGCTGGAGCAATGGATTGGTGTTATATCTCTTGAATCAGGGTAAGAAGCCCTATTACACAAATCCTTTACTTTAGTAATCAAAAAGCTGATGACAGGTACTACTTTTACATGTTACTTAGAGATTGCAGGCGAATACGCTGAAAAGTAAGATAATACAAGGTTTATTTGTAGTCCACTACCACATATACACATGGACCTAAATAGGGACTGTAAATGCAAAAGCAGCAGGAAGTGTTTAATGCAGATTAACTGCAGTTTCTTACATTTTCATTAACATAAACAGGAACAAAAAAATGGTTGTGAAGATGAACATTGATATGTGATATGATATGATAAATAAAGTTTAAAAAAAAAAAACCACAGCAAAAAGACTTTTTGCAACCTTTACGTAGAGTCAGAAAGGTTACCTTTAAGGCATGAGCTCTGTTGATTAAGTACGGCAAATCAAAATTCTGAATGTTGTAGCCAGTTATAATATCTGGATCAATGATGCGCACAAACTCTGCCCAGGCCTGAGACGGAGATGAAGAACAGGTAAATATGCTGGTCATATGCTATGAGAATTACAGAACATGCAAACTAAAACCTTCTATTTGCTTATACACAATGATATTTGGAAGTGGACATATTGAACTTAAAATCACAGGATAACCATATACACAATGGGGGACTAGACAGGTTTCAGACTGTCTTGTCTATTTTTACACTGTTCTTAACTTACCTTATGGCTTATCTTTAATCAAACCATGACAATATTCTCGCAGACACTTATTTTTTTCCACCAAGGTTTCCCCTATCGCCAGGTTTTTAGCAATGGTTGCAAGTAGGGTTGGGCAATTAATCAAATTAATTCGATTAATTCGCCCAGAATTTCAGAATCGATTTTATTTTATTTTTTTTTTTAAATAGTTTTTCAAAAAAAAATCATTAGATGCAGGTGGGGGAGTGAGCCGTCGGGGCGCTGGTCGCATCCTCCAGCTACAGAAAGAGCGTCACCCTATGTCCCCGCCGCTGACCCAACCCCATTGCTGGACGAATACACGTGCTCCTTCCTGGCCGCACATGGAAGTCCACAGAGGAGGCTGCAGGGACTGAAGGATCGGGTTATAGTGTCGCTGCGGTTACTGGAGCTGTACAGCGGGATCAGGGGTCTGCACTGCGCTCTCTGATCCCGCTGTACAGCTCCAGTAACCGCAGCAACACTATAACCCGATCCTTCAGTCCCTGCAGCCTCCATCGGGGAACTCCATGTGCGGCCGGGAGGTCATATTCATCCCACTGTGGAGCGGGTCAGCAGCGGTATGTTCCCTCCTGCACCGGTCTGCCCCATGCTCCCCCTGGTCTGCCCCATGCCCCCCCCCCCCAGTGTGCCCCATGCTCTCCCCTCCCAGTGTGCCCCATACTACCCCCAGTCACCAAGTTTTCAAGGTTTAATGGGGCCCCATGCTCCTGGCTATGTCCCTGACCCTCATCTGTTCCTGTACTACTACACTCTTAATCTATTCCTGTACTACTAATACTACACCCCTCATCTCTTCCTGTACTACTACACCCCTCATCTATACCTGTACTACTAATCCCCTCATCTGTACTACTACTAATACAGCCCTCATCTATACCTGTACTACCACACCCCTCATCTTTACCTGTACTACTACATTCCTCATCCCCTATACCTCCACTACTACACCCTACCTAGATGGAGGCACAAAGAAGATCTCCTATACTATATGGGGGCACAGAGTACATAGGGCACATATTTGGGGCCCACAATGGGCTTGTCTACTACATGGGGCACAGGGGAGCACTGTTAAAGCAGGAAGCAATATAGTTGTTGTCTCAAACATCATTACAATAGTATCTGATGCTGCAGGGAGAAAAATGTTCTGTTTATTGAGCAAAAAGAAAAAAAATCAAGATTTAAATCGAGAATCGTCCAAAAAAAAAAAAAAAAATTGAGATTTTATTTTTTGGCCATATCGCCCATCCCTTGGTTGCAAGGTTGCCTATGGGTTTGCTTCACACAATGAAACACTGCAACCATGCTAGTCAACTGCCACATGCTGCCATATAGCCCCAGTTTTAAGAAGTTGTACAAGATTAAAGACACAGCTCCACACTTATGCACAGGTTGTGGCTGGTATTGCAGCTCGGCTCAATTCACATTATTAAAGCAAAGCTGCTATACCCCTCACATCCTATGGACAGGTGGTTTTTCATGACTTGGCATGGCTTTTCTGATCAGGGGCTTAAAATGTAACTGGAATCCCAAATTCAAATAATTCAGAGAAATAATTCTGTAAGGGGCCCTGTGTTACAATACAGGGGAGTTCCTGCTCCTTACAATAAGCCATGCAAACTCTTTGTAAGTAATCTCTGGTATAAAATAAATTAGTGAAAGGTGATCTATGTGTATTGTGATAGCGCTAAGCAAACATTTCATAAAGTGCATAAACAAACAATTACAGAAAGGTACTAATAGCGGTGAATGCGGCTTCTACTTCTGAACGGAGTGGAGTCAAAATTTCCCTTATGTCGTCTAACAATAGAATCCCTTTAATCGGCTTACCTAAGAGATCTTCAGACCACACAGTGGTTCCCACAGGGACAGGATCAAAACCACATGTATCAGAAGCCATACGGCATTCACGCTCATGTAAGGTTTGATAAAGCTAACTGAACGCAATATCATCTTCTATACAGGTCATGATTAACCCCTTCACTGATCAGGCCTATTCTAATTCTAGTATTAAAGGGGTACACTGGTGGGAAACAAAAAGTTTTTAAATCAATTGGCATCACAAAGTCTACAGATTTGTAATTTACTTCTATTTAAAAATCTCAAGTCTTCCAGTACTTATCAGCAGCTGTATGTCCTACAGGAAATTGTGTATTCTTTCCAGTCTGACACAGTGCTTTCTGCTGCCACCTCGATCCGTGTCAGGAACTGTCCAGAGCAGTAGTGGTTTTCTATGGGGATTTGTTACTGCTCTGGACAGTTCCTGACACAGACAAAGGTGGCAGAAGAAAGCACAGTGTCAGACTGGAGAGAATACACCACTTCCTGCAGGACATACAGCACCTGATAAGTAGTGGAGGACGTGAGATTTTTTTAATAAGAAGTAATTAACAAATCTATATAACTTTCTGACACCATGTAAACAAAAAATGTACCCTATGGGGAAGATTTACAGGGGAGCCTTCTCTCCGGTCGTACTTACTAAGAGGCCTATGCCTCTTAGCAAAGCCAGCCAGCCCTGCACCCGGCGCAGGCATTGCAGCACAAATCTACACCTGCTCGGAGTCAGGTGTAGATTTGCATCATGAATTACAACTGCAAGCCCTCCTATCTGGTGAGTGGCGGATAAAGCTGGTGTACATCAGAGAGAAGGTACAAATCTGCGCCCTCTCCTTGGCATACGCCACGGGGCATCTTGATAAATCTCCCCCTATGTGTATTTTACTAGGGGGTCACATTTTTAATAGTTAGGGTTCCAAAAATTATCAACATATAATTAATTATAGGGGATAAGAAAAGACTCATGAACCAGTATACCTTAAAACATTAGAAACCTAAAAAGCAAGACCAAAGTACAGTTTGGCACTTCTATAAAGAGGCAATAGAAATAACGTACCTTGAGCAATGCAGCTTCCTTCTCAAAGCAAAGCACCTGGGAGCCTACGATGCTAGCACAGGTACCCAGGGTGAAAACATTGCGTATGAAGGGGTCCTTCTCCCCCTGCCGCAGAACCATATTGGCAATCTGGATGACAGGATCTTTGTCCGGCTCAGGGAACACACCTATGTACGTAGAAGATATAATACGGATCACATCATCATGTCAATTGTTTGTTTCAAGATTTCAGCTATGACTACACTGTGATATCCCTGTTAGTGATTTCTCTGTAGCAATAAATCCTTTGTGAAACTAATAGCTATAGTGCACCATGGCCAATCCATTCTTCCCGATGGTAGCAGGCAATGTCTGGCGATCCCCACATGACAAATGAACAATTACCTTTCCTTCCAGCACATTCAATGTCAAAGCTGAGGACTCGAAGAGGAGCAATCTTCTGCCACTCCCCTTCAGCGGGATGACTGATAAGATCTGCCCAACTTATATCAACCTCCAGCTGGGAAAGGGACACCTGGTTTGGGACCAAACACAAATTAGACGAAAGACCAATACCAAGGACAGATAGTGTGTATAAGCCAATATCCACCACCTACCTTTCTGGGGTCATCTTTACGGACGTCCCCTCCTTCATATTCCTTACGTATACGATATTTACCAGCCGGGAGCTCAATCCAGTTACATCCAACAATATCATTATCAACCATAAACCTGGAGTCAAGAAATGTAGAGTAATAAAGATCACGAAACAATATTACCTGTGATAATAGAATGGAGTACATTGCATATAGCAGCAATACACTTTCTATCATGATTGGTTAAACCTAGAGATGAGCGAGTCGGGTTCGGGTTCGGGTTCGAGTCGATCCAAACCCGAACGTTCGGCATTTGATTAGCTGGGGCTGCTGAACTTGGATAAAGCTCTAAGGTTGTCTGGAAAACATGGATACAGCCAATGACTATATCCATGTTTTCCACATAGCCTTAGGGCTTTATCCAAGTTTAGCAGACACCGCTCATCAATACCGAAAGTTCGGGTTCGGATCGACTCGAGCATGCTCGAGGTTCGCTCATCTCTAGCTATACCCAATCACCAACCTGATGCGTATAGAGTCCAGCCTGGAATCAAAGATCGGTTATGATGGATTTCATATAATTACATCTTACTGGGATGTAATGTATGCATGTATGTAATGGATTTAAAAAAAAAAAAAAAAAAAAAAAGGATGAGAAAAAGCACCAAAAGGTCAAATGCAGCGATAACATTTATATATGCAATAAAGAAAACGCCAAGCAGAAAGGATAGCCATGTCACTTCTATCTAATATACCTGATTTCAAAGTCAATGTTGGCTTCATAGGCTTGATAACACTGCATAGGGAAGCTGCCAAACCGTATCCCTTGTTCTAGGAGACGCTTGGCAGGTGCGATTAGGCGTGGAAAGGCCATAGTGATTTTAAGGAAGGGAATAATTCTCTTTCCATGATATCCATACATATCTACAGACACAAATTGAGAAAGCAATGTTAAACATCAATGATATACACACACATATACAGAGTGTTCCCGCAAGTTACAATATTAATTTGTGTCAGGATGACCATTGTATGTTGAAGCTATTGTATCCTGAAGACGAAACTCTATGGAAAACTGGCAATTGCTTCTGAAGACCCCAAAATTAGAAAAAATTAAGATGTAAAGAAAAATAAGCAGATAACTATTATTGATAAATCAAGTCCTTACAAACAGAAAGAGCTACTGGAAGCTGTAAATTACATTCTATGTAGAGGAGAGGAGCATTTTCAGGGTCCTGCACAGATCACACAGGGTCCCAGTAACATAAAATGAAGCCGCCCTCACCCTGTACCCAAAGGTGCAACTTATCCTGGTACAGGTAAAGAGCAGCACAGCACAGTAGTATTGCACTATACTGTAGAGAGGAGATACTAGACACACACAGCAGTACAGGACATGTAGTATCACACCATACTGTAGAGAGGAGATACCAGACACACACAGCAGTACAGGACATGTAGTATCACACTGTACTGTAGAGAGGAGATACTAGACACACACAGCAGTACAGGACATGTAGTATCACACCGTACGGTAGAGAGGAGATACTAGACACACACAGCAGTACAGGACATGTAGTATCACACTATACTGTAGAGAGGAGATACCAGACACACACAGCAGTACAGGACATGTAGTATCACACTGTACTGTAGAGAGGAGATACTAGACACACACAGCAGTACAGGACATGTAGTATCACACTACACTGTAGAGAGGTGATACTAGACACACACAGCAGTACAGGACATGTAGTATCACACTGTACTATAGAGAGGAGACTACATCAAAAAATAGAATAATCAGGACACCTTTTTATCTTCAAGGATACTCTTATTTTTACTTTTTCTTATGCAATGTAAAAATTCTTCTCATACAAAAAATGTAACAAAACACATCACCACAGTGCGCAGGAATCGGGAGTATAAGATGTTCACGCCACGGTGCTGGCCGGCTCCATTCCTTCCCTGAGACTCTCACTCTCTTCAGGTGGTATGATGACGACCAAACGTGCTACTACATTTCGTGGTCCGCCCCCTTTCTCAAGTATGAGAAAGGGGGCGGACCCCGAAATGTAGTAGCACTGACAATAAGCACTGACAATAAGACTACAGGACTCATGAGACTGTCACTCACTCTCTTTCATACAGATGTCAACAGCCAGCACTGCTTGAGAGACGTTGTCTTTATTAGAACGCATGTCCTTGATCACCACAGTGTTCAGTTCCTTCTTGAAGTCGTTCAGATGTTCTTGCTTGAATCCTGAAAAAAAAAAACAATCCAATACAGTTGCAGTAGAATGTTGTGTAAAATTATCAATTAAAAGGAACACAATGAAAATCTAATTTTTACACATACCGAAGATGTTGAAGGGGTATGACCATCTCCAAAAGTTATAGCCTATCTACAGGGAAGCCTGAGAAGCACTGGCTGCACTCACCTGGTACACGCCACTCATCACTCGTGGTCATCCGAGTAGTCAAACTCCAATCCTATAGATACTTTTGAAGATGGGAATATCCCTTTAAAGGGGAAATAATTAACCCCCTCCTGCCTGCCTCCCGATTTTGCTGTATGTAAGTGGTATTATGTAAAAATACCCTTCACTGTGTGTGATCTTATACATAACTATGTATAAATTCATCAGTTATATAAGGATATATTTACTTCTATTAGAAGGAACCCATCACACTGAAACTGCTGTCCAATCTGTAAGCACCATGGTATAGAGCCGGAGCAAAGCTATATATATATAACTTTGTAAGAAAAATTCCAGGATAGCATGTTATCAAGCAGGAGGAGCCGAGAAACCGATATATAACACATCAGTTATCCATATAAATTTCTGCTCATTCTGGGCTAATTGGTCATGTAGGAGTTGCACCTCAGTGATTGACAGCTCTCATTGGATGCACTTATACACAGATCGCTGTCAATCACTGAGTAGGACCGCCCACATGACTACTTAGTCAAGAATGAGCAAAGATTTACATAAATAAATAAGTAATATATAATCTGTGCAGCTCCTCCTGCTTTATAACGTGCTGCCTGCAGAATGAACAGCAATATCAATGTGTCAAGTTGCCTTTAATGATCATCCATACATTTCCCTTATTTATAGACACATTATTTTGGACACATACCTTGCTGGCAGGGTACATAGAAGTATGGGGCAAAGCCGTGTATATGACAGCATACGCTGTTCCCATCTGCTGTGATCCCAAACATCCGGATGATGGGAACAGGTCCTTGTGTAGCACCAAGCATCCCAGGGATGTGTGTCCCTGCAAGACATCAATGGTTAAGTACTGGGCAACAGAGCTCACAATCATATGAGGGGAAAGATATTTAAATTAAAGTGTGTAAAATGTGATTGGATGTGAACAATGTAAATTCATAGAAAAATTCCTGACACCTAGATCCTCTATATGCTGCTGTATGACGCCTCCCTGAGTTGAAGTATCAACTAGAATCCTTACACCTACTCTCTCTATTCAGAATATAAACCAAACCTTCATGTGCATGAGATGAAAATCTGAACGGTCTCATCCCAGGGGAATTAGGACACTTGGAACGACTTTTACAACGCTAAATTAATCGCCAGCCGATTCATCAGATTGGGTCTTGGCGACTCCTCCTGTACATATGTTATACATCACTAACAGAGGGGACTCCGCTTTCCTAGTGCGGCTTTGGCTTTCATCACACAAGGAAATGTGGACAGAAAACCCCCTATATGAGTTGCACTAGAGGCCACATTGGTCATATTGGATCATTTATTACCTATGATAACACAAGGTTAATTGGTGTGATTTACGGACACACTACGTGCTGACCATCTCATTGCTAAGCGGGTTGGAGCAGATACCTGTGATTTATTACAGGACGTTGGCCGGACTTCAGGTACCTGATACCCAAAAGGGGAATTGTTTTTTTTCTTTCATACTTCACCGGCACCAGTGTAGGAGTGTGGATTATCCCTGGGGAATTCCTCATCCCAGCAACACCACAATCCGTAACTCTTTTAGGATTCACAGCCACAGGTACGTACAAAAACAAAAGCTGCTTCCCCATAGCACCTATAATAACCAAGCTAATCATCTCAGTTGTTCTACTTCCTTCTTTACACGGGCCAAAGAGTGGTAATTACCTGCAAACACATGATAGTCGCTTGTCTTGGCATAAGGCTTCACATCTTGTGGTAATAGGCTTTAGTAACACAGTCAGATACAGGCAAGGTATAGGGATGCAGAGCCAATATCTGAACCAGCTTCAGATCATCATAGGATTCTATGGTCATTTAAAGGACACCTGTCACCCCCCGTGCCGGGGTGACAGGCTCCGGACCCCCTGTTAGACCCCCCTATACTTACGTGATCCCGCCGGGTCCCGCTTCCTGAGTCGGCCGGGTCCCGGAGATATCAGCTCCCGAAGCCCGGCGCGCGCGCGGACAGCAGAGTCAGGCGCCCATAGAGAATGAATGGGGAGTCCGATGCTCCGTCATTCTCTATGGGCATCGGACTCATCTCTCAGCGCGCGCGCCGGGCTTCGGGAGCTGATATCTCCGGGACCCGGCCGACTCAGGAAGCGGGACCCGGCGGAATCACGTAAGTATAGGGGGGTCTAACAGGGGGTCCGGAGCCTGTCACCCCGGCACGGGGGGTGACAGGTCCTCTTTAAGGCTGGGTCCACACTGCGTTTTTGCAGTTCGTTTAACGTATACATTTTTAAATGGTTAACAAACCACGTTTTTGTGTACGTTAAACAAAACAAAAAATTAGTTTTTTTTTAATAATGGAAGTCAATGGTCAATTGCCCTGCATCACCCCCACAGGAGAAGCTAAGCATCACACAGTCACAGTGCTCATTCATATCAATGGTCTGTCTGTGTAATGCAAGACCAAGACAAAGTGACACAGAAAGACTGTGAAGATGTTTTTCTAATGTTTCCTAACCCCTTTAAAATGATATTAATGGGGGCCCAACCTCTTGTATCAAGTGAATGTGGATAAAGCACAATACCCATGGTAAATAATCAATAGCAGACAAAAACAGCAGAAACAGCACATGTGAACAAAGTCTGAATATGGAAATATCACCTTATATTGACAGAACATGAATTCTCCATCTACACCACAATAAATATGACTCACTCATGTATATATGAATCATGGAGCAAATAGTCACAATCCTAAAATGTATCGGAAAAAGACTTCTGCTTTTTCTTTGTTTTAATTATTGCAGTTATGTTAATTTCCGACACCTGTCTCCAAGTTCAGCTTACAATGAGAGTAATGAAGGTAATAGCATAGTAAACTGTAAGGCTGCATTCACATGTTCAGTGTTTTTCCAGGTCCGTGATTGTGGTCCGGCAGCTACCTCCGTGATCCGTGCAAAACAGTCCGTTTTTCATCCGTTTTGTATCCGTGTCCGTTTTTTTTATGGATCTGTGTTACAGCATTTTAAATTACATTGATTACATTACAAACGTGTTTTTCACGGATGTCACATCCGTGAAAAACACGCATCTCATTGACTTCTATGGGGAATCCTTTCCGTGCATCCATTCCGAGTAATGACATGTCCTATTTTTTAATGGATTGGATCACGGATCCGTGAAATCACGGAACATCTGAATAGCCCAATAGAAAGCAATGGGCTGTAAAGTTGTCCGTGAGCACGGACAACTTCCCGGAACGTGTGAATGCAGCTTAACTCCAAAGGACAGAAAAGGAGCAAGCCCAGAACATTGCAGGCGCACGGGTGTGCGCCTGCATTGTTCTGGGCTTACTCCTTTTCTGTCCTTTGGAGTTGTGGTTGAGTGTTAAGTATGCCCTAGGCAGCACCCCGGTGGGTTGTGCAGTCTCCCTCTAGTTAAGTATATAAGCATAGTAAACTAAGTTTCACAGAAGGCTGCATGCACCAGTCATGAGCGCCATTCAGAAATAATATTCAAATAACAGAAGGACGGCTTCAGCTGTTCTTATAGAGCGACTCTCAGTTCTGGCTTATCGAGAGGGGGTGCAGAGGATGTGACCCCCCCCTCTATGACCTCCATATACCCTATAGCAGAGTATATAGACAGGGGTTGTTTCAAGATATAACCAATTTGGAAATAGCCAACTTGCTACAGAATGGATTGTCTACTCATCTTTGGGGAGATTTATCATACTGTGGGCAAAGGAGCAACTACTACACTTGTCCTTTGCCCGAGGTCTCATAAAACTTCCCCCTTGTACAACCGAATACCTGCAGCTGTTACAACCCATCCTTACCTACAGCAGCACATATAGCTAAGCCTGCTGAGAACAAGTCTCCCACCATCTCCTGCTTGTTCTGGTGATGTGCATTCTAAAGCTATGTTCACATTCTGGATAAACAACGGCTGCTGTATGACATGGTCCTGTGGGCAATACTATCATATTTGCTGGAGGAAAATAATTTCATCTTATTTGGATTGCGGGCACGTTTGGGTGTGCCTACAATTCTATTAACCATTGAACTCTATGCAACGTACGGCTGTCAGAACCGCCATTCATTGTGTGAACAGAGCAGAACGGCCATTGTTCGCAAATTATATGTGGAGACATATGGCCTACAAAGGCTAGTTATTAAACCTGCTTTAAAAGATGCAATATGCCGATGAATAAGCACTAGCTTGTCCAATGACTGATCGCTGGGACTACTACATAGGCCAATATCACTCTCATAAATTCCCTGGGTAATAGGGCTGTCCCAGCATGCATTGCATTACAGCAGCTCAACTAAGATATAAAGGATCTGCCTGTCTACAAGCCGTCCAAGTGATTCCAGTACCAATGACTTCTTCGACTATTTTGCAAAATGAAGGCAGAACATGTAAGGACGCAATTACAAGAACCAGACAACATAAAGTGCATCTAAACCAGGGGTGTCAAACTCAGGCCCTCCAGCTGTTGCTTTGGCTGTCCAGGCATGATGGGAATTGTATTTTTAAAACAGCTGGAGGGACTGAGTTTGACAAGTCTGATCTAAACACTACAGGAGCAATCTCCCGGCTCACCAATATAATGGTCTAGTTCAATCTGATGGAAGCATAAGGAATCCTTCTGTGGGTCAATGGAGGGAAGCGGAGGTCTCAGCCACTTCGGTGAAATGTTGTCTGAGAGTTTATCTGAAAGAAATTATAATGACGCATAAATGTAACGCTGCATAAATGTAAATTTTCCATCATTGTCACATTTTCAGAATATATTGTTAACACAAAATTACCTGGATTAATACCAGAATATTCAACCAATGGCAATAATCATATATACTGTGTGTATATGTATGTGTATATATATATATATATATATATATATATATATATATATATATATATATATATAGTCAAACTTATAGGATCAGTTTGTAGAGATCTGTAAGAGCAAATGTCTGTATGTGCAAATCTGTATGTACAAATACAACAGGTGTGTTTGCATAAATTATATATATATATGTATGGTATAACATCACAGAAATATAACAACATAATGGAAGTATATAATGATGTGAGGTTAAACCACTAGATAGGCCAGGGTAACTGCGTAATGCTGGCTTTATGAATAAGAGACACGGCTGCATTATTATAGGTATCCAATATCATTGGTATGGACATCAGGATCTTAAAGGGGTACTCCAGCAAGTCTTTTACTTTCAAATCAACTGGTGCCAGAAAGTAATACAGATTTGTAATTTTATTCTATTTAAAAAATCTCCAGTCTTCCAATACTTATCAGCTGTTGCATGTCCTACAGGAAGTGGTGTACTCTTTTCAGTCTGACACACTGCTCTCTGCTGCCATCTCTGTCCATGTCAGGAACTGTCCAGAGCAGGAGAGGTTTTCTATGGTGAATTTGCTCCTTCTCTGGACAGTTCCTGACATGGACAGAAATGGCAGCAGAGAGCACTGTGTAAGACTTAAAAGAATACACCATTTCCTGAACGACATACAGCAGCTGATAAGTACTAGAAGACTGGAGATTTCTTTTTAATAGCAGTAAATTACAAATCTGTATAACTTTCTGGCACCAGTATAACATTTTGGCTGGATAACCCCTTTAATGCAGTCATTTTGCCAGACATCCTATAGTGACAATACAGCAATGTCCAGTAGGCGAGCCCACAATCTCCAACATATTGTTAGAATCCATAAAGGAGGCCTCAGATTTATAGCAGAGAAAAGTTTATATGTGACAAGTGGCATATATGTGGCAAGTTTATATGTGGCATATGTGACAAGTTTCCTACCAACAGGTAAGACGCCTGCAGCGGAGTAGGAATCTGTCATGTCCATGGCCATGTCTGCTTCCACCTCATCTAGAAAGGCCAGCTCCTCCTCAAACTGGGACGGCCCGTCTTCATCCCAATCTGCCTTCATTTTCTTGGTCTGGGAGGAGGAGAAGCCTCCGGCCGGTGTCGCCTTTTTTCGCTTGAAATCCATCTCTAACGTCTCTGGGGGAGAAAAAGAATGAATGACATGAATGAATGAAGAGCAACAAACATGACGAGAGTTCACAGCCACATGGGACCACGATGGAGAGGCCAGAAGACACTTTGGGGTTTACCATGACTATCCGGATCCTTCATATATTGGATAGAAGTCTGGTCACTAGCAAGGCCAAAGAATTGTATATTACAGTACAAACAGTATATAGCGCCAGGCTTATAACAGTATACACAGAACATAGCGCCAGCCTTATAACAGTATACACAGAACATAGCGCCAGCCTTATAACAGTATACACAGAACATAGCGCCAGGCTTATAACAGTATACACAAAACATAGCGCCAGGCTTATAACAGTATACACAGAACATAGCGCCAGGCTTATAACAGTATACACAGAACATAGCGCCAGGCTTATAACAGTATACACAGAACATAGCGCCAGGCTTATAACAGTATACACAGAACATAGCGCCAGGCTTATAACAGTATACACAGAACATAGCGCCAGCCTTATAACAGTATACACAGAACATAGCGCCAGGCTTATAACAGTATAAACAGAACATAGCGCCAGGCTTATAACAGTATACACAGAACATAGCGCCAGGCTTATAACAGTATACACAGAACATAGCGCCAGGCTTAGAACAGTATACACAGAACATAGCGCCAGGCTTAGAACAGTATACACAGAACATAGCGCAAGGCTTAGAACAGTATACACAGAACATAGCGCCAGGCTTAGAACAGTATACACAGAACATAGCGCCAGGCTTAGAACAGTATACACAGAACATAACGCCAGGCTTATTCCAGTGTACTCAGTATATAGCACCAGCCTTATAACAGTATACACAGAACATAGCGCCAGGCTTATTCCAGTGTACTCAGTATATAGCACCAGGCTTATAACAGTATACTCAGTATATAGCACCAGGCTTATTCCAGTATACAGGACATATAGCACCAGGTCTATTACAGTATACAGACAGGCTTATTCCAGTATACAGGGCATATAGCGCCAGGCCTATTACAGTATACAGACAGGCTTATTCCAGTATACAATTACAATTACCCAATGGGCCCCGGTGTTACCCCCTTTTTTTCGTTGGTGTGTGGTCCCAGATTTTTAGGATCCCCTCCCCTCCTTTCCCTCCCCCCCCCCACTCGATAGCCTGCTTGTCTCCCGATGGCACTCAGTACAGGGTAAGTGATAGGGATGTGTGGGGACAGGTTCCGGACGGGGTCGCCCTTTTTAGGGCGAGTGCTCTGTGTTAGACTAGGACCTAGGGGAAAGAGTAGGGTGTCCCAGGGCTAGATAGCAGCCTTCCATTGGGAGAGAGCTTGGTATTTATTTGTTCTATACCCTGGCCAATAGTAAACATCCCCCCTTATTACTATTCTAATTTTTCTATATGATCCTGGTCTGAACTTCTGCATGGCTCTGCCTGTTCCCACACCCTGACTGATGTGCTCTTGTATTTATTCATGTATTACTGTTCTCTCTTCTGTGTTATTATTTCTTAATCAGGGAGAGAAACATTAATTACCACTGTACACAAAGGACATTATACATATATCTGCTCACTATAAACACTGGTGTTACAGATGAATGAATACATTCACCATATTGGGCTGCCTTGTTAATTATAAACAGCAAGATAATTTCATGCGGGGTACTCTGTTATCGTTATCATTAATAAGATAATCCATAGGTGTATTGTTATGTGCTCCTTCACAATATGCGATCAATATGCCAAGGTGGTCTGGGACACTGAGGCATAATGGAGGGATGAACTGGTTAAAAGCGTCTGTAGGGGGCGTGATCTTTGCCGGTGCAGCCCTGTAGGCTGTCGATGGGCGTGGGGCGCGATCAGCACGTGATCACTGCATCACGTGATGCGCGCTCGGTGATGCGTTCCAGGCTGACACGCACGCACCGAGCGTATGTAGCGCTGCGTTCCAGGCTGATACGCAGGCATTAAGGATGTAATCTGGGGAGGGGGGCGGGACTGGTTTGCCGGTGGCGCGAATTGCTCGTACAAATAAAGGGGCGGGCTCTATCAGCAGCGTCCTCGGCACTACTATACTATACGAGACCGTACATCTGGTCGTGGGGATCGTGAGTGGCTCTCTGTGAGCCTGTTTTATTACTGCACTGTTTGTCCATTATGACACTCTTTATCTGATTGAGTTGTGTATGTTTTTGACACCACAGGGTAAAGTAGGAATTTGTCAGTGCTTTCCCACTATCTATATTTTATTGTCCAGAGTGACATGTTGGATTAGTGGTAGTCTTGACCCCATTTATTTGCTTGTTGCTGTTTGGTCTCCTGATGATCCCAGAGGTGAGAAACGCGTAGAGACTGGAGTGGCAGATAGGTGCCACCACTTACTATGCAAGACATATATACTTGTTGGTAGGGGTATGAGGTGTCATCTCACGATCTGTGAAACACACTATGGATTTTTGGTTTAGTGCCGTTTTGTTTCAAATTGATTGACCTATATGGTAATTATTTATTGTGGACCACGTTTTTAATGTATACCTAATAAAATTTATTAAGTTTTAGATCTACATGTTTTCAGTGATAGTGTGTTATTCCAGTATACAGGACATATAGCACCAGGCCTATTACAGTATACAGGACGCTGGTTGACCTCAGGGAGATCAACCAAAACACCGGAGAGACACCATCACGTGTCTCAACGTCAGTGTATTCTAGAACATTGCCCCCTGGGAAATCAAATATGCAAAAGAACACTGCAGAGACACCATCACATGTCTCGACGTCAGTGAACTAGCCAGACCTTCCCTCCGGGAAGGAACAACCAAGCCAAAGGCGTTCTCCAGTCAAGGAAACCACCTCAGCAAGGTATCCATCCACAGACAGGGAAGGTCTGGCTAGTTCACTGACGTCGAGACATGTGATGGTGTCTCTGGAGTGTTCTTTTGCATATTTGATTTCCCAGGGGGCAATGTTCTAGAATACACTGACGTTGAGACACGTGATGGTGTCTCTGCGGTGTTTTGGTTGATCTCCCTGAGGTCAACCAGCGTCCTTTTGCATGCACTTACTAGTCATTGCTTCCACTAGCCAGAAACCTACTCCACACTGATGAGGGGCAAAAACCCCGAAACAGCTGTCTGTGGATGGATACCTTGCTGAGGTGTTTTCCTTGACTGGAGAACGCCTTTGGCTTGGTTGTTCCTTCCCGGAGGGAAGGTCTGGCTAGTTCACTGACGTCGAGACATGTGATGGTGTCTCTGCAGTGTTCTTTTGCATATTACAGTATACCGACAGGCTTATTCCAGTATACAGGGCATATAGCGCCAGGCCAATTACAGTATACAGACAGGCCTATTACAGTATACAGACAGGCTTATTCCAGCATACAGGGCATATAGCACCAGGCCTATTACAGTATACATGAATATGCATAAGAGGAGCCCGTGGAGCCTCATTGAAGAGTCTCAAAACACAGGACTAGCCAGATATCCCTCCGGGAAGGACCCAGCCAAGTATGTACTTAATATGGTGGTTTTGGTGGTTTCCTAACAGGAGCTGCCCCTTGGCCGGGTCCTTCCCGGAGGGATATCTGGCTAGTCCTGTGTTTTGAGACTCTTCAATGAGGCTCCACGGGCTCCTCTTTTGCATATTCATGTTTCCCAGGGGGCAATGCACCTAGGACTTCACTGCATTGAGCGCTTTCACTAGCAGCCGGCAGTGTTGTCATTTGGCTGGTCTCCCTGAGTTCAGCAATCTGTTCCTCTTATTACAGTATACAGACAGGCTTATTCCAGTATACAGGACATATAGCACCAGGCCTATTACAGTATACAGACAGGCCTATTACAGTATACAAGGAATATAGCACCAGGCCTATTACACTATACAGACAGGCTTATTCCAGTATACAGGGCATATAGCACCAGGCCTATTACAGTATACAGACAGGCTTATTCCAGTATACAGGGCATATAGCGCCATGCCTATTACAGTATACAGACAGGCTTATTCCAGTATACAGGGCATATAGCGCCATGCCTATTACAGTATACAGACAGGCTTATTCCAGTATACAGGACATATAGCACCAGGTCTATTACAGTATACAGACAGGCTTATTCCAGTAAACAGAACATATTGCACCAGGCCTATTACAGTATACAGACAGGCCTATTACAGTATACAGGGCATATAGCACCAGGCCTATTACAGTATACAGACAGACTTATTCCAGTATACAGGACATATAACGCCAGGCCTATTACAGTATACAGGACATATAACGCCAGGCCTATTACAGTATACAGGGCATATAACGCCAGGCCTATTACAGTATACAGGGCATATAGCACCAGGCCTATTACAGTATACAGACAGGCTTATTCCAGTATACAGACAGGCTTATTCCAGTATACAGAAAGGCTTATTCCAGTATACAGGACATATAGCACCAGGCCTATTACAGTATACAGACAGGCCTATTCCAGTATACAGGGCATATAGCCCCAGGCTTATTACAGTATACAGACAGGCTTATTCCAGTATACAGGACATATAGCACCAGGCCTATTACACTATACAGACAGGCCTATTCCAGTATACAGGGCATATAGCCCCAGGCTTATTACAGTATACAGACAGGCTTATTCCAGTATACAGGACATATTGCACCAGGCCTATTACAGTATACAGACAGGCCTATTACAGTATACAGACAGGCTTATTCCAGTATACAGGACATATAGTGCCAGACTTGTTCAGGTATACAGGGCATATAGGTACAGTCCAGGTGTATTACAGTATACACAACACATAGGTCCAGGCGTATTACAGTATACACGGCCTACAGTGCTCGGCTTCTAGTATTCGGTTTATTACGGTACACATGGAATATAGTGCCAGGCTTATTATGACATACATGGCATATAGCACCAGGCTTATTAGGGTATACAGGACATATAGCACCAGGCTTATTAGGGTATACAGGACATATAGCGCCAGGCTTATTAGGGTATACACGGCATATAGCACTAGGCTTATTATGGTAAACACGCATTTAGCGCCAGGCTTATTAGGGTATACACAGCATATAGCGCCAGGCTTATTAGGGTATACACAGCATATAGCGCCAGGCTTATTAGGGTATACACGGCATATAGCGCCAGGCTTATTAGGGTATACACGGCATATATTGCCAGGCAGGCTTATTACAGTACAAACAGCATATAGTGCCAGGATTATTACAGTATACAAGGGATTAAGCACCAGGCTTATAACAGTAAACAGGTGCATATTACAGCACACACTCTATATTAGGCCAGCCTTAACACAATATATACTCTCTATAAAGCCAGTGTTATTCAAGGTCACGCTGTATACAGGGCCAGTCTGATTTACTGTACACTCTATACAGAGGCTGTATTATACCTCTGCATAAGGCCACTCTTATTCCAGCTCACACTCTATATAAGGGGCTGTCTTATTACTATGTATCCTGTATATAAGGCCGGTCTTATTACTATGTATCCTGTATATAAGGCCGGTCTTATTACTATGTATCCTGTATATAAGGCCGGTCTTATTACTATGTATCCTGTATATAAGGCCGGTCTTATTACTATGTATCCTGTATATAAGGCCGGTCTTATTACTATGTATCCTGTATATAAGGCCGGTCTTATTACTATGTATCCTGTATATAAGGCCGGTCTTATTACTATGTATCCTGTATATAAGGCCGGTCTTATTACTATGTATCCTGTATATAAGGCCGGTCTTATTACTATGTATCCTGTATATAAGGCCGGTCTTATTACTATGTATCCTGTATATAAGGCCACTCTTATTACTATGTATCCTGTATATAAGGCCGGTCTTATTACTATGTATCCTGTATATAAGGCCGGTCTTATTACTATGTATGCTGTATATAAGGCCACTCTTATTACTATGTATCCTGTATATAGGGCCATTCTTATTACTATGTATCCTGTATATAAGGCCACTCATTACTATGTATCCTGTATATAAGGCCACTCTTATTACTATGTATCCTGTATATAAGGCCACTCTTATTACTATGTATCCTGTATATAAGGCCACTCTTATTACTATGTATCCTGTATATAAGGCCGGTCTTATTACTATGTATCCTGTATATAAGGCCGGTCTTATTACTATGTATCCTGTATATAAGGCCGGTCTTATTACTATGTATCCTGTATATAAGGCCGGTCTTATTACTATGTATCCTGTATATAAGGCCACTCTTATTACTATGTATCCTGTATATAAGGCCACTCTTATTACTATGTATCCTGTATATAAGGCCACTCTTATTACTATGTATCCTGTATAAGGTCACTCTTATTACTATGTATCCTGTATATAAGGCCACTCTTATTACTATGTATCCTGTATATAAGGCCACTCTTATTACTATGTATCCTGTATATAAGGCCACTCTTATTACTATGTATCCTGTATATAAGGCCACTCTTATTACTATGTATCCTGTATATAAGGCCGGTCTTATTACTATGTATCCTGTATATAAGGCCGGTCTTATTACTATGTATGCTGTATATAAGGCCACTCTTATTACTATGTATCCTGTATATAGGGCCATTCTTATTACTATGTATCCTTTATATAAGGCCACTCTTATTACTATGTATCCTGTATATAGGGCCACTCTTATTACTATGTATCCTGTATATAAGGCCACTCTTATTACTATGTATCCTGTATATAAGGCCGGTCTTATTACTATGTATCCTGTATATAAGGCCACTCTTATTACTATGTATCCTGTATATAAGGCCGGTCTTATTACTATGTATCCTGTATATAAGACCACTCTTCCTCCAGCTCACACTGTACATAGGGGCTGTCTCACTCCTATATACACGCCATACAGGCCACTCTTCCTCCAGCTCCCACTCTATATAAGGCCGGTCCTATAGACTCTGATGTATACAGCTCACATGGAGACACCACACTCTATATAAGGCCGCTCCTATATACTTATGTATACCAGGACCCTCACATGGAGACACCACACTCCGTACTCACTTCCCTTGCAGCAAGACGTTCCCACTCTCCCGCCAAAGTCTCCTCTTCCTGCAGCCGGCTCCTCCCCAATCTGTCGCCGTTGTCATGGAAGCAGGACGCTGATAGGACTCTTTCAGTGGATGAAGGATTTTGCGGCCATGTTGTGTGTGGCGAACACTAATATACACTGTACATACACGTAACGTGCCGCCATGTTGTGTGTGGCGAACACTAATATACACTGTACAGACACGTAACGTGCCGCCATGTTGTGTGTGGAAGAACGCATCGCCGGTATTTGGAGCTCCGCACAGCGCCCTCTGGCCGTGGAGTGATGACGCTGCAGGGTTGTGGCGCAGCTGTGACTTGTTTTTGCAGCGTGACAGTCTCTGGGGTAGCAGGAAGCAAGCAGCATTCTAAGATCATAGTAGATTAAAGGCAAAGTTCATATCAATCTGTGTTAGGACGTATGAGATGGTGATGATGGGGGTGTGAGGACCACTGCACTACACCTCCCAGCATGCCCTGACAGCCATCAGCTTTGGTAGCCTGGACTCCCTATGCCTATCTATACTGCCTGTATATATATATATATATTTGGTGTATAGTACAGACATCATCTGATGTCTCCAGTTGGTGATGCACTAAAACTTCCAGCATGCAGAGGATTCACATTCCCAGAAAACAACTGAGGAAAGACCATTCATGAGAGGAGAAATCTCTCCCTCCCCCAGAGATCTCACTTTTTCCTGTTCCTGCACCCCTGTTCTCTGTCAGTATTGGGGGTCTGACCTCTGGCACCCCCACAAATCTAAAGGACTGAGGTCTAGTGTCCCCACCAAACCATATAGAGCATGCTTAATGGGGTTATCCAGCGAAAATCTTTTTCTTTCAAATGAATTGGTTTCTGAAAATTATATAGATTTGTAATTTACTTCTATTTAAAAATCTCGAATCCTCCAGTACTTATCAGCCGCTGTAAGTCCTGCAGGAAGTGGTGCAATATTTTCTGACTGAGACAGGAACTGTCCAGAGCAGGAGAGGTTGTCTATGGGAATTTGCTGAAGCTGGAGTCTAGACAATTCCTGACATGGACCAAGGTGGCAGCAGAGAGCACTGTGTCAGACTGAAAAGAACATTTCCTGCAGGACATACAGCAGATGGGAACACAGGAGATTTTTTTAAAAAATTGAAGTAAATTACAAATTTGTATAACTTTCTGAAACCAATTGATTTGAAAGAAAAGATTTTCGCTGGACAACCCCTTTAACCGTTGCCTCATTCACTCTATGGGAGCCGAGTACTGAACCAAGCTATGTTCAGAAGACCCATAGACAGGCAAAGGCTGAGCATGAGGGCATTCAAGGTGACCTCTATTTTCCAGCGATCAGTGGGGGTCCCAGAGGCCAGACCCCTATTCCATTGGAATCACCTGGATTTCTGCTTTTGTCCCAATCTTAAAAGTGTAGTTCACCCCCCCCCCCCCCCCAAAAAAAAAGTTTTGTGTCAATTCAACTGGTGCCAGAAAGTGCCAGAGATTTCTATTTTACTTCTATTAAAACATCTCCAGTCTTCCAGTACTTAGCAGCTGCTGTATGTCTTGCTGGACGTGGTATATTCTTTCCAGTCTGGAGAGCAGGAGAGGTTTTCTATGGGGATTTGCAATAGACATAAATGACTAATTTCAAGCACTTAGTGGGACCAGTTGTGTTGAAAGAATTTTTTTTTTTGTCGAAAAAAACCTTTAGGGTAGCTTCACACACACACACATCGCAGCGGATTTTCTGCTGCGGATAAGCTATACTATATGAGGTGTGCTGTAGAGGGGAATATACTATATGGGTCACACTGCAAAGGGGGACCTATACCATATGGAGGCACGTTGGGGACTATACTATATTAAGGCACAGAGGGGGCCTAATAGCATGTGAGGGGTTGGGAAAAAGGTTTTAACTACTTAAGGGCCAAACTACTATAAGGGTAAATTCACATGGGCGGATCTGCCGCGAGTTTAACGATTGCGATAAATCCTCAGATTAAAACGCTGCGAGAATGTTTGTCATGTAAGTCAATGGCAAACTCAACTCCCAGCGTGTTTGTAACGTTTGGTTTTGTCATTGCGGATTAGATGCGATTTTTTGCGGGAAACTCGCAGCGGTTTGCCCGTGTGAATTTACCCTAAGGGGCACAGATTGGCGGGCTAATAGTGTATAGGGACACAGCACAGGGAAGGCCTATTACTATATGGGATCTAACTACAATATGGGAGCACACATGGGACCAACTTATTAAATGGACACACAGAGGGCCGTTATTACTATAATGGGGCACAGATGTGCTGGAGCAAAGAACCTATCAGCTGCTGTATGGCTGCCACAGTGCTCTCTGCTGCCATCTCTTTCCATGTCAACATCTGCCCAGAGCAGAAGCAAATGCTTATAGAAATCCTCTCCTGCTGTCCAGACTGAAAAAAATACACCACTTCCTGCAGGACATACAGCAGCTGATAAGTACTGGAAGACTTGAGATTTTTTAATAGAAGTAAATTACAAATCTATATAACTTTCTGACACCAGCGGCCATCAGGACAGGTACACTTAAAATCATGTATTACCGTATCTATCACTTTCTGTAATGCAAGGGACAGTCATTTGCACATGATCCAGAAACGGAGATTCGGTGCAGGCTCTTCCCATGTACAACAGAGACCACAGGCGGATAGGGTTAATTTTTTAAATTTATTTATTAATGAGCAGGAAATAAAAATCTGAAAATTCTAGAAGTTCCTCTTTTTGTTACCACGGCAATAAGTACAGTGTACCAAATAAGTGTCAGAAGGAGAAATAGTGACCGGGGTATAAATGATAAAGAAAAGCTGAAAGATGCAATTGTGAGACATAAAAGTACCGCAATTATGTATGCAAATCAGCCGGCAAGCGGGAGAATGGAGAGGAGGAAAAGTTCTAGACTAGTAAATCCCAGGGAAGAGGAGCCAAGAGGAGCCGGCACTACAGAGAGAGCGGATACGAGGAGACCTGCACATTATATTCAGTATATAACCCCTGTCTAGAGGTCATAGAGGGGCCCCAGATCAGTATATAAGTAGAGATACCATGTTATAACATATAGCGCTCCTTTAGCGAATGACAGTGAATGATAGGCGCTTATGGTGCGTTTACACGTAACGATTATCGTGCGAATTTGCGCGATAACGATTGAATTCGATCGATAATCGTACGTGTAAACGCAGCGAACGATCAAACGACGAGCGAGAAATCGTTCATTTTGATCTTTGAACATGTTCTCAAATCGTCGTTGCAAAAAATTCGCAGATCGTTCCCTGTGAACAGTCATTCGCCGATTTAACCAATGTGTGAGATAGGCTTAAGCGATCGCAAAACGAATTTTCCGTACGATATATCGTACCGTTTAAACGCTGATCGTTATGAAAAAAAATCGTTACTCCGACATCGTTAATCGTACGATCGGGCCGATTATCGTTTCGTGTAATCGCAGCATTAGTCAAAAGGATAACTCACAATGAGGGTTCCCTCACACACACTTTTTGTCTGGGTTTTTTCAAGCCAAAAAAAGAAAAAAAAAAAGGCCATAAAAACTGTCAATGTGGCACGTGGCATTTTTTCATGCATTCGTGATTTTTTTTTCGGGCGTTGTTGACTTTATGTGTGAATGATTAGATTCCACCTTTTATTTTCCAAAGAATGGGTGGGTTCACACTACGGTATTCTCGCGGATAAACTCTGCGGAATTCCACTGTCTGTCCGCGCGCAGCGCCGCGCGCCTTTCCGCCGGCTCCATAGACACCATTCTATGGGCCGGCGTATTCCGCTATCCACCGAAAGGAAGTGACATGTCAATTCTTTCAGCAGATAGCGGAATACGCCGGCCCATAGAATGGTGTCTATGGAGCCGGCGGAAATGCGCGGCCGTGCGCGGACAGACAGCGGAATTCCGCAGAGTTTATCCGCGAGAATTCCGTAGTGTGAACCCACCCAATCTGTGCGGAATGATAGGTGGAATCTGATTGGTTGCTAGGGGCAATTGAGCCAATTCTACTTGTACACCAGTTTGATAAATCTCCCCCATGCGTGTAAGGAAGATCATAAATTTCCATTGACTTCCAGCTAACATCTGGCCGCTGGCATTTTTGCAGAAAAAAAAAAAAAAGCCAAAGTTTTTAATGACTTTTTCCCAAGATTTTAATGCCTGAAAAGTCATTAATACATTTGTATTTAGGATTGTAAATAAGATCGTAATAGAGTTTGCATCATATACTAAGAACGATGAGGGTTTACATTGAAAGACCTGTGAAAGATTTAGGGTGGGTTCACATGTACAGGATCTGCAGCAGATTTGATGGCCAAGACTAGATTTAAAGCAAATCTGCAACTTCAAATCTGGTGCGGATCTGGTGCGGATCCTGTAAGTGTGAACACACCCTAACAATGATTTTGAGCTCAGCTCTTAAGAAGCGATCAATGACATATGAAGACTAATCCAGAAAATTATTAATTGAAATTAGAACGAATTAACGATACATTGCACGATAATCCCAGTAGAATATAGACCCCTGTGTGCCCCACCAGTAGAATATAGACCCCTGTGTGCCCCACCAGTAGTATATAGACCCCTGTGTGCTCCCCCAGTAATATATAGCCCCCCTGTGTGCTCCCCCACTTGGATATAGACCTCCTGTGTGCTCCAAGTTGTATATAGACCCCATTCTGCTGCCCCAGTAGTATATAGACCCCTGTGTGCTGCCCCCAGTAGTATATAGACCCCTCTGTGAAGCCCCAGTAGTCTATAGCCCCCCTGTGTGCTCCCCCTGTTATATAGCCCCCCTGCGTGCTCCCCCCATTTATATAGACCCCCGATGTGCGCTCCCCCAGTTAAACAGACCCCTGTATGCTCCCCCTCCCATATAGTATATAACACAATAAAAAAAACACTTATACTCACCTGGGTCCGGGCGTCTCCTTTTCTCTTCACTCTTGTGGCCGCAGGAAGGGTTTTCCCTGCGATCAGGCCGCAGTCCCCTTGTCCTGGCGCCGATGCTCCAGTGATGTCACAAGGACAAAGCTGCCACTTGTGACCGCAGGGAAAACCCTTCCTGCGGCCACAAGAGTGACTGACAGGAAGGGAGCCAATGTCTCCCGCCCTGTCAGTGCTGCTGCATGTAACTATGAGCGCTCATTACGAGTGCTCATAGTTACAGTTCAGATGGCAGCAGCGAGCAGGGCAGCGGCCCTGTCCAGCGGCAGGGCCGCCGATAGGGCAGTACAAGTGGTACTGCCGTATGGGGCCCGGACCCTAAGAGACATGGGGGGGCCCGCCGGCCACCGCCCCCCGTCCGCTACGCTAGGGGGGCCCGCACTGCCTCCCTTGCCACCTGTTTTTGAGCATCCCGAGAAGCTGCGGCCGCGCAGCTTCTCGGGATGCACTGATCACTTTGATGTTCCGCCCGGAACATTAAAGCGATCAGAATACAGGAGCAGGACCTGTCAGCGTCCTACTCCTGTATTCCCTCCCATAGGCTGCCGACACTTCATACCAGCAGCCTATGGGAGGCCGGGACGTGACCTCTCCGGCAGGCGTGAGGATGTGACGTCATCACGCCTGCCGGAAGTCCCGTCCCTGCGGCTCGCAAGATGGAGCCCGAAGAGGAGGAGGAAGAGCGGATTAGGTGAGTAGGATGTTTGTTTTTTTAGGGGCACCTCTGGGGGCATTATTAGTATATGGGGGGCACCTCTGGGGGCATTATTAGTATATGGGGGGCACCTCTGGGGGCATTATTAGTATATGGGGGCATCTCTGGGGGCATTATTAGTATATGGGGGCACCTCTGGGGGCATTATTAGTATATGGGGGCACCTCTGGGGGCATTATTAGTGTATGGGGGCACCTCTGGGGGCATTATTAGTGTATGGGGGCACCTCTGGGGGCATTATTAGTATATGGGGGCACCTCTGGGGGCATTATTAGTATATGGGGGCACCTCTGGGGGCATTATTAGTATATGGGGGCACCTCTGGGGGCAATATTAGTATATGGGGGCACCTCTGGGGGCATTATTAGCTCATGGGGGCACCTCTGGGGGCATTATTGGTATATGGGGGCACCTCTGGGGGCATTATTAGTGTATGGGGGCACCTCTGGGGGCATTATTAGTATATGGGGGCACCTCTGGGGGCATTATTAGCTCTTGGGGGCACCTCTGGGGGCATTATTGGTATATGGGGGCACCTCTGGGGGCATTATTAGTGTATGGGGGCACCTCTGGGGGCATTATTAGTGTATGGGGGCACCTCTGGGGGCATTATTAGTATATGGGGGCACCTCTGGGGGCATTATTAGTATATGGGGGCACCTCTGGGGGCATTATTAGTATATGGGGGCACCTCTGGGGGCAATATTAGTATATGGGGGCACCTCTGGGGGCATTATTAGTATATGGGGGCACCTCTGGGGGCATTATTAGTATATGGGGGCATCTCTGGGGGCATTATTAGTTCATGGGGGCACCTCTGGGGGCATTATTAGTATATGGGGGTACCTCTGGGGGCATTATTAGTTCATGGGGGCACCTCTGGGGGCATTATTAGTATATGGGGGCACCTCTGGGGGCATTATTAGCTCATGGGGGCACCTCTGGGGGCATTATTGGTATATGGGGGCACCTCTGGGGGCATTATTAGTATATGGGGGCACCTCTGGGGGCATTATTAGCTCATGGGGGCACCTCTGTGGGCATTATTAGTATATGGGGGCACCTCTGGGGGCATTATTAACTCATGGGGGCACCTCTGGGGGCAATATTAGTTTATGGGGGTACCTGTGGGGGAATTATTAGCTCATGGGGGTGCCTCTGGGGGCATTATTAGTGTATGGGGGCACCTCTGGGGGCATTATTAGTTCATGGGGGCACCTCTGGGGGCATTATTAGCTCATGGGGGTACCTCTGGGGGCATTTTTAGTTCATGGGGGCCACCTCTAGGGGCATTATTAGCTCATGGGGGCACAGCGGGGGATCCTACATACAGGGGGCATCCCACACAGCGCAGTTACTATGGGAGCCTACAGGAGGGAGAAAGGGAAGGAAGTTGCTAGAAATGTGCGGAGCCTAAATTGTTTGTCTCGCAGGTTCTGAAAAGATTAAACATATCTGGAAGGAATCATCATGGAGGTCTGGGCCGGATGGAGAGAAAAAGGGAAAGTGACGCCTCAGATCAAAGAAGACGTCACCTGTGAGTCCCTGTATGACACTTTTCTTATTTTGTAGAACATTATTTAGTAGGGGCGCCCCGAGGTGACAGCTACTACATTATCTGTACTCAGAGATATCACTGTGTTATCTGTGGTGTTACATAGGACTGCAGGTGACATCTACTACATGATCTATACTCAGAGATATCACTGTGTTATCTGTGCTGTTACATAGGACTGCAGGTGAAATCTACTACATTATCTGTACTCAGAGATACCACTGTGTTATGTGGTGTTACATAGGACTGCAGGTGATATCAGGTGATTTCTCCAGGTTGCAGAAGTTCAAACTTCATCGTGCCCTGGTGTGCTTGTGTCTGTATACATGTGTGCTGGTGTCTGTATGTGTGTATACATGTGTGCTGGTGTCTGTATACATGTGTGCTGGTGTCTGTGTGTGAGATCAATTCTAGAGAACTGGCTCATATACCCCATTTTCCCCAGTGGCTTAAAATGTAACCTCTGTTATACAGTTATAAAATTGTAGAACCTAAATGTGAACAAGGTGCAATTCAAATAGACACTTACTTGTATAGCTGCCTCTTGTGCTCTGTATGCAGTGCATTATATTCACCCTTGCAACGTACAATTGATAGCGTGTCTACAAGCCCAGCGGGGCTCATTATGATGGAGACTAAAACTTATACAAGAGTGGGGTAGGGGTTCCCCTGTATTCAGAATGCTGTTGAGTGCTAGGCAATGCCCCGTTTGGGATTATTGAATTTCGAGGGTCTATGCAGAGCAGGATAAAGGCACCTCTGCTGCACAAACAGGATCTCCTAGAAAGCGTTCTCACCGCCATGTATTCGCTATCACTGGCTTGGGTGAGCTAAACTAGTCTGCCTGGGGGGGGGGGGGTGATTTGTATATGCTCACTACCATGGAACAGCCTCATTATATTAGCCTTATCAACATATTCTATGTTAGTGAGCATACCGGGGGGGGGGGGGGGGGATATTGGTGAACATATACAAATCAAACAGCCCCCCAGACCCTCGAAATTCAATAACCCCAAACGGGGCATTGCCTAGTACTCAACAGCATTCTGAATACAGGGGAACCCCTACCCCACTCTTGTATAAGTTTTAGTCTCCATCATAATGAGCCCCGCTGGGCTTGTAGACACGCTATAAATTGTACGTTGCAGGGGTGAATATAATGCACTGCATACAGAGCACAAGGGGCAGCTATACAAGTAAGTGTCTGTATGGTGACATTTAAATTGCACCTTGTTCACATTTAGTTATAGCTGTATAACATAGGTTACATTTTAAGCCACTGGGAAAAATGGGGTATATGAGCCAGTTCTCTAGAAATGATCTGAACCAAATTATACCTCCCAGCAAGGCGTGGGTCGAACACACAATTTTTTTTTCATTAATGTAGGGGGCCCAGACACTTTGGTTGTATGGGGCCCCGAAATTCCTGATGGCGGCCCTGTCCAGCGGTCTTGAGCACAAGAGCGGGGAGTGGGTGTTGGGGGCCCCAAGCGATCGCTTGGGGTGCTTGGTGCCAAAGACCACCACTGATGTTATCCCCCCGTCCACCAGTATAATTCTTTCCTGTTTACTCCATCTTATTCTCTATTGTCATCTCCAGATATAATGTATGTGTGTGTATGCTGCTATAGTAACATGCCATGAGAAGAAGCTGTAAATTATCAGATATGGCACAAGAGTATGCGGCTCAGTGAAAAGATAGGGAGGCCTGGAACGTGTACATAGTTACGCACAGTCATTTACACAGGTGTCCATAGAGATAACAGTGTCTTTCCACTGCAAATTATTACAGCAATAAATCAACAAATCTATTATCGGTTTATTCACCAGATATTCCAATATACAAGAGTATGTAGGATTGTTATATATTACTGCTTATTTCTGTTATCAGGTTGCTATGTATTGGGGTTTTCCTAACTCATACAGTAAGAGTTTGTCACTAGGATACCAGTAGGGGTCCAATCCTAAAATGATGGGCTGACACCTGGCCTTGCAAGAAACTACAGGGGACCCCCAGGGCCGTATTTACCACGAGGCACTCGTGGTCCGGTGCCTAGGGCATCACCTTTCTGAGGGGCAGCAGCAGGGAGCAGGGGGAAGGAAGCAACTTTTATTTTTGTTTTTATTTTTTTGGTCTCCCACCTCCCGTTCACACTTGCCAGTAAATTTGGTGTCTTTTCGAGGGGGGTGGGGGGTATGGCGGTATTGGTCAGGTCTGGTATGGCGGTGCTATCCAGTCACAGTATGGCGGTATTGGTCAGTTCTGGTATGGCGGTGCTATCCAGTCACAGTATGGCGGTATTGGTCAGGTCTGGTATGGCAGTGTTATACAGTCACAGTATGGCGGTATTGGTCAGGTCTGGTGTGGCAGTGTTATCTAGTGATGGGCGAATACTGTTCGATCGAATAGTAAGGTATTCTATCTATGGAATATTATCCAATAGTTCGCCGAATATTCGATAAATATTCGATAAGTGTTCAAATCCCCCAGCTTCCCGTTTTTACCTCCAAGTGGTCGAATAGATGTTTTTCAATAATCGAATACTTGTTCCCATATACTTTAAAGTGAACGAATATTCGATCGAATATTCGAATATTCGGGAGATATTCGTACGAATATCAAATATTCGAATATTTCACTATTCGCTCATCACTAGTGTTATCCAGTCACAGTATGGCGGTATTGGTCAGGTCTGGTATGGCGGTGTTATCCAGTCACAGTATGGCGGTGCTATCCAGTCACAGTATGGCAGTATTGGTCAGGTCTGGTGTGGTGGTGTTATCCAGTCACAGTATGGCGGTATTGGTCAGGTCTGGTGTGGCGGTGTTATCCAGTCCCAGTATGTCGGTATTGGTTAGGTCTGGTATGGCGGTGTTATCCAGTCACAATATAGTGGTATTGGTCAGGTCTGGTATGGCGGTGCTATCCAGTCACAGTATGGCGGTATTGTTCAGGTCTGGTGTGGCGGTTTTAAATGTGACGCCTGATCAGAAATCAATATGATATTCAGAAACTATAAAATCATGATGCCAATTTGGTGAGTGAAGATGGGGCATCTTAAGGTTTAGTGTCTAGGGCAGCAGTAGCTGTTAACTTCAATAGAGTAGCAATACAATTCCTTGCCCAGCCGGGTGATAAGGGGCCCCATGGAAAACAGTGAAGGGGATGCAGCTCTGGGGCGCCTTTGTCACAATTGGTGGGGTCCTAGAGGTCGGCTTCCTTCCTCTCCCAACCATAAAATTTTTATGGGATGGGAATACATATGTCCCCCTTTCAAAACCACTAACGTCAAATGATAGCCCCTTTAAAGGGGTCAACAACTCTGCACAGGCAATCTACGCTCTAGAGGCACATGCGGTGTCCCAGAGCAGGTGTTCCACTGCTATTTAGCAAGTGTGTAGGTTGGTAGTATTCAGTGTATATGTTCTGGATTGAAGGTCGCATTCTGCACTCTAACCACTAGGTGCCACTCTATACTTGATCCTCTATGTAGCACAGCTGAAGGAGGATTTTATCCAAGGGCTAACTGTTCTTATGAGTTATTGCTTATATTATACATTTATATGTGATTATATGTAAGCTGATCATGACCAATCTCTGCTGAGAATCACTCATGCAGGGCCCTCCTCAGTCCCTATGCTGTGTCACAAAGTGTGTTTCCCCCAATCGTACAGCTTACTGAGGGATATATATATATATATATATATATATATATATATATATATATATATATATATATATAGTGTGATGAATCTAGTTAGGGTGTGTTCTCACAGGTTGGTTCCGGAGAGAGAGTACAAGAAAAGAGTGGTCCAGGGGCTGGCCTAGAGGTCTGGACCCATAGGTGAGGACTATTGATTAAAGACTATTACTAATTTCTTCCAAGCTCCTTCACCCTAGCCATGTCCGGCTAGTAAGTTAATGCAGTGAGGAAACCAGAATCCCTATCCACCCTGGACAGCTATTTTCTTCAACCCTGATAATTTTGACAAGGAAAACGTCAGTATCTAGGTAATCGCAACTAAAGCCGGAAGCTCTACTGTCCACTGCTAGGTTACCTTAGCGGACTCCCCGATGGCTAACTTTACCCATGCATTCCTGGGTCTGGTGTCACTCTGTGCCCATGGACAGCAATAGGCAGATGTTCATACCCGTGGATGTAGGTACTGTCCACTAAGCCTCCACAGCTGAGTACCTAAGGGCCCACTACACACCCTACCCTGCAGCTCATCAAGGGATATAAGTCACCAAAAAGTATAATGTGTATTGCACCTTTATACAAGGAAGACTGTTTTACATGGTTAAGTTTATCTGCTGGACTTTGTGGTTCCTCTGCACAAACACCTGCACTACACTAACCTATTAACAGACATGTGTGAGTACATCCAGGGGTGGGCACATACCACACCTAACCACTGTGACAAGTGCCTAAGTGGTACATTACACCTGTCCTAGCTAAAACTACTTGGCTTCCCTGGGTTATCTCACACAGACAGATTGCCAAAGTTGCCATGTGTTTCCTTGATCTAATGGCTATCTAGCAGTGTCAGCAGTTTGGAACATAAATTGGAGCTGACAGATTCCCTTTAAAATCTCATTATTCTGAGGATGGGCCATCAATACTGCATCAGCTGCATAAGTGAATACATTTGCTCATACCTGGAATAGTCTTACTATTGGTAGCACCATAATACTGCAGCTTTGCCCCATTCATCAGTATCTTGCAACGCCGTTACAATTTGCAAGTAATTGACTGAAGAGGGACAATATCTCTTGTTGTCTGTTGTCTTCTTATATGGGTACCAGGGCCGAGGTGCTACCCTTACAGCGATGCTCCTACATTGCTGCTTTGATCAGCATACTTGGGTTGCGATGGACAGCAACAAATAATTTACAATGCATTTGGCCACAGCTGCTATACACAGATATATGACCAGAATGATGTTTTTCTTTATATAAATATGGCAGCGGTCTGAACAGGGGCTGACTCAATACAATTATTCCCCATATGTAAATTTTCTGGAAAAATAGTTTGCGGACTGTAAATGTTGCAATACTTATTTAAATCTCATTAGGAATTTACATGCATTACCCATAGATGTATACTTAGAATATGCACAGTACGTTTCCTTTCCATAACAACCTTCATTGCAAAGTAAAAGTTAGACATGGAAAAAGTGAAATGCTGCCCTCTATAGATGATCCAGGCTTATTACACCAAGGAAGTCCTGTCACTCTTAGATATAGACAGGTCAAACCAGTGCAGTTTTTTGTCAACTTCCAAACAGAAGGCCATGACATGTGGGAGGGGAACAGGAAGAAATGCAGTGTCTCTTACAAATCTCCTTGGGTACCCATAAGTCTGTCGCAAAAGGATACCTTCATTGGGAAAAACTGTACAATTGAGGCTCTAGTACCCTGTTAGGCGCCTCTAACCTGGATACAAGATGAGATAAGGTTTGGGATGGAGGATACAGGTTCTGTATAGAATCCAGTAGCATATTTGCACACAGATGTTGTAGCCTGTAGATCCTGCACACTCATAGGTTGAAGAAGTTGGATGCAGCCCTAGAGAGTCCTGGAAAACACGTTTTCCTAGCAGCCTTAGGGCTGCATCCAACTTTGTCAGCCACCGGTAATCAAATGCAGAGCGTTCGAGTTTGGACAAACCTATGTGCGTGCTTGTGGTCGCTCATCACTAATCATGACCTGTTGGGGAACCTGAGGACTTGAAAGATCAGCAGTAACATGAGAAAATATTATTTTACTGAAAGAGTAGTAGATACTTGAAGCAAATTTCCAGCCGATGTGGTTGGTAAATCTTTAGTCTCACACCAAAAGCTACACTGCCCAAAAGTAGCCTTTTGCTGCGTTTACACGGAACGATTTCCGTTCGAATTTTCACAATAATGATCGCACTTGTAAACGCAGCGAACAATCAAACGACGAGCAAGAAATCGTTCATTTTGATCTTACAACATGTTCTTAAATCGTCGTTCGTAAAAAATTTGTTCCGTGTAAACAGTCGTTCACCGATTTAACCTACAGTTTGTACGAAAACAATTTTTCTGTACGATATATCGTTCCGTCTAAATGCTGATCATTATAAAAAAAATAATCGTTAATCGTACGATTGGGCTAATTATCGCTCTGTGTAAATGCAGCATATGAGAAACATATTATAGGGCAGCAGGAGGAACACTTTTACGAATTAGACCACACCTGTAATCACTTACCTATCCGCCTAGGACATAATCAGGATAAATTCTGCAGCAATCCGACATGTCTATCTGGGTGCATTATTTTTTGTCAGTGTATATCAAACCTATTGACAGGCACCGTTGTCAGGATATGGTATATGCCATATGGCAGTGGTTTTAATATTCTGGCAGAGAATTCACTATACACAATTCTTCCTGAGCATAAATACAGTTTTTATGCAAATCTCATTGGCTCAATGGAAGTTCATGGTGCAGATGGTCACATATCTGTTAAACCTAAATCTCCAATTGTAGATAAGAAATTCCCCAGACAATGTAGAAGGATCTGATGCACAGACATGGGCCCTGCCTTTATTTAATCTCCCTTAGCATCCAACAGAAACAAGCAGTGCAGGAAATACCCCGCTCTCTTTGCCAGTTCCAGAGACATCTTGTTTGTCTATAATAAAGGCAGCATGCAGCGCTCTAGCTCTTGTGGCCATCAGTACAATTAAATTCTGTACATACGTGTAAACTTGCCAACAGTCCTGATATTGTGGGGACACAGCAGGGGGCATTATTACAATGTGAGGACACAGCAGGGGATTATTACTATTTAGGGGCACAACAGAGGGCATTATTACTATATGGGGTACAGCAGGGGGCAGTATTGCTATATGGGGCACAGCAGGGGGCATTATTACTATATGGGGGCACAGCAGGAAGCATTATTACTATATGGTGCATAGCAGGGGACATTATTACTATGAGGGGGCCACAGCAGAGGACATTATTAAGGTATAGGGACAAAGCTGGGGGCATTATTCATATAAGAGGGCCACAGCAGAGGGCATTATTACTATATAAGGGCATTATTGCTAAATGGATGCATAGCAGGAGACATTTTTACTATATGGAGGCACAGCAGAGGACATTATTACTATATGGGGGGCACAGCAAGGGCATTAATACTATATGAGGACACAGCAGGGATATTATGACTATATGGGGGCACAGCACAGGGTATTATTACTATATGGGAGCCACAGCAGAGGACATTATTATGATATAGGGACACAGCTGGGGGCATTATTAATATAAGGGGGCCACAACAGAGGGCATTATTACAATATAGGGGCACAGCAGGAGGCATTATTACTATATGAATGCACAGTAGGGGATATTTTTGTTATATGGGGTACATCAGGGGGTATTGTTACTATATGGAGGCACAGCAGGAGGCATTATTGCCATATGGGGGCACAACAGGAGGCATTATTACTATATGGGGCACAGCAGGGGGCCTTATTAGTATATGGGGCCATAGCGGGAGGCATTACTACTATATGGAGGCACAGCAGGTGGCATTAATACATATGGAGGCACAGCAGAGGACATTATTAGTGTATGGGGGCACAGCAGAGAGAATTCTTACTATTTGCCTCCTCCCTGTGCTACAAACTATCATCTATTATTGTGATTCTCATTATCTATTACAATGGTCCCTCAACTTACAATGGCCTCAGGATACAATATTTTCAACTTACAATGTTCCTTTTTGGACAATCATAACTTGAGACCAAACTCAACATACAATGCTACAGAGAATCAGGATCTTGAGGACAGGGCAGGGACAAGGAGTTTTGGTGCCCTAGACAGAGAGGGCAAATGCCCCACCCACATAGTGTATAGCAGGGGTCCCCAAAAAGTTTACACAGGGGGCTAGTTCACTGTCCCTCAGAGCAGTGGAGGGCCAGACTATATACTACTGCTATATCTGGTCCGCAGGGAGCTGTTGCCGCTGGAGGATGACTGTCTCTACCCATGAGGAGGAGGTGGAGGATCATACTGCTCATCTGTCTCTGGTCCAGGGAAGAAGCATTGGGAATGGCTTAGGATGATGAAGTTGTAGTTCTACCACAGCCACACAGGATCATTCTGGGAGTTGTAGTTCTACCACAGCCACACAGGAGCATGCTGAGGGTCGTTGTTCTACACATGATCATGCTGGGAGTTGTAGTTCTACCCCAGCCACACAGGTGCATGCTGGGAGTTGTAGTTCTACCACAGCCACACATAAACATGCTGGGAGTTGTAGTTCTACCACAGCCACACAGGAGCATGCTGAGGGTCGTTGTTCTACCACAAGTACACATGATCATGCTGGGAGTTGTAGTTCTACCCCAGCCACACAGGTGCATGCTGGGAGTTGTAGTTCTACCACAGCCACACATAAACATGCTGGGAGTTGTAGTTCTACCACAGCCACACAGGAGCATGCTGAGGGTAGTTGTTCTACCACAAGTACACATGATCATGCTGGGAGTTGTAGTTCTACCCCAGCCACACAGGTGCATGCTGGGAGTTGTAGTTCTACCACAGCCACACATAAACATGCTGGGAGTTGTAGTTCTACCACAGCCACACAGGATCATGCTGGGAGTAGTAGTTCTTCCTCAGCCACACAGGTGTATCCTGGGAGTTGTAGTTCTATAGTACAGTGTGATACTACATGTCCTGTACTGCTGTGTGTGTCTAGTATCTCCTCTCTACAGTATAGTGTGATACTACATGTCCTGTACTGCTGTGTGTGTCTAGTATCTCCTCTATAGTACAGTGTGATACTACATGTTCTGTACTGCTGTGTGTGTCTAGTATCTCCTCTCTACAGTACAGTGTGATACTACATGTCCTGTACTGCTGTGTGTCTAGTATCTCCCCTCTACAGTACAGTGTGATACTACATGTCCTGTACTGCTGTGTGTGTCTAGTATCTCCTCTATAGTACACTGTGATACTACATGTCCTGTACTGCTGTGTGTGTCTAGTATCTCCTCTCTATAGTACAGTGTGATACTACATGTCCTGTACTGCTGTGTGTGTCTAGTATCTCCTCTCTACAGTATGGTGTGATACTATATATCCTGTGCTGCTCTTTACCTGTGCCAAGATAAGCTGCTCCTTTAGGCACCAGTGGAGGGCGACTTTATTTTATTTTTCTGGAAGTGTACAGGACCCTGAAAATACTCTGGTCCTACATAGGAAGTAATTTAAAGGAACCAGTAGTTCTTTCTAACTGTTGCTTTATCTATCTATTGGGGTGATATTTTGCAGCTTCAGAACCAATTACCAGTTTTCCAAAGAGCTATGGACTTAACATACAATGGTCGTCCCAGAACCAATTAATATTGTATGTTGAGGGGCCACTGTATTATTATAATGATGCAGACATGAGAAAGGCGTCAGGGCCTGTGCGGAGAGGGGCGTGGTGTGGGAAGAAAGAGGTAGGACATCGATGTGAGGCCTAGAAAGGCGTGAGCTACAGTATGTGTGGGACGGTGAGGGGTTCCGCGGGTGGGAGAAAAAGGACGTTCTGAGTGTGCACTGCAACCACAACCACATAAAGAGTGTCCAGGGGGAACAAAGGTAAGATCCTTGCACTGTTTGAATGTTTTTCTTTTTTTAAAGGCTGCCAGAGTTCCCCTTTAAATATTCTCTGATCTTTAGTAATGAATATTCCTCTAATTGCTCTGTTAAACTAATGCAAAGCAAAAAAGATTGATTTCCCTAGAAACAGTTAGTTCCAGGTCACAGGACATAAGGGGAATTCCAGCACCAAACCAAATGGGGGGTGATGTCAGTCTACTGATCAGGCAGGATTCCATTATATCAACCAGGAACATACGATAGTATTGTCTACAGAGGCTATAATAGTCCACTCCGCAGCACCATCACACTAGATTCCTATGCACTCTCAAGTTTTGGACTCACCCAGAATCTGTATTTCCCCTTTCAAAGTGTGTGGGCAGAAATCCATTTTCTTCCCCTTACGGAATCTTACATCATAGGCTTTCATCTGCTTTGATTTGTTCTGCTGTCAGACAGGTTAGATTTGCTCACCATGTTATATCCTATTACCTTTGTTTTTTTTTTGCAATCACTTAACAACTGCTGTAGGCCTCATTTATACTTGTACGTGGATTTGTATCTGTTTGTATATTTGTGCTTTACATGTATTTAAAATTTTTATTTATTTCTTATTGTTGATTTCAGTACTTGCATTTTTGGGGTAATTTTCCTGAATAAACAATCATGTCATTCATCGCCCATGTGACTGGATGTTTCTGAAAATGGCTGTATGCAGTGACCGCAATGTGGGAATGTGACAGTGCTCTGTATCTGCAATGCACATTCATAGCCTAAGGGCTTATTCCCATCTTTCGTGAAACACAGAACCTACGTACAGGGAAGCCCAGTGGACTCTTTCCCTGGCCGGTATCATGTATCAATATGATGCTGGGAGTGGGGAGACTGAATCTTTGTGGCGCTGTAATAATGCAATGTGTCATTACAGTGCAGCAAAGATTCAAACAGTTTCCCCACTGCCAGCATTCATAATGCTGCGTGGGAAAGACTCCACTACAGGGATTCCCTATTCGTAGGTTACATCTCATGCGGAACGGGAATAAGCCCTTAGGGTGCATTCACACGTACAGGATCCGCAGCAGATTTGATGCTCTATTTGGCTATATAGATCAAATCCGCTGCGGATTCGCAGCAGAAAATATGCTGAGATACAGTGTGTGTGCAGCTACCCTTAGGCTGGATTCCCACGTTCCGTATATTTGGTCCGTAGGCAGACTGTATGTCACAGACTGAACTGCTGGAACTCCCTGCATCATAATTCATTATGATGCAGTGAGCTGCAAAACAGTTAAAGTGCCCTGCTACTGTACTGACATGGCTGGCTTATGATGCAGGGAGCGTCCGAAACATACTGTACAGTTGGCCTACAGATCATACAGTATATGCGGAAAGTGGAAATCCGGCCTAAGTTATGTTCACACACAAACTAATACCATAATAATACGCCCTGGTCCCGCACAGTCACATGTCACTAGCACTTATGCATACAGAGTTAGCAATACTGAGCCTCCCAATGTCTATTCTAATGCAGGTTAGCATTAGGAGTAATGTAAAAAAACAAAACAAAAAAAACAACCTTATTAAAGCAAATCTGTCAAGCCCCCCCCCCCCCTCAATGCTGGTATGGTTTATACAGATTTATTGCAAGTAACTTTATTAAAGGAATGCTAAAGTTGTTATTCACCTAAATAACCCTTTAACAGAGGAGATGCAACAATATTGTCCATCTGGAAGACCTCAACACATCTGTCAATGACATGGGACAGCTAAAGGGATATTCGGATATTCTCATCTCAACTACTACAGTTCTATTTGTAGGACTCAATAAATGTGCAAATAGATTCATTTAGCAAACTAATCTCCTTTCCCTGATATGCTGCTCTTTTCCTCCACAGCTCTTTGTCTAGGTTACAGACCACCACTCTGCTCTAAAAGCAGTGGCCTGGCTGGTACATATATAGCTAAATGTATGTTAGATGTATAGAGATATATTGTATATTTACTAAATATATAAATATGTATATTATATCTAAATATAGCAGCCAGACCACTGCTTTTAGCGCAGAGTGGTGGTCTGTAACCTAGACAACGAGCTGTCAACAATGGGAGGGAAAGAACAGCATATCAAGAGAAGGAGGCAAGTCTGCTAAATGATTGTATTTGCTAAAATATTTAACTTGACATCCCCTACAAGTTTAATTATATTAGCTGAGATGAGAATACCCCTTTGCTAATTTCAATGGGCACCGTGTCATACTGCACTTACCCTGTGGGGGCGCTGCAGGAAAAGCCAACACTTGTAAGTTACAACTGATTGCTGATGGTTTCATCAGGGGTTGTCCAGGATTAGGAAAACATGGGCACTTTCTTCCATAAAAAGTGCCACACCTGTAGGCAAACATAACCCGTAGACAGGTGTGGCGCTGTTTTTGGAGGAAAGCTGCCATGTTTTTCTAATCCTTGACAACCTCTTTATTATAAAAGGCGGTTTGTAAAAATAAAGGGATCATCCGGATCGGTAAACCCCTTTAGGAAGCTTACAATGAAATGTATTCTGCTACGGTAGGTGTCCCAGACAAAGAAGCAGGATGTATTTTAACAAGATTTCACTTTATTTTGAACAATCCATTGAAAGGGAAAACCACCGCTGTCCCACGTTCTCAAACGTAAAGCAAAAATTATGTTAAAAAGCTGTAAAAAAAATTATTTTATTGTCAAATATTGTCAGCATTTAAAGAATATGTCTTCAATCATGAATAACTTATTTCTGTAAGGATAAACCGTGGGAGTAGAATTAATGCTATAACAAGTGCCACCCCCCCCCCCCCCTTCAGAAAACAAAGAAAAGAGGAGAAACATAAAAAAAAAAACATACGTGTTAAAGTGACAGCATACCAAGGCGTCAAGAACGGGATGGTCCTTCCTTTTAATGTTAGTTCTGTTGTCAGCATGGTTTACGTTTCCAACCTTAAATAGTGGAGTAATCGGCCATACCTCCCAACAAGGGCCGTTATCTGGTCACTTATATTGTCTGTATGATGACTACAATACACGGCCTCGCTACAGTTCTAATGAATTGAACCTGTGTCACCATAGAGCCCTTGTGACCCTACAGCTCTCTAAGACTTTCCCAAGGAAAGAAACCTGGATTTCCCTTATGGCGGATCAATGCAGGCGTCCCAGGAAGCCTATCCAGGGGCAGTATTCTCCCTGCAGTGGTCAAATATTGTTTGTGGGTAAGTATGTGTGAATGTTTTCAAGGCTTTTGTTTCCTTTATATACTGCAACATTCTTACCCCTAGAGGTATTGCGTACTTTGCTTTAGTGACTTAAAGAATCCAAGAAAAAAAATTTAATCAACTGGTGTCAGAAAGTTATACAGATTAGTAGCAGATTATACAGATTACTTAATTAAATATTTTAAAATATCAAGTCTTCCAGTACTTATCAGCTGCTGTATGTCCTGCAGGAAGTGGTGTATTGTTTCCAGCCTTCACAATGCTCTCTGCTGCCACCTCTGTCTGTGACAGGAACTGTACAGAGCAGGAGAGGTTTTCTATGGAGACCTGCCAATGCCCTGGACAGTTCCTGGCACGGACAGAGGTATCAGCAGAGAGCAATGTGTCACACTAAAGAATACACCACTTCCTGCAGGACATACAGTAGCTGATAAGTACTGGAAGACTTGATATTTTTTTTAATTTACAAATCTGTTTAACTTTTTGACACCAGTTGATTTAAATAGGGTAAGAAAGATTATAAACCTGGAAAGTGGTATTTCTTAGAACTATTTATGCCTGAAACCCCCAAATAAGAATGACAGTGATATGGAAAACCAAGGCCTGGTTCACATTGTTTTTATGCTGTCAATTAAAGTTATCTGTCTGCATCCCGACAACAACGAGATGCAAACTTTCTATCTATCCATCCATCCATACACTGTGGCACACAGCAGCATTAGGATGAAATGGAGCTGCCTAGTGACTCTTTTCAGGTCCATATCTGTTGATATACTCTAATTGAATGGGCTTTAATAGTGTATCAGTCTGCGCTTTTGAGTCCAGTTAGCGTGAACCAACAGAAATTGGCCTGATCAGTCACTAAGTGACTCTGTTCGTGCCAATGAAATGAATGTGCCCGCTGCTGTACACCATAGTATCCCATTCTTAGCAAAATGCAAACACTTACCTGTGACTGACAGGATAAACACAATGTGAACCAGGACCAAGGTACAAAAAGGAAAATATAAATGTGTCATTATATATGCACACAAAACTAGACAGATCTCTCTGGCAAGTCCTTAAAGGGGTACTCCGGGCAGGGGTCATTTTCAGTGTACGGCCGGGGAGGGGGTGGATATAGAAGCCGCCAGTCCATCGCCAGGTTCCGGATCGCACCGCCCCGTTCTCCTGTCGGTCGCCGCTTCCTGGTCTGAGCTGCGGCTTGAGAAGTGACGTCTCAAGGCAGCTCAGCTATTCAGCGGCCGAGGCAGGACTCCCCTACGACTGCTGAATGGCTGAGCTGCCTTGAGACGTCACGTCTCAAGCCGCAGCTCAGACCAGGAAGAGGCGGCCACACGGGAGAATGGGGTGGAGCAATCCGGGACCTGGCGCTGGAACCCTCCCTGGCCGTACAATAAAAATGACCCCAGCCCAGAGTACCTCATTAAGCGTCATTAAGAGGACCCCTCAGCTCTCCCGACCTGTCTGCTGAAGTAAATACTATATTCCCCACATAATAATTCTGCAACATCTTTTCTGGAAATAAAAAAAAAAAAGTCTAAATCTTTATAAATAAGTAACAGACAGGTCAGGGGTGATGACGAAGCCCTCCATAAATCTGGCAAGTCCTTGAACTTGCCATAGCTGTTACTTTAAGGCCGCGGTGTACGATCACCACCAAACCTTCATATTAGAGAAGTGCTATTCTTTACTAGAGATGATACGGCTATTGAAATGCTGAACGATGGGACTCATCTCTAGTCTTTACTTACCATACAGGCTATAACAATTGGCAGTGTTCTGCACATTAGTTTGACTACTTTTTATACTAATTCTAGGAATGGACTGGGTTGTCCATAGGTCACGTGACCCAACACAGCCATTTATAAGGACATATTTTAAGTTATCAATGACAAGTCAAACACAAATAGGGGAATAAATCTATCATATTAGAAGAGGAAGACATTAAAGGGACTTTCCAATTACAAAAAAAACCATAGCAGGGGCAGGGATTGTCTCTCCCAGTTTAGCATCCCTATTGATTTACATTCCACGGTGGAGTAGTCCCTATGATGTTCTTTATACTCTGCAGCCAATCTGTGACATCAGCGGTCACATGCAAGAGAAAGTGCAAATGACTGCTGAGGGCAGTGACCGGCCACAGCATCCCATATACAGTGTACAAAGACATCACCAGGGTCAGGGTGAGTATAATGCCCACCCTCCTAAATGTTAAATATACATATTTTTTGTACTTGTAAAACCCCTGTAACACATCAATATTGGTGGGTAATGCATTGCATCTGGTAACTTCTAGCTTGATATACCTCCACCCTCTTCCATCTAAGTGCTAAAAAGCATGAACACCGATTGTCGAAATTGAAGGGGGAAAGGGTGAACATGTAAATCCATGTTCTTTTGTATGTTTTATAATCTTAATAATATAGTCCCAATGTTATCAGTGATTGTAATGACTATAAGTATTACTTAGATCCTAGAGTGCCTGCCAGCTGAGCAGAGTAAGTGCCAAGAAAAAGAAATATCGTAAGTGCAAACTAATAGGAAGGTGTCGGGGAAAGTGCAAGATGTGATGTGGGGGAGGCTTAGGTCATTTCTAGCTGGTGGAAGATGGGTTATTGGGAGGAGGGGGATGTCCTGATCCATGAAGCCTTGTACAACCGAACATCATAATCTCTGATTCTCTACACTGACAGCACTAGGGAGGTAGCAGACCTCATAGCACAACATTTCTGTATTAGAAAATACTATTTTTTTTAAGGTTCCACAACAGCAGGATTAGTGCGAAGTCCAGTGGCTCAGTCACGGCTTCACCAGACTAAACTAAAGTATCTCTGTACATTTACATCTAGCACGACTTGCTCAGAAGTCATTGTCACATGACTGTGAGGGGTTCTATAGAGCCTTGCAGGGGAGTTACTTTATAAAAGTCATCATCCCGAAGGGGTAAGAAGCTCTGTGTCTAACCTTCTCACCAAACTAAGGTTTATCTAAACCAAACCAGCCCGTGACAGAAGCCCAAAGAGAGGGAGATGGATCCCTTTCCATAGAGTAGGCCAGCTATAAATAAGTCTCTGTAAAGCTGTTTATAGTCCCCGCCAGCCTTAAGTGTCCATCCTTAAGACAATCAGAGTGAGAAAACCTTCTCTGGGTTAGTTGAAACGTTTACATCATCTCCCCATGTGATGTCAGAACGGTCTCTGATGCAGGTCTGGTCATTTAGTCCATATGCAGGACCTGTATCATCCATTGCTTTGCAGAATAGGGAGGTTGGAGAGTCTCAAAATTGCACTGTCCTATATCGTCTACTCGTGAACATCCCAGATCTCAGACAGTAGAGGAGGCAGTTTTTTATCCTGAAGTCGGAGGGCAAACACCTGTTCTGAGTGCACGCTGCTGAGGGTCCGCAGGCTTACCAACTTCATCAACATACGAGGAAACATCAGGTGATCCTAGGGAAGCAATGGAGAAAGAAGGGTAAGTAACCTGGCTGGAGTGGGTTATAGGTATTTGGAGATACACAAAATGTATGTTTCAATACATTGATACATCCCACGCCAGCCAAGTTCTGTGCATGAGCCCTATTAATTAAAATAGAACCCTTGCACGGAACACAGCCAAATGTCAGGTTCCCAGGAGTCAGGACATTTAAAGTGAATCTGTCAGAAAATAGTCCCATATGTAGTATTCACATATTGGAGACAGAATCTAGTCACATGGATGAGCTGTTCATTCAGAAGCTCTTTGCATAGGAATGATGCAACATGAATTACTCCACTTATGATAAGAAAACACAATCTCTTACCGCTGAACAACACTGCCACCTGTAGGCCATGAGATAGAAACACTCCATAAATAGGGGATATTCTCATAATAGGACATCAATAATAGATAACAAATCAATGTGTAGCCTAGGGCTGGGCGATATGAACGATATGCAAAAATATCGTCATCAATTCGGATGACGATATAGATTTTCGGCATATCGTCATATCGCTATACATGCCCACGGAGCGGTAGTGAATAAGCTTCTCACTTACCGCTCCGTGGTACCGCGCTGCAGGGCCTTCCGTTCACGCATCGTCAGCGCGCTAGCTGACGATGCGTGTGAAGTCAGGTCTCTCCCAGTGCATGCTGGGAAGAAGACGCGGCCTCTCGCCTCGCGGACTCCCATCAGCCAGCCCTGCAGGAAAGGTAAGTAGCAGAGGGGTTGGGGGGTGCAGATGGCTATGGCATGGGGCTGATGATGGCCCTGGCTGGGGGGACATGATGTGGCAATGGCATAGGGCTTGGCTGGCACATAGGGAAAGCTGATGATGGCATAGGGGAGAGGGAGATGACTGGCACCGGGGGGGGGGGGGGGGCTGATTGGCAACGGGGGGCTGATAACTGGCAAGGGGGGGGGGGGGGGCTGATAACTGGCAAGGGGGGCTGATGACTGGCATGGGGGGGCTGATGACTGGCAAGGGGGGGCTGATGACTGGCAAGGGGGGGCTGATGACTGGCAAGGGGGGGCTGATGACTGGCAAGGGGGGGCTGATGACTGGCAAGGGGGGGCTGATGACTGGCAAGGGGGGGCTGATGGCACAGGGGAAGGCTGATGACTGGCACAAGGGGGGCTGATAACTGGCACTTTATTTTAAACAATTTTGTGTTTTACTAACACTTAATCTTTACATTGTTTGGAAAAAGATCTGTTATACAATACACATCTTAAAAAATTCTTAAAGTGTTGTAATTTGTATACACACACAAAAAAATTGATACATCGTGATATATCGTTATATCGTGCATGCATCAAATTATATTGTGATATAAATTTTAGGCCATATCGCCCAGCCCTAGTGTAGCCCTACCCTAATAGCTGGTCTGCCTTCAGGATATCCCACCAATGTTTAACCCCTTAGCGACCCATGACGTATCTGATACGTCATGGCGCCGCGGGGGGTGTTCAGAGCGGGGTCCCGCCGGGACCCCGCTCTGAACGGCGCTGATCCCGGCTGACACGTGCAGCCGGGCAGTGCCTCTGTTAGCCGGCGCGGGTCCCGTTGCTGCGCCGGCTAATTAAGCACTTCAATGCAGCTGTCAAACCTGACAGCTGCATTGAAGTGCTTTATGCACAACATCCCTGGTGTCTAGTGGGTCGGATCGGGGGGGAGATCCGTTCTTCTGGCCGTGTCGGGCCTCAGCGTCGGAATGACGCTGATCCCGGCTCGGCAGTAGATTGCTATGGCCTGCAGCAGGCCATAGCAATCTATGACCGATCTCATGGATCTTTGCTGTGTATATACACAGCATTGATCTCTATGAGAGATCAGTGCTGTCTATATACAAGTCCCCCAGGGGGGCTTCTAGTCCATGTAAAAAAAAAAGTAAAAAAGTGTTTTTATTAATAAAAAATCCCCTCCCCTAATAAAAGTCCAAATCACCCCCCTTTTCCCATTTTATAAATATAAATTAATAAATAAACATATTTAGTATCGCCGCGCGCGTAATCGCCCGAACTATTAATTAATCACATTCCTGATCTCGCACAGTAAACGGCGTCAGCGCAAAAAAATTCCAAAGTGCAAAATTGCGCATTTTTGGTCGCATCAAATCCAGAAAAAATGTAATAAAAAGCGATCAAAAAGTCGTATATGCGCAATCAAGGTACCGGTAGAAAGAACGCATCATGGCGCAAAAACTGACACCTCACACAGCCCCATAGACCAAAGGATAAAAGCGCTATAAGCCTGGGAATGGAGCGATTTTAAGTGACATATATTTGTTAACAATTATTTGAATTTTTTACAGGCCATCAGATACAATAAAAGCTATACATGTTATATATCATTGTAATTGTAACGACTTGAGGAACATGCATAACATGTCAGTTTTACCATAGGGCGAACGGCGTAAATGCAAAACTCCCCGAAATCAAAACAAATTCGTTTTTTTTTTCAATTTGACAGCGCAAATGATTTTTTTCCGGTTTCACAACATATTTTATGGAAAAATTATGCCTGTAATTGCAAAGTACAATTGGTTTCGCAAAAAATAAGCACTCATATAAGTCTCTAGGTGAAAAAATGCAAGCGCTATGGACTTTTAAACATAAAATGGAAAAAGCAAAAGCGCAAAAACGAAAATTGGCTTGGACCTTAAGGGGTTAAAGCCCTGATAACCTCTTTTAATCAAGTAAAAGGATTTGCTTCGATTATTCTTTGTCAGGCTATCCAAACAATCTCCAGACTGGCATCAGACCATGGAGTGAAAAGACAACTCCTAAGTCACCAGGTGGTAGATGTCAAGCTGGTCTCTGTGATATATTCTCTTCCGCTCTCACAATCATTCTCCATACCTACCTGAGGACGCTTGATGCGGGTATAGGAATGCAGAGCTTCCACGTATGGTAACTGGAGGGTTTCCACAAGCTGGTGATTCTGCACATTTGGTCGGTCAGCGGAGAAGATGTTTATCGCTATAAGGAGGGCGTACTCTGCATCGTCCAGCTGCATCTGCCGCATGCCACGTGAAAACTCAAAGATGGGGTTTATGAACTCCACCTGTAACCCTGGGGGCAAGAAACACCATAACGTAAAAAGTCAGCACCTGGGAGCTGTTATGGAGGCTACTAAACATCTTCCAAAGGTTTTGAAAATCCAAAAGCCTGCACCCTCCATGTCCTCTATGGTTATGACCTTGTAGTAGTGTTGAGCGCGCATGCTTGGTCAAGGGAAAAAAAAAAGCTCTTTTATGCTCTTCTATTTTTGCTGTAACATTCTTGCTATGGAGCCATCTGCCACTGTAAAGACCAGATTTTGTGTGATCTAACAGAAAAATGTTGAATTTTATCACAAGACAAACCCTTCTGATCGATAGATGTACTACTTACAGATGCGTGTATATGTATTCTCCATTAAATGAGAAGTCTGGCAAAAATTTTTATTAATGTATTGTATTGTCGCCCAAAAGGTATACAAATTACCAATATACACTTATTATGGGAAATGCTGATAAAGTGCTTTTTTCCCTGCACTTACTACTGCATCAAGGCTTCACTTCCTGGATAACATGGTGATGTCACTTCCTGGATAACAAGGTGATGTCACTTTCTGGATAAAATGGTGATGTCACGACCCGACTCCCAGAGCTGTGCGGGCTGTGGCTGCTGGAGAGGATGATGGCAGGGGGATGCTCAGTGTCCCTCCAGTGCCCTGTGTCCCTCAGTGTCCCCCTGCCATCATCCTCTCCAGCAGCCACAGCCCGCACAGCTCTGGGAGTCGGGTCGTGACCATCACCAAGTTATCCAGGAAGTGAAGCCTTGATGCAGTAGTAAATGCAGGGAAAAAAGCACTTTATAAGCATTTCCCGTAAGTGTATATTGGGGATAAAGGACTTCTCCTTTAACTTGTACGTGATTGATCTCACCAGAAGTTTGCATGAATCACAATCATTTTAATAAAAAATGATGATATTGTATGACCAGAACCCATCAGATTCAGTCAAAGTTATTATACAATGGGGATCACGTTTAAGAGAAAAAAAATGATGATGGGTATAAAGATACCCATACACATGAGATAGGAGAAGAGCGACCAAATGTACTGCTGACAACTATCTTTCCCAATCACTCGATACATATGAATGTTCGGCTCCAGAGCTTACTTGGGTATTTCGCTCAAAATGAACTTTTTAAGTTGCTGCCCTTGGTGAGAGCATAAACATGCTATATTAACCTCTCTGCCCTCCCTGCCGTCCTCCTATGTTATCTTCAGGTCCTAGCTGAGCGATCCCACCTCCATTTCCAAGATAGACATGTTTGGGCAGTGACAGCTTGCTCAGCCAATCACTGGCTGTGGTGCTGTCCAGTCTTGGTCAGTGATTGGCTTACACTGCCAGAAGAGTGTCTCAGAAGTGGAGGAGGGATTGCTCAGCCAGGACCCGAAGATGATGTAGGAGGACACTAGGAGAGCACGTAAAGGTAAGAAGGTAGGCTTTGTTATATTCTTACCAAAGGCAGCAACATGTTAAAAGTTAATACAGACCTAGAGAAAGAGAAGTGGCTGCACCTTACACCCATGGTTTACATAAATGCCTCTCGGCTATATTCAAACCATATTGTCTCATGTACCGCGTGCAGGTATTCTGGCACACACCCTACTCTATAACAACACTGTGCCAGTCAGCGACCGCCAGCCCCGCGAAGCAAGCGCCAACAGGGGAGGGGGGGCCACAGAATGGCCCTGCAACCCCACTGTCACAGGACCAAATACCATAAGGGTTGCCGGTAGCTGACCGGCAGAGTGTTGTTTTAGAGTACAGACTCATGTATGCCAGAAAACCTGCACGCGATACATGAGGCAATATGGTTTGATCAAATTATATACCAACATTCTGGCGTTGTTTTTTAAATATAGCAGAGAGGCATTAATGTAAATCATGGGTGTAAGGTGCAGCCACTCCTTTTTCTCTAGGTCTGTATATTAAAAGTTAATACCCCTTTAAATTTTTCCTGTATGAAAGGAAAGGATAAGCCACTGTCAGACTCTCTTGGCAGCAGCTTATTGTTACGAGAACAGGAAGATTGGGAAGTTGAAATCCAACAGGCTTCACACACAAACAGGCTGGTCCAGCTGAATTTGGCAGTTTCACTAAAGGTATGTACCATGGACCGAAAAGCACTGAGTATGCCGCTGTATGGTACCCTGAAGGCAGGAGACCCAGGAGTAACACAGTCTGCGAATCCAAGGGAAGTAAACTCTCTGGGCCTCTGTGTAAAAGTAGAGGCACACAGAGATTATTATTATGAGCCCACAGTTGGCTACGGGTACAGTTTTATTGAACATTGCCACAAGCCTTATGAATTATGTAACCTACCTGCTCTGTGGAAGTCATCCTTGCTGTATGTGAAGTCTTTTAGGAAGGTTATACATTCAGTCTCGTGATTGTAACGCCTTGCAGTCTCCAACAACATGATCTATTAAGGAATCAAGTTACGAAGCTTAAGAGGAGTGGTCTATAGCCAAACACTTCAAGTTTATTTCCAACATTTATTTTATTCATTTACATAGTGCTGACCTATTCTGCAGCCCCACATCAGTCCCCATCCTCTTGTAGGACTTGAACCCAGGACTTCTAGGTATAGGTCTACATATCTGTAAAGGTCACACTGCACTTTGTAATATAGTAAGAGTTAGGGTCCTATTACACGGAGCGATATTTAACGATTGACGATAAACGATCGCAAACAAGATTGTTTATCGTTAAACTGAAATCGTTCACCATATTAGGGTCCATTTACACAAAAACATTATCTGACAGATTATCTGCCAAAGATTTGAAGCCAAAGCCAGAAACAAGAGTATAAACAGAGAACAGGTCATAAAAGAAAGCCTGAGATTTCTCCTCTTTTCAAATCCATTCCTGGCTTTGGCTTCAAATCTTTGGCAGATAATCTGCCAGATAATCTGTGTAAATGGACCCTTACACAGAACGATAGTCGTTAGTTACAATCGTTACTACGATCGTCATAGCGATCATTACTATGATAGTTTACCCCTTCTGACCCCAGCAAAACAATGGACAATATGCAATTACACTGAACAATTAGTAAAAAAAAAATGCGGAACTTGAGCGAACGAATGTGGAATTACAGGGAACTATTAACAATAATTTCAGGTTCAGATCTAAATCAACAACATACGAACAATTTTTTGATCGTTGCCTGTAATTACAGAGAACGATTATCGTTTAAATTCGAACGATATAACGATTTTTCGCACAATAATCGGCCAGTGCAATAGGGCCCTTAGAGTTCTATTACGCACATGCTCCACATTCAACTTCCCAGATAGATATTAGAATCTCTGCAGCCGTGGGACTGAGATGTATTCAAGCCCCACAATCAATATGATATGACCAATATGCTGCCTATAAGGTAAAGGGGGAACTATCAGCAGGTTAGACTATCAACAGTCTAGCCTGCTGATAGTCCCCCTTTACTGAGGGCTAAAGGATTAGGAAGGTTACTATAGTTCTTTTTGTACATCTTCTAAGGGACTACCCCTTTTTCATAGCATGCTCTTGTAAGCCAGCTGACTTGTAAAACTCCTTACCTCAATGGTGGATGCTTTAAGAAGCGCTATCTGGTCTTCACGAGACAGCTCCAAAAAACCCGGGACCTGTTTGGCAAAATCCACAATCTCCTGTACAGAGATGATTGCAAGCTCTGTAAAGTGAGCAAAGCGTTGTTGGCGGGCTTCCCTGCTGTTGGGGTCGTTTGCAAGCGGCCATGGCTGAAAAAAAAAAAAAAAAAAGAGGATAGATTATAAGGATAAGGCCCTTAGGAAAAGTGAGAGAGAGAGAGAGAGAAAAAAAGCATAAGCTAAATGTCAGAGCGGAAAGGAAAGTGCCGAGACAGCATGCTCAGAAACGGGGATGTGAAACTGACACTTGTGAGCCGTACTGCCATCTAATAAAAGTTACAACATGGCGACATCCTCTGTCTGCAGCCATGACAGCAGCTATAGCCAATACAGCAGCAGCAGGACAGTCACCCCTATTCTCAGTACACTCTAGACACTATTTTTTCTCACCTCTCACATTCAATGTACATGTTCTTTAACCAAGTTTCTAGCCAATGGTATTAGACTTGTAATGTGTGCACTACTACTGTGCCAATGTCCAAATCCAGTCAGATAAGGAGTAGCGGTGTTGTTGGGAATCACTGTGATCATATTTATTACAAGCCTTTTGGGGATACCTATAAAAGCAGCCTCATCTACATGCAAATGTTTTTTGTTAAAGTTGTCTGGATAATCCTTTCTTATTATAGAGGCCCCCTGACCTATTATAGGGTGCCTCAATCCCAGGACCCCCAGGAGATTAGCTGTAAACAACCAAGGAACCTGGCAGCCAGTATCAGTTCTCCTGAACATAGCCAAATACAGTGCTTGGACATTGTCATCAGTCCTATCTAGCTGAATGGAGTGGTATAGTGCACTAGTCCAATCTCCCCTCCTTTAAACCAGGTGGAAGCAGGACACACATTTCTGTGATAAATAGGGGTCCCAGCAGTTGTACCCCCACTGATAACAGACTTATCACTTAGGATAGGTGATAAGTGGACCATGAACGGACCATGGTCAATATAATGTATGTACATGCCAGGTCCTCCAGAGCAGGAAACACAATGTTGGATCTCCTCTCTAGACAAATGGCAAACAAAATCATACAGTCTAGTTATTCATCGTACCGTTACTTTGGGCTGATCACTAAAGGAGCGCTTGTTGCATTGTTGCTGTGCGGAGACCAGTTGTTGGATCATCTCTTCTTGCTGGGGTGTGAGCTGTACTACATCCTGTGTGACCATGCAGGGACTGGGTGGGATTAAAATTGCAGAGGACCGAACCACATCTTCCTCTTGTTGCTGCTTCTTGATCTTTTTGCTTCGGATCTGCTCTTCGGAAAGCACACCTAACAAAACATGAAGATGCATGAATGCACTGCCCGCTTTATGAGAATTACTATGTCTGGCAAAACTGAGAGCGACAAGTGGAAAGAAGACGGAGAGAGCCAGTTACATCAGCAGCATTCTGCCTGCTTAACCATTGCTCCATACAAAACGACAGTACCCCTGTCATGAAGGTCTCCTCTGGAGACCCCGCATTAGCCACAGCACAGTATGTCAGTGTTCCTGAAAGTGATACTGTAGGTTACACTTGTCTTGACGCTTTAAAGGGGCTATCCAAGATTAGGAAAAAAAAACAAACAAACACAGTTACTTTCTAGCCAAAACAGCACCACCCCTGTCCTCAGGTTGTGTGTTGTACCACAATTCAGCTCAATTTACTTCAATAGAATGGAGCTACATAACCACACCCAAATTAAAGATGGGAGAGGTGCTGTTTCTGGAAGAAAGCGGACATGTTTTTCTAATTCTGGACAACCACTTACAGGGGTTATCCAGCGCTACAAAAACATGGCCATTTTCTTCAAGAGACAGCACCACTCTTGTCTCCAGTTCAGGTAAGGATTGCAGTTAAGCTCCATTCACTTTAATGGAACAGAGTTACAAAACCCCACCCAAACTGGAGACAGGAGTAATGCTGTCTCTGGAAGAAAGTGGCCATGTTTTTGTAGCGCCGGTTAACCCCTTTAGGGTGCCTTCACACATATCGAATCTGCAGAGGATTTTACGCTGCGAGTTTGCAGTGTGAAATTTTCATTTCGCTGTCAGCATGTGACCCAGGCCCCTTTAACCCGCCGCCTGCCGCCCACAGCCCCATAGCATACATTACCTGCTCGGCGCCTTGGCTGTGTGTGAGGCTCCCGGCTCCCCATCAGCCAATCAGTGCTGCTGTGCACTGATTGGCTGATGAGGATCAACAGCAGCCGGGAGCCTCACACACAGCTGCAGCGCCGAGCAGGTAATGTATGCTCCGGGGCTGCGGGCGGTGGGATGCGGGGGGTTAAAGGGGCCTGAGTCACATACTGACAGCGAAATGAAAATTCCGCTGCGGTCATTTGACCCCATAGACCTTCACTATACCAGGATCCGCAGCGGATTTCGCTGCAAATTCACAGCATGAAATCCGCTGCGGATCCGGTATGTGTGAAGGCACCCTAATAGCCACTGTGATGTCATAATAGTGAAGAAAAGACATATTTAACCATACAGCTTATTGTCAGGGCAATAGAGCTTTCTCACTTACACTGTTCCCGCATGCCGGCCTCTCTGCACTTCCGAAGCCGGCACTCCTGGCACTTGCGACGCATATACATGTCCATCTGGCATTTGCCATTGTTCTTGCAGGTATACTTGGCATTTTTGATGACGCTGCGTCTGAAGAAGCCTTTACAGCCCTCGCAGCTCAGCACGTTGTAGTGGAAGCCAGAGGCCTTGTCCCCGCACACGCTGCACACTTCATTACCCAGCATCTTTGGTGCAGGACCCTTCTTTCTTTTACGCTCGGGCTCATCCGCTGTTGGTTCAAAAGTGAAAAAGAATTTTTTCCAGAAACTAATACATGACACAAAACCCCCTAATCTCTCTTTAAATCTCCAACAACTTTCTAATAGTAAGATACACTTTCAGTCAATGAATGTTTACATTCACAGCTGCAAATCCGGTACACACCTAGTTCTGCTGTCAGCCGACTCCTGACTGATACATTGCAGCAAACTACCAGAGACGTGTCTATCTGCTGGTGTGTTTGGCTCACAGAGCATTGCTTAGAGTCCTTTTAAACTGGCCAATTATTGGCAATGGGCAAAACCCTCCCAGTGAGACGAAAAGACCGGCACAACCTTATTCACACTCAGCGGTATGAACGCTATATTTCAAAGTCCCTGTTAGGAAGCCGGAGAATAAACAGAGACGTCAGCAAACAAAGGCACGAGTCACTGATAGCAATACAGTACGGGAGATGATAGAATTGCGGCACTCACCCGATTTATCTCTTCACCTTATAGTAGTTTAAAGATACATAGAAGTACACTGGATGGTGATACAGGTGAGGGAGGACGTACAGAGGTGCAAACAACAACGGCCGTTTTGTGCGCAAGCGCAATTAATCACGGCTTCACGCGAAACGACTGTCACTGTTTGCACCTGTCTACGTCCCCTCTCAATTGTATCCCAGTGCAGTATACTTCTATGTATCTTTGAACTACAATAAAGCCTGAAGAGACAAGTCAGCTGAATGTCGCAGTTCTTTTATCTCCCTACTGGATCGCTATCGGCAATGAGCAATGTTAGAAATTATCATTTGGCCGATAACTGGAACATGTAAAAGTGTCAGCGATCGGCCATGGAGCAGGAAAACTCAGCTGATTGCATCTTTTGAGCAGCCCTATAAATCATTGTTTGCATGGATGATACAGGAATCGTTTGTGCAGCCCGTCCACTCAATTAATTTTACCATGTAAAGGCCAAGAGAGCCGATCTGACTGATAAACGCTGGTTTGCTTCGAGACAGTCCCATGTGAAGAAATCTAAAAGGACCCTCAGACTGGATACAATTGTACCCACTTCTCAGCTGATAGCAGGCCTAGCTGTGTACTGGTTTGCTGACAGTGAATGTAAACAATAGTAATCCTAAAAATATCAACTGAGACACAAAGTATAGTAGAAAGTTGTAGCTTTTCATTTAAAGGGAAATGAACTGGCGCCAGAAAGTTTTACAGAATTATAAATTACTTCTATTTAAAAATCTCCAGTCTTCCAGTACTTATCAGCTGCTGTGTGTCCTGCAGGAAGTGGTGTATTATTTCCAGTCTGACACAGTGCTCTCTGCTGCCACCTCTGTCCATGTCAGGAACTGTCCAGAGCAGTAACAAATCCCCATAGAAAACCTCTACTGCTAAGGACAGTTCCTGATATGGACAGAGGTGGCAGCAGAGAGCACTGTGTCAGACTCCCTGTGCTTGTGTGCATGATCTTCTACTGGTCCCTAGGACATATAAATAAGGGTCCATTTACACAGAAAGATTATCTGACAGATTATCTGCCAAAGATTTGAAGCCAAAACCAGGAACAGACTATAAACAGAGATCAGGTCATAAAGGAAAGCCTGAGATTTCTCCTCTTTTCAAATCCATTCCTGGCTTTGGCTTCAAATCTTTGGCAGATAATCTGTCACATAATGTATCTGTGTAAATGGACCCTAAGTTAAAGGTAAAGCATTGCTTCTGTCTGAATTTCCATTCTTTTCAATGCACATGCTCAAAAGAAAGTGACACATATTGAATCAAAAATCAGCAGGACGTGGGGCACTCACACCCATATTTGTCCGGCTGTCAAAAAGGTTCACGTCCTCCTGTACAACAAGAATCGCTACAGGGTGAACTCTTATCTTTACAAAGTTCTCACAGGTCATAGTGACACGTCAGATGTTTTGATCAGTGGGGGTCCAAGTGCTGAGACCTGTGCCGAGCACCAAAACAAATGGACAGAAACATTTGTCGTGCCCATGTGCTACTGATCGGGCTGCAGAGAAAGTGGCGCAGTGTGTATGGATGTATAGAAGGTCTCACTTGTGTATCTATACACTTCCAAGGAAAGATAAGCAGCAACAATCAGGTACATTTATAAACTGAGCGCCTGTAACCCTTTGGTTTGGCAGACATGAGGGGCTCAGTGCCTCGACAGCCACCAATCAAAACTTCTAACTTCATAAAAATGATAGGTAACCTACATAGTAACTGTTCACTGCACAATGTTCAAAGTATTACTAGCATTACATAGGCAAAAATACTGCGGAGACACCATCACGTGTTTCTCAACGTCAGTGAGCTAGCCAGACCTTCCTCCGGGAAGAAACAACCAAGCCAAGGAATGTCTCCAGTCAAGGAAACCACCCAAGCCAGGTATCCATCCAGAGACAGCTGTTTCGGGGTGTTTGCCCCTCATCAGTGTAGAGCAGGATTCTGGCTAGTGGGAGCAATGTCTAGTAAGTACTAGCATTACATAACAATTGACACAGAGGAATGTGGAAAGTTGTGGACTTCCTAGAGAAAACTTCTCCTGCAATAAGGAGAGAAGTGCTTAGCTGGGTGCTTCTCCCTGCTCACACCCATACCCCAACAAAACTTTTGACATGTTGCTTCATTCCACCAATTCTCAACAGTTTTATCCCTGGACAAATTTTCAGAACAATTACCCAATCCCCACTATGAGAGTGCTATTTTTTCTTCTACCTTGTTCTGGGGAACCCTTAGACAGGTTACAATGGACTCCGGGGTTACCACTAATGATAGGTAGGAAAACACTGGTTTACCAATACACCCAAAATGCCATAATGTTACATATCTACTAGGTACTTGGCTGCAGTCAGATAACGCTTCTATGGCTACAACTACAGCCTACTGCTCTAAACTCGACCCCATCATCTGGCACACTCACCGGCGCTGTGCGAGGAGCCTTCTCCATCTGTTCCCAGGGTTTCATTTTCGTTGAGCGCTGAGGAACTTCCCTGAGATTCTGACCTTTCCTCCTTTATGTGCAACTTAACAGGGCTGGCAGAATCCAGCAGCAATGTATCCACAGAGTGGAAGGACTCTCCATCTGTTCAGGAGGAAGAGATCATTGTAAGACAAGTCCTTTATTACATTGGGTCAAGTTCATCTTGCTCGTAAAGATAAATCAGAACCTTTAATTCTCTGTATAAGAAGATCGGCTGGATCACTTACCGAGTGAAACATCGGAGCCATTGACAGCCGTGGCTGACATATTTGGTCAGGCGTCTCCAGGCATCTTCTGGGCCAAACACTGTACAGAACACATGAGGGATCAGAAACATTACTCAGAGTTACTCATCATTTACAACCACTATTCTGCTGCTGACATCATCTTCCCAGCAATAAGCCCTGTGTGCAGAGCTGGGGGAACTATCCCAGTCCAAGCATCTATTTTATGCCCAGGAGGGGGTAACACAGAAGCAGCACCCGTCACTAAGGAAAGCAGCAGCCGCCATCACTAAGGGAAGCAGCAGCACCCATCATTAAGGGAGGCAGCAGCACCCATCACTAAACGAAGGCAGCAGCACCCATCACTAAGGGAAGCAGCAGCAGCATCCATCATTAAGGGAGGCAGCAGCACCCATCATTAAGGGAGGCAGCAGCACCCATCATTAAGGGAGGCAGCAGCACCCATCATTAAGGGAGGCAGCAGCACCCATCACTAAGGGAGGCAGCAGCACCCATCACTAAACGAAGGCAGCAGCACCCATCACTAAGGGAAGCAGCAGCAGCATCCATCATTAAGGGAGGCAGCAGCACCCATCATTAAGGGAGGCAGCAGCACCCATCACTAAGGGAGGCAGCAGCACCCATCACTAAGGGAGGCAGCAGCAAAGCAGCAGCAGCACCCATCACTAAGGGAAGCAGCAGCAGCACCCATCATTAAGGGAGGCAGCAGCACCCATCATTAAGGGAGGCAGCAGCACCCATCACTAAGGAAGGCAGCAGCACCCATCACTAAGGGAGGCAGCAGCAAAGCAGCAGCAGCACCCATCACTAAGGGAAGCAGCAGCACCCATCACTAAGGGAAACAGCAGCACCCATCACTAAGGGAAGCAGCAGCACCCATCACTAAGGGAAGCAGCAGCACCCATCACTAAGGGAAACAGCAGCACCCATCACTAAGGGAAGCAGCAGCACCCATCACTAAGGGAAGCAGCGAAGCAGCAGCACCCATCAATAAGGGAAGCAGCGAAGCAGCAGCACCCATCACTAAGGGAAGCAGCAGCACCCATCACTAAGGGAAGCAGCAGCACCCATCACTAAGGGAAGCAGCAGCACCCATCACTAAGGGAAGCAGCAGCACCCATCCCTAAGGGAGGCAGGAGCACCCATCACTAAGGGAAGCAGCAGCACCCATCACTAAGGGAAACAGCAGCACCCATCACTAAGGGAAACCTCAGCACCCATCACTAAGGGAAACAGCAGCACCCATCACTAAGGGAAGCAGCAGCACCCATCACTAAGGGAAGCAGCAGCACCCATCACTAAGGGAAACAGCAGCACCCATCACTAAGGGAAGCAGCAGCACCCATCACTAAGGGAAGCAGCAGCACCCATCACTAAGGGAAGCAGCAGCACCCGTCACTAAGGGAAGCAGAAGCAGCACCCGTCACTAAGGGAAGCAGCAGCACCCATCACTAAGGGAAGCAGCAGCACCCATCACTAAGGGAGGCAGGAGCACCCATCACTAAGGGAAGCAGCAGCAGCACCCATCACTAAGGGAAGCAGCAGCACCCGTCACTAAGGGAAGCAGCAGCACCCATCACTAAGGGAAGCAGCAGCACCCATCACTAAGGGAAGCATCAGCAGCACCCATCACTAAGGGAAGCATCAGCAGCACCCATCACTAAGGGAAGCAGCAGCACCCATTACTAAGGTAAGCAGCAGCACCCATCACTAAGGTAAGCAGCAGCACCCATCACTAAGGGAAGCAGCAGCACCCGTCACTAAGGGAAGCAGCAGCACCCATCATTAAGGGAAGCAGCAGCACCCATCACTAAGGGAAACAGCAGCACCCATCACTAAGGGAAGCAGCAGCACCCATCATTAAGGGAAGCAGCAGCACCCATCACTAAGGGAAGCAGCAGCACCCACACCCATCACTAAGGGAAGCAGCAGCACCCATCCCCATCACTAAGGGAAGCAGCAGCACCCATCACTAAGGGAAATCAATAGATTTACCCTAAAAGTAGTGGCCCACTTGGTGAATTTGCTGTGGATTTTTTTTTACATAGAAACCCCACAGTAAATACAAAGGCAGCTAAGTGGATCTCATCTACATGCTGCAGAAAAAAATATTTGCAACAAAAACTATCCTGGGGGTGCAGAAATTAAAGGTGTTATCCAAGATTACCAAAACGCTTTCTTCCAGAAACAACGCCACTCTTGTGCTTAGTTTGGTTATGGTATTGCAGCTCAGGTCCATTGATATAAACAGAGCAGAGATGTAATACCACACAAGGGCAGGGGTGGTGCTGTTTTTGTTTCTGGAAGCAAGCACCTATATTTCCCTAATCCTCGAAAAACCCCTTTAAAGGGGAACTACTGTATCAGCAGGTTAAACTAATCAAGCCCCACCCCCGGTGCTCCTAACGGCTTACTGAGCAAAGGATTTCACAGCTAACAGTGCAACAATGGTGCAGAGGATGAAGGTAACAGACATACCTCCATCCTCAGCGCCCTGTGCCCACTAGGGAGCTATCAGCAGGTTAGATTTGTCTAAGCTGCTGATAGTTCACCTTCATCAGCATATCATCTGCTGTGTCAGAACAACTGCATATTTTAATGCGGATATGCTGTGAATCCACACTGAAATATATAAGTGTGGATTAGAAACACACGGTATATACTAAAAACAAGCAAATCCACAGTGTCAGATCTGCAGAAGGTCAGCGGAATCAATGCAGAAATGCTGCATCTAACACCACCATGCGATGCTGAAGGGGTCTCCCCCCAAAGTCCTGTCTATCGCAGTGCACACAGAACCTCAAAGGGGTTATTCAGGATTGTAACACAGCTCCACTGAAGGTGCTAAACTTAAAGGGGCTGTCCAACCATTTTCTCTTATTGGAATATAGAATTATTGCCAATCTGTCTTTTTTCCTTAGTTGTTTCTTCCAACTTTTTTTCTGCTGTGTGTCCCGGGGCTTCCTCCTCTGTTGATGCTTTCTGGATTTGTGTTTATTTAGATAAAGAACTTCCAGGTCACAGGGGTCAGCAACCTGCAGTAAAGACGTTGGCGCGCTGCCATGCAATGCCGGCACCCGAGTGATGTCACAGGACAAGAGCGCTTTCAATCACGTCCAGAGAGGTGTGATTACAGCGCTGGAACCCGCCCAGGACCATGACTAGATGCAGAAGACATACGCACAGATGACTACTTGGCCGCTATTAGCATAAAGTGTAGGACTTTATAATAGTAAGATTGTGGATTAATCAAGCAGGGGACGCAGGGTACAGGGGTAAGTTTGGGAAGCGTGCTGGGTCATGTACCAGCATGTTTCCTTAGCTTTAGGGCCATTTTTGGCGTGCTTTATTTTCGTTTTTGCACTTTCGTTTTTTCCTCCTCGTACAGACCCACATGAACCTTAATTTTTTGTGCCACTAATTGTTCTTTGCAATGGCAGGCTTAATTTTTGCATAAAGTATGCTGCAAAGCCAGAAAAAAATTAAATGTGTGATGAAATTGAAAAAAAAAACAAAAACACTTTTTTTTATTTGGGGGAGTTTTGTATTTACACCGTTTGCCCTGGGGTAAAACTGACATGTTATACATGTTCCTCAAGTTGTTACGATTACAACGATATGTAACTAGTGTAACTTTTATTTTATGGCTTTTAAAAATTAAAAACTTTAAAAAATCTATGTTCCTTCAAAAATCGCTCCATTCCCAGGCTTATAGCGCTTTTATCCTTTGGTCTATGGGGCTGTGTGAGGCGTCATTTTTTGCGCCATGATCTGTACTTTCTATCGGCCCCTTAGTTGCGTATATGCGACTTTTTGATCACTTTTTATTACAATTTTTCTGTGACAAAAAATGCACAATTTTGCACTTTGGCGGGTTTTTGCGCTTACGCCATTTGCAGTGCGACATCAGGAATGTGATAATTTAATAGTTTGGGAAAGTACGCACGTGGCGATACCAAATTTGTTTATTTTTATTTATAAAATGGGAAAAGGGGGGTGATTCAAACATTTATTAGGGAGGGGATTTTTTATTAATAAAAACACTTTTTTTTTTCACTGTGTACTTTAACTTTGAGTCCCCCTGGTTAAGTTTCAGTATTACTGGAGTGATCTTCCATAGAGATCACTGCAGTATACTTTATACAGCAATGATCGATAAGATCATTGCTGTATTACTCTGGTCTGCAGCAGACCAGAGGAATCAACTACCGAGCCGGGATCCCGGCTCGGTAAGCAGAAGGGATCTCCACTCTGCGATTGCATCGTGGGGGAGATCCCCCACTAGACCAGGGAAAGGGGGCCAGTAATACCTTTAAATTCAGCTGTCAGTTTTGCCTCGGCCACGCGGCCCCCCTCTGAACGCCCCCTCCCGCATCAGGACATACAGTTACACCCTGTGTGTGACATCAGGTCAAGTATCCTCTCTCCATATTACACACAGCAGCAGCACTGCCCTAACACTGTAACACAGTACAATAATAAAAATATAGGGGAGATTTATCAAACATGGTGTAAAGTGAAACTGTCTCAGTTGCCCCTAGCAACCAATCAGATTCCACCTTTTTATTTTCCAAAGAGTCTGTGAGGAATGAAAGGTGGAATCTGATTGGTTGCTAGGGGCAACTGAGCCAGTCTCACTTTACACCATGTTTGATAAATCTCCCCATAGTTCCTTTATTTATACAGCTCCAACCTATTTTGCAGTATTGTACAGATTTTGTAGGATTGTATAGTCACTCATATTGGTCCCTGTCCCCAATGGAGCTCAAAATGTTTTGAAAGGTGTGATGAAATCCATGCAGACATTGAGGGACATACATGCAGCTGTTATCCCAGGACTCAAACCCTACAAAGAACATGGCTGTAATATCTGTGCCCCCCACAACATGGCTAACCTCTGTGCCCCCCCCCCCAACATGGCTAACCTCTGTGCCAACCACAACATGGCTATCAGCTCCTGGTCTCCTCCATGTCATGCTGCTACTGCTGCAGTTTCTACTGGGCTTAGATGTTAGCTCCTCCTACAGGGGTGGGGCTAATGAAATAAGGATCCAATCGCGGCTGAGCAGCTGATGACGCGGCAAAGGGGGGCCGGCATGAAGGACGGCTGGTGCGGTCCGGCCCGCCTCCCGAAGATGTCTTCATTGTCCCAAGATGGCGGCCGGGGGTCGACACGAATGCGGTGAATATACTGCACCACACTTCCGGGGGTGGGGGAACACGGGGAAGGGGGCCATTCACTTACATAACATACATTACAAAGTTGTAGTACAAAGTTGTATAATATTTTGTGAATAAATGTTTAGCGCCGCACTACCCCTTTAAGTTCCACCCCTTCATTTCTACAAGAATCATTCAGAAACATGCAGAAAATCCTAAAGATTAAGAGTGAGGAGAGATTTTCTCCTTTTTCATGGTATCATTTATTTCTTGGTTTGAGTGTTTCTTTACAAAAACACACACATTTTGATCAGTCAGGTTCTGGCTGACCGATTAGCCAGACCCTGAACAAAACTTTGGGACGTCAAGTTTTTTTCCATTCAGTAAGTGCTCATTTAAGCGTAAACCAGTGAATGAGAAGCATTGATGTACGTACCGCGCAATGTTCAGCAGGGGAGCGTAGTGTGGAGATCCCGGCAGGGCAGTCAGATACACGCTCTTGTCTTCAACTCTTGGATCTGCAGAAAGAAAGTCCACACTGTTAGCATATACATGGTCCTGACACAAGAAAAATAGAAGCAAAGCACGAGGGTCTGTCAGCCGAAAATAAAACCAGGGTTTCTCAACCAAGTTCCTCAAAATACAACGGAGTCTGGCACAGGGTGTAACACAGCAAACACCCAAAACTTTATTACAAATGGCCTGTTATCTCTAACAAAAAAACCTACTAGGCCGACACAACCTCCCCCCCTGTATTACAGAGGTCTTGGACAGCGCGTCCTTGTCCACATGAAATTCCAAAGCTGAACTATTTTCTTCAATTAAAACTTTATCTGAAATGAAAAATCCCCCCCCCCTTGGGAAGCGGCCATATCTCATTGCTATTCCCTATGGAGGCATTCACAGCTGTTATCGAGGAGGGAGAGGAAACGTTCATGCACCAGACCCCAAACATCTGCAGCACTATCTGCACCACCCACACACAGTACAGCAATTATAAGAGTAGGGATGAGGGATCAAAGGCTCAGATGGTTACTGCTAGTGATCACTGCACTGTACACAAGCTACTACAAACAACCTCCTTCTAAGACGCATGTACATATAATGAGGTCCCCCTCAGTCCTTATAGTTTGTTCCGGAGTTGCTCCTTAAGTGCCCTGTTGCTTATGTAACAGATACATCATGCTGTGTGAGACGAATGCTATCAATTGTGTCTTCCTGTCTTTATCTGTCAATTTTATGACCTCATTTCCTGTCTTATTTTCTCACTGCCGAGTTGAGACCTAGAAACGGACATTAGATTGTCAGCTGAACCCATCTGATGTGAATGTCGCCTTCTAGATGGTGTTGGGGGGGGGGGGGGGGGGCAGGGGGGGGGTCGTACACAAGGGAACTGGACGCAGAGGCCAAAGCTGTAAAGAGGACCTGAAGGCCCAGTTATAGCGTGGTCACACTGCCCACACTGTTAGCAAAGAACGCTGAATGAAGTTCTGGACTAATGCCAGGCGTACCGCAAGATCAGTGATATAGTCACAAAGTTACCTATCCCACTATGTGAATTAAAGAGGTTTTGCCAAAACAGACACATCCCCTATCTTAGCATTCGGGCCACTTGCACTATGAAGAGCTGGATTCCTGACGCTTCAGTCTGCACGCTGCGGCCGTGTGTGTAATTGCTGGCCACTTCTTCCACTGTCTAGAAGAAGATTGAAAATAGCCAAGTACAGTGCTCAGCTATCTCTTCCACTGACGGCCAGGTACAAGCACATTCACGTGGGAGCTTTGGAAGTTCTTCTCTCGAGATCAGAAGGGGCCCCAGCCATAGGCTGTATCCATGTTTTCTAGGCAGTCCTCAGGCTGCATCCAACTTCTCCAGGCAGTGGGATTCAAATGTCGATCATTCTGGTTTGTGCAAGCCTCAACTTTCGTCAAGCTCGCTCATCGCTACTGTCTATGGGGGGTGAAATGGGGATCTGTAGCTGGTTACTCTGCTCCAGTGTTAACTATAGACTTATTATTGAATACAATCGGGGACTAGCACGTGGAGGGTAATAATTATCACAATACTTAAAGACCACCTTGGAGGTCCAATAATACCCTAATTTTCTATAACAAATTTTAGGACTACATCTGCTCTTTCTTGGGGCATCTTTACTATAGAAAGGACAATTCCTTTAAATTCAGCTATTCCAATTGGCCACATTACTCCTGAAGATGCCAAATTTTTTGTCCCCACAGAAATAAACAATGAATGCTCGGCCAAACCTAGTGTGAACATTGACTGGGGGGGTCGAGAGAAGTAGATGTTTCCTAAAAGTCAATATTTTCTGTGTATGGCTGCCACTCACTGAGCAACACTCCAAGGCTTCCAGTAGAGAAGCACACCACCACTAAATGCTTAGGGTCCATTTACACAGAAAGATTACCTGTCAAAGATTTGAAGCCAAAGCCAGAAACAAACTATAAACTGATATCGGGTCATAAAGGAAAGCCTGAGATTTTTCCTCTTTTCAAATCCATTCCTGGCTTTGGCTTCAAATCTTTGGCAGATAATCTGTCAGATAATCATTCTGTGCAAATGGACCCTTAGTCTCTATATAGTTCCATCATCGTCTAACATAGTCCTGGTAAAGCTTGGCACAGAGGACGTTTGCTGATAAAACACCAATAAGACTGAAATGACTGATAGTAACCTCTGGGGACTAGTTTCTCCTTCAGCTGGGTTACACTGTGCACCATCCTATGATTCACAATATCTGTTAGAGAAAGACAACGAGCAAAGTCCGAGAGACACAAGGACTAGGGGATTCTTTCCCAGCGTAGATGTGCAGGGGGCAGGGTCTGTTTTGTTGCACAACGTTTCTATGATCTGTAGTGACGGCGTGGTCTATCCAGGTGAGAAGTGAGTGAAACTCTGTACCCTGGACAACCGCATGCATAATACATCAACGCTGACGACTGTATCTTTACCATGGGACAGGTCGCTTACTTCTCTATGTTGGTTGTCTATGTTGGCTTTTATTATGGGTCTAAGAAAAAAAGCAAACAGGCTCCTGAACTGGTCTTACTGGTACACAGTTTGGGTCAGGAAAGAAAAAAAAAACACACACACACAAAAAGATATAAACCACACCTGCTCTAATTATAATGTAAACTCGTCATTGTATTGTCATATCACATAATATTACAGAAGCGATACTCCTAGGACACTGACGTAATATATATCATCTAAAACCTCAGTCCATCACTTGCACAGTTCTGCACCTGCAGGGTATGGAGTTTTTCCTGCACTGTAAACAATAAGGGTTGTGTAAGACTGACAAGAAGGCGGCTGTGGCCTTGGTCATGCAGCCAAAGATCGTGTGGTGCACTCTCTAAATCATGCTAATGTAAGTGAATGGGGTCATATTGCACTTGCAGGAGTAATGATTTATGCTGCGTTTACACTGAACGATTATCGTGCGTGTAAACGCTGCGAAGGATCAAGCGACAAACGAGAAATCGTTCATTTTGATCTTACATGTTCTAAAATAGTCAATCGTCGTTCGCAAAAAATTTGCAGATTGTTCCGTGTAAACAGTCGTTCGCCGATTTAACCAATGTGTGAGATAGGCTTAAGCGATCGCAAAACGAATTTCCGTACGATATATCGTACCGTCTAAACGCTGACCGTTATGAAAAAAAAAATCGTTACTGCGACATCGTTAATCGTACGATCGGGCCAATTATCGTTTTGTGTAAACGCAGCATTAGAGAGTGCAATATGACCCCATTCAATTACATTAGCATGATTTAGAGAGTCTAACACGACCCCATTCACTTACATTAGCATGTGAATAGGGTTGTGTTGGACTCTCTGAATCATGCTAATGCAGGTGAATAGGGTTGTGTTGTGACCTGCAAGTGGCCTTGATAATAGGACTTTGATTTTTAATACATTTCTAGCTATTGTCAAGTCACAGAGTCACAGAGCTTGTGGGAGATCAGACATGAAGTAACTGTGTAGTGCTAATGTTGGAATTGGGCTATACCTACACAGCAGCACTCAATGGGACCCCAACTACATACATTAGCTGCCAGGCAGAGAGACACAGCAGTCATTGGCCACACAACCCCTGACACAGTTGCTGTGTAACCCTAGATGACAGCTAGGACCACATTGCAGCGTAACACAAAGACTACAATAGACCATACTTTATGTCGTTGTGTACCACTAGCTTAATGGTGTTGATCAATGCAACATGATAGAAGATGAAAGGTAATGGCTGCCGCTATATTACACATAATCTGCTGTAGGCATAATCACTCAGATGGGATCACAAGAGATCGCTTGTCAGCTACATCTCCTACAAATCCTCCATCCTGCTAATTCTTACAAAAACTGACAATGTAACCTGCAGCACTAGGACCGAGCAAACACCTGATAGAACCACCTTCTCTAGTCGCAGCCATTTAACCAAACTTGTCGAAACCCACTCAAGAGGAACTGTAAGCAAAGCTTTGTGTGTACACGTCTGAATGAACTATAACACAGTTTCTGATTGCAAAACCCGTGACCTCTGACCTGCATCCACCGACGTCTTCACAAACCACCGCATGGGCTATTTTCATGACTTTATCCCTGTCTGTGGGTCAGTGGCCTCCTCATTCTAATGTCACTGTAAGACACAGTCTTCCCACCACCACCCTATGAAACAGAGCAGGACCTCTACTTCCACTAAGTTCATAGACTCCCATTTAGAACTGCTTGGCTGCCACCACCTGCTCCATTCTATGCTTCATCTCTCACTATAGGGATAAGTATTTGGTACATTGTCTACAAAGAATGGAGAAGTTTGTAATTTTTATCGTAGGTACACTTCACCTGTGAGAGACGGAGGGGGGATTTACTAAGCTTACGCCAGGGAGAAGGTGCAGATTCACCCCTTCTCCCTGGTGTATGCCTCCCGTGTGCCCCGCTCGCACGAGACGGGGAGGAGGCGTGGCCTCATTTATCATGATTTACGCCTGCTCACAGGCGCAAATCATGACGCAAATCTACACCTGCTGGTGTAGATTTCATACGCTGGGCGCAGATTCTGGCACCCGGCCGGCTGAATTCACTAAGAGGTGTACGCCTCATAGTGAATCCTGCCGTGAAAAGGGGCGGGGCTTAATATAAGATCAGCGTAGTTGTACGGCGTACAACTACGCTGATCTTATATTAAGCCCCGCCCTCTTCATAAGCCCCCCCCCCCGAAAATTACACCATTTGATTATTATATAATTATATTTTTATATAATAATTTAGCATTTTATTGCATGAAAATTAAGTATTTGCTACAATAGAAAAACAGAACGTAATATTTGGTCCAGAAACCATTGTTTGCAGTTACAGAGATCGGACATTTCCTGTAGTTCTTGACCAGGTTTGCAGACACTGCAGCAGGGATTGTGTCCCCCTCCTCCATACACGTCTTCTCCAGATCTTTCAGGTTTCGGGGCCGTCACTGAGCAACATTGAGTTTCAGCTCCATCTAAAGATTTTCTATTGGGTTCAGGTCTGGAGACTGACTAGGCCACTGCAGGACTTAGAAATGCTTCTTATAGACACGCTTCTTAGTCGCCCTGGCTGTGCGTTTAGGGTCACTGCCATGCTGGAAGGCCCAGCCACGACCTATCTTCAATGCTCTTACTAAGGGAAGGAGACTGTTGGCCAAAACTATGCAATACATGGCCCCATCTGTCCTCCCTTCAATACGGTGCAGTCGTCCCATCCACTTTGCAGAAAAGCACCCCTAAAGTATGATGTTTTACCCCCAATGCTTCACAGCTGGGACCATTCTGTTGGGGTTGTACTCATTCTTCTTCAACATAAGTAGAGTGGATACCAAAAAGTTCTATTTTGGTCTCATCTGACCACATGACCTTCTCCCATGTCTCCTCTGGATCATCCAGATGGTCATCGGCGGACTTCAGATGGGACTGGACATGTGCTGGCGTGATCATGGGGACCTTGTATGCCCTGCAGTACTTTAATCCATGACAGTGGAGTTACTAATGGCAATCTTTGAGACTGTGGTCCCAGCTCTCCTCAGGTTATTACCAGCTCCTAACGTGTAGTTTCAGGCTGATTCCTGACTTTTCCCAGATCTTTACCCCACGAGGTGAGATCCTAAATGGAGCCCCAGAAGGAGGAAGACTGACAGCCATCTGTGTTTCTTCCATTTTCTAATAATTGTGCCAACAGTTGTTGCCTTCTCACCAAGCTGCTTGCCTATTGTCCTGTAGCCCATCCCAGTCTTGTGCAGGTCTACAATTTTGTCCTTTGTGTCATTAGACAGCTCTTTGGTCTTGGCGGTGGTGGAAAGTTTGGAGTGTGATTGATTGAGTGTCTGGACAGGTGTTTTTATACAGGTAATAGGATCAAACAAGTGCAATTAATGAAACCAGAGTAGGAGGAGCTTCCTCCTAAATAACAACTATCAAGTCTGTGAGAGAACTCTTGCAGGTTGATTGGTGGTCAAATACTTATTTAATGCAATAAAATGTTAAATAATTATTTAAAAATCATATAATGTGATTTTCTGGATTTTTTAAAATAGATTCTGTCTCTCACAGTGTTTCTACGATGAAAACTACAGACCCCTCTACTCTTTGTAGGTGGGAAAACTTGCACAATCGGCTGTGTATCAAATACTTAATTTCCCCACTGTATATTTGAAAAAGAAATGGTGATGTCCCTGGAAGAAGCCAAGTAAGAACAAAGCTCGCAACTCACACCTTCTTAGACCGTGATGAATCAAGGAACCATAGGTACACACAGTATCCATGCACCCCCTAAGGGATACATACTCATAAGTTGCTCTGAAATATAAGTGTTAGGGTCATTCACATGTTCTGTGATTACGGTCCATATACAGAAGATGTGTTATGGACTGGAATCATGGGACTCCTGGCACCATGATTCGGTATTTATTTAATGATACATGATGCCGGGAGCTCAGCATTCTATTCTGCAGCATATTGTCAGTATATACAAACCTTGCATGGAATGTGAGAATGACCCCTTACTGGCTTTAAAACATAACATTTGACATGTCATACAAATAAGCCAAAAGGTTCGATCAGTCAGAGTCTGAGTGCTAAGACCCCCACTGAATGCAAGAACTAGCAGGCAGAAGCACTCAGCTAGGCACTTCTCTCCTCTCTGCAGGAGGTAGGCTCAGAATTTCTAAATAATCTATGTCCTGCAGCAAGCAGAGAGACAGGGAGAGAAGCCATGGGCTAAGAGCTTCTACTGTCTCTTTCTAGGGGCCCAGATATCCCCTCCTATGTTATACCCCCTTGCTTACTGTATTGACAAAGCTGCCTTCTTATCTCTATATCCCTATAATGTCACCCAAATGCCATCTGACTGCAGGACAGGTGATGCCAATGATGTCTCACAGATATTGGGCACATGTATGTAGCTCATGCACAGAACATGTATGGCTGGACAGCTGGAGAGCGGGCATCAATAACATTTTAGTATCAGAAAACCCTTTAAGCAGTGGAAAATCTACAGCCTGTGCACTTGTGTGTGGGGAGAATGGAACTGAGTCATTGCTGCATCCAGCACATATTCATGAGCTATTCACATCCAGTGTGAGGGAGACACTGAGCCTCTGTCTCCATTGCTTACATATACAGTTTGATTAATAAAGAAGCTTCCAATGAGTAATCTGCACGTTTCACACAACGCTGCCAATTGTGCGGCAAATAGCAAAGAAATGTCATGTATAATTCTGGGAATAGGAGTAACAGCGCATTGTAAATAATACACGCCATATGCTCAAGGGGTTGTGTTTTCTTACCATATACAATATGTTAGAACCTACCTCTATCCCCCATGGGGAATGGTCACACGTACTGGAATCTTTCTCCCGTGTGGATTTGCACACAGGACGTACACAGCGGATTACAGTATCATGCAGGTGGATGACACTTTATATATCACATCCACATACCATCACGCCTAAACATATATTCAGCTTCCGCCATCACTGCTGTTCTCCCAAGGTGGTCCTGTGACACCCCACCTGCACTGCTGTCCTAGGACAATAGAAGCGGTGGCAGGGGTAGGATGGGTCAGTACATGTTGGAATATCCCTTGAAGGAGATTTTTGGCGATTTCTATTTTCTCTGCAGACATTTTCAGATTTGTTGCAAAAATGGAATCCAGTCCATCTGATCATCCCTCTGGATTGTAGGTATACAGGAATACATTCTCCAAATGCCACACAACTCAACAGGAGCCTTATTCTATTTGCCTTCTATGAAGTTTCTCTTATTGTGTGTGTATAAGATGGGGAGATTACACGCACAATGTGCAATAAAGAATAAAGCCGCTGGGCTATCCTAAAAGGATCCAACAGGTCACTGTAACTAATAAACCCTGCACAGAATTCTCTAAAAGGAAGCTGTCCCAGTGTATATACAGTGCAGTCTGCAGGCAGCATGATATGGGAACCTGTCCCAGTGTATATACAGTGCGGTCTGCAGGCAGCATGATATGGGAACCTGTCCCAGTGTATATACAGTGCGGTCTGCAGGCAGCATGATATGGGAACCTGTCCCAGTGTATATACCGTGCGGTCTGCAGGCAGCATGATATGGGAACCTGTCCCAGTGTATATACAGTGCGGTCTGCAGGCAGCATGATATGGGAACCTGTCCCAGTGTATATACAGTGCGGTCTGCAGGCAGCATTATATGGGGCAGGAGGAGGAGGCTAAAGGAAGCTGTCCCAGTGCATATACAGTGCAGTCTGCAGGCAGCATGATATGTGAAGCTGTCCCAGGGTATATACAGTGCAGTCTGCAGGCAGCATGATCTGTACAATTTGTCACCCTGCAGCAGCACATGGGATGCCACATCAGCAGCATGTACCTAGAATATGCAGGATACAGCAGAGCTATAATAGGCAGGCTCACTTCTCATACAGTGTGGGGGTATCTGCATTAAAGTGTCATTTAAGGAAACTTTTGACATGTTATAAGCTTTGACTGGTCAGGGACTGGTGCTGAGACCCCCACCAGTAAGAGAAGCCCCCAGCTAAGCATCTCTCTTCCCACTGCAGGGAACAGGCTTTTAGACTGCCTATAGAATCCGTCTCCTGCAGCAAGGAGAGAAGCGCTCAACTGAGTGCTTCTCCTTGTTTGTTCTAACCAATAGTAGGAGTCTCAACATTCTCAAAACTTAAAAGAAAAACTTTCTTCCTATCATAGTTAAGTGTTCAAAGCAGTACTGTCATGCTAAAGCATTACTGTCAGTTGGGGTCAGAGTACTAAGACCCCCACCGATTGCTAGATATAGCTTGGAGAAGCAAACACCTGCCCCCCACCTACTTGGCTGAGCATTCGATCAGACTTAGGGCCCTTTTACACAGAAAGATTATCTGACAGATTATCTGCCAAAGATTTGAAGCCAAAACCAGGAACAGACTATAAACAGAGATCAGGTCATACAGGAAAGCCTGAGATTTCTCCTCTTTTCAAATCCAGTCCTGGCCTTGGCTTCAAATCTTTGGCTGATAATCTGTCAGATAATCTTTCTGTGAAAAAGGGCCCTTACAATGGAGTTGTCACCAATTGGACTGGGAGTGAAGCGCACAGTCAAGCACTTCTCTTGCATATATGTACCTGTTTGGTTAGATTCACACTATAGAATCCGCGCAGAGAAATTCCAGAGGATTCCGTCCCTCATACCTGCTCACGGTGGCGCACATATCCACCTGTGCCATAGACACCATTCTATGCACGGGCGAATTCTGCCGTCTGCCGAAAGAATAGACATGTCTCCGCCCATGCATAGAATAGTGTCTATGGCACAGGTGGATATGCGTGCCACCGTGAGCAGGTATGAGGGACGGAATCCGCTGGAATTTCTCTGTGCGGATTCCGTAGTATGAATCTACCCTTAATGGGGAGTCTCAGCAACAAGACCACAACTGACTGACTTGGTGTGATAGTAACGCCTTAAAGGACGAGCTCTGGGAAACTGATAAAAGGGAGGAAGGCAGGGGGTGCAGAAAAATAATAAAGTATTCTAATGCCAGTATTTTGATGGATGGTAAACCAAGATGAGAATGGACCTGAGCTGTCACTTGGGGTCTACCACCCCCTAAGTGAAATGGGCATGTCAGCACTGATGGTATGGTCTCCAGTATAGGGGATCCCCCCCCTCTCCCTACGTATATGCATATATTTCCAGGAGGAATAACAGAGGAATAGTACAATGCAAAGTTAGGAGAAAACATGGTCTAGACTTGATATTTTATGGAGACAAACATAGTGCGCTTCACTCATAACTCCATCCAGGTCAAACATTGTAGCCATCCTTCAGGTGTATATATAAAAGTTAGTTTTCCTAATGATAGAAGGCATACAAGGTATTGTTTTCTAGTTGTTTCATCTTATCTGATAAGAGAAGGTTATTGTTCAGGTTATTACCCTCCGGCTCATACCAGGCAGAACCTTTATCAGATCTCTGCACATTGCAGGTGGTATAATAACTTGCAGGAGGTGTTAGTGCTACTTTGCATATATTTCTCCCATGGAGCATTGCTTGGAATTCATACCTTAAGCTGGATCTCCTTAATGAGAGCAAGTACCCTGTGAGCTATGTCCAAGACATCTTGGCCAGCAAACCCCAGAACAGCTGTCTATACAGGGGTGTCTCTGGGTTGTGTAACATCCTTAGTCATGTACCCAGGCTCCTTTCGGAGGTCAAACGTTAGCGTATTGCTATGTGCAGCTAGCATAAGAGAGACAGCGTTCTTCACTATGGAAAAGAACAGGTTTGCCAGAACCTGTGTGAAGCCCCTCTCACTGCTGATGGTTACTACAGTTGTATCAATGACCTGGACTACAATCTGACACAGTATATCCCTGTAGCTATTACACTGGGGGCTCACAGAGGAGGCTCTAGACTGGATACATCAGCCGTAACAATCTCTGGAGCTTTGTATCATTTGGCACCACACTTTGTGCTTAGGTTGTGTTCACACGCTGCTTAATGTTTTTTTTGTGCAGTTTTGGAAACCACAACCAAACATACTCTTATTTTGTGGGAAAAGTTCCAGAATAACTTCTAATTTATTCATAACAATCTGAGCTCATTCTAGGCTATGTAGTCAGGTGGGCGGCCCTACTTAGTAACTGACAGCTCCCTATACACACATTTATATATAGATAGATGTCAATCACTAAGTAGCCCCACCCACTTGACTACCCAAGAAGGAATGAGCAAAGATTATCAATGCAACAGATTCCCTTTCAAGTTTCCATGTCATCAGCCCCCTGTGATCTCTAAAATAAGCTTGAAGAAGTACACGATTAAGCGCTTCTCTCTCTGCATGGACACAGTCTCCATTACAAGTCTATGAGATGGCATTGAGTCAGGTAGGAAAGGGCTTAAAGGTGTTATCCAGGATTAGATAAAGCACGGCTATTTTTCTTTCAAAAACAGCACCGCCCCTGTCCCCAGGTAGTGTGTGGTATTACAGTTTATCTCCTTTCACTTCAATGTAACTAAACTGCAAAACCTCCACACCCAAAAGGTGAGGACAGGAGAGGTGCTGTTTCTGGAAGAAAGTCTGGATAACCCCACTTTTCCTCCAGGGCTATCAAATCTTTTGATTTGTCAATGGACTTTGTAATGTCATTTTTCTATCACAAATAAGCAGCAGCATTTGCCCCAGAATTCTCCCCAATACAGTTAAAGGGGTTATCCAGTGCTACACAAAAATGGCCACTTTCTTCCAGAGAGAAGTGAATGGAGCTTAATTGCACACCGCACCTGAACTGGAGACAAGAGTCATGCTGTCTCTGGAAGAAAGCAGCCATGTTTTTGTAGCGCTGGATAACCCCTTTAAATGGGTGAAATCCACTACAGCTATCGATGCGCCTGGGATGTAAGGGATCTGCACCTCCGGGTAGTTTCTTGCAGGTAATTTCTGATGCGTGTGGAGGAGCAGTGTAAGATCCCATCCACGTGCCCAGTATTGTGTCCCACTGTGGACTGCCTGCTCCCCTGATGAGTCCGCCAGGTTTCCATGTTTTACCATAACATTAATACGGGTGTGAACAGAGCCGTACATAAGCCAACACTACCTGCCTGCAAGTCACAGGTGACAGCGACAACAAGGCGGCCACTGACCAATGCCATCAGGTCATGTGACACGGCCACCGAGGCGCACTCTGTGCGCTGTCCGTGATTCATGTGGCACCAGTCACCATCTTGGATCAGGTCGCAGCGTAATAGTGATAGCTGCCATTTCTGCACTATATAATATAGGCTGATGGGATGTGGAGGGGACAGGGCGGCTGTGGAGGCTGTTACCACCTGGAAGGGGCATGAGGAGACACCACAGCACAGGGTCAGCCAGGACAGGGCACAGGCTGCGGAGGCTGTTACCACCTGGAAGGGACATGAGGAGACACCACAGCACAGTGACAGACAGGGCACAGGCTGTTACCACCTGAAAGGGACAGAAGGAGACACCACAGCACAGTGACAGACAGGACAGGGCACAGGCTGTTATCACCTGGAAGGGACAGGAGGAGACACCACAGCACAGTGACAGGCAGGACAGGGCACAGGCTGTTACCACCTGGAAGGGACATGAGGAGACACCACAGCACAGTGACAGACAGGACAGGGCACAGGCTGTTACCACCTGGAAGGGACATGAGGAGACACCACAGCACAGTGACAGGCAGGACAGGGCACAGGCTGTTACCACCTGGAAGGGACATGAGGAGACACCACAGCACAGTGACAGGCAGGACAGGGCACAGGCTGTTACCACCTGGAAGGGACATGAGGAGACACCACAGCACAGTGACAGACAGGACAGGGCACAGGCTGTTACCACCTGGAAGGGACAGGAGGAGACACCACAGCACAGGGTCAGGCAGGACAGGGCACAGGCTGTTACCAGCTGGAAGGGACAGGAGGAGACAGCACAGTGACAGGCAGGACAGGGCACAGTGACAGGCAGGACAGGGCACAGTGACAGGCAGGACAGGGCACAGTGACAGGCAGGACAGGGCACAGGCTGTTACCAGCTGGAAGGGACATGAGGAGACACCACAGCACAGGGTCAGGCAGGACAGGGCACAGGCTGCCACCTATAGCCCCGGCTACACCTGTGACAGCTCACTGCCTGCCCCTCCCACCTCCTGCAGCTAGGGGGTGACATTCCCTGTCCTCAGGTATCCCCCAGCCCTTAGCAGCCCCCTCCCCGGTGCTCGCTCCCGGTATTACCTGCCCTTCTCTCCCGCCGCCGCCGCCTCCTCGTCCTCCCATCATCGGCTCTAAAACTCTTCTACAACAACTTCGACCTCTCTTCCGCGAACCAGCGCGACACTTCCGCCGCTAGCCCCGCCCACAGGCACGGCGCTCAGGGTTTCCCAGGCTCTCCCAGCCAATCAGGTAATACCAGGGCATTGACCTCGCCGGCGAAGAGGAGGCGGGAACGGTGGGCGGAGACTCCGGCGAGATAGACGCAAGGCTCAGCCAATCAATGGGCGATGAGAAGTCATGTAGTTCTGTCCGTGTAATTAAGTGCGTCACCGTTATTTACTGCGCGCGTGGGCTGTAGTCGGGGTCAGCGCTGCCGGAGGCTTAAGGGGGCGCAGTGCTCCGTCACACCCAGCCAGTATTGTCATCCTACACGCCGCTTTTGAGGCCGTTTTCCAGTCTGCAGGGACAGCTATTTAACCATTTAAAGTCTAAGCCGGTTTTTGCTCTACGCTTCCCCCAATGTCTTCTACCCTTTTAATTTTCTTTCTGCCATTTATAGAACCATATTAGAGGTTATTTGTACTTTGTAATGAAACCATTTATTTTTACCTTAATTTAAAATAAAACTTTAAATAACTATATTATATATTATTATAGCTCATGATTGGTATCATTGTGGGGATTTATTATCATTTATTATTATTATGAATGAGGAACCTTCTGCCATCATCGCAGACCAACCCACCTGTACAGTAAGAGCCTGCTCAGCCAATCACTGATGGAGACTGAGGAAGCGCAGCGGCCAGTGATTGGCTGAGCAGCTGTCACTGCAGAAATAGGTTAGTCTGCGGCTGCTGCAGTCAGCAGGGGACCCAGAGACATGGCAGGAGGACATTGAGGGACAGGTACGTATTAGAGATTAGCGAACCCCAAGCATGCTCGAGTTTGTCTTGAGCATTTGATTTCCGGTTGCCAAAGAAGTGTGATCCACTCCCAAGACTGCCCAAAAAACATGGATACAGCTATAGACCATACGCTGTGCTCATGTTTTACACAACTCCTTAGGGCTTCATCCAACTTCTTCAGCCATCAGTATTTAAATGCTTGGGTTTGGATGAACTCGGGCATGCTCAAGGCTCGCTCATCCGTAGTAGGTATAACATCTCTTCTATACACCGATGCCAGAGTACCAATTTAAAGTAAGGACTACACCCCCCTATTGAGCCCTGTAATAGGCTCAGTAAGCGAGTGCTGATCTAGTAGATCTGACGCTAGCTTACCCATCTAATGTGGCCCTAAAACCCAAGTAGTTAAATTATGGTGTCAGGACGGGGAGGTAAGGATGAGACGAGAAATTGGGCCCTGAGCCTGAACCCACCCACTGTCCCTACCTACTTGCCTCAAACGGCCCTAGGCAGCTGCGGACAACCACGAAGACGTGCCCTACACTGTATAGGTGAAACACAGAACAAGACAGACAGGCAAACACAATAAAGGAGAGTCAACAAGCCAAAGTCAGAACCAAACGGGCAACACACTACAAAATCAGAAGGTCAGGTAACAGGTCGAGCAAGCAGAGGAATTAGGAACGGGGATCGCAGGAATAGGGGGAGATGGGATTAGGGTATGAACTTTAATAGCCAGCGCTGGGAAAGACTGGCTCAGCTTTCATTTATGAGGATCAAGAGCCCAGTCCGGATCCATATTGGACCGACCCTCTGTTCCTCAAGGCTCCGGAGAGGCAGAGGCATCTGTCAATCAACAAACACTGCTCAGCTGCAGCAATCAAGGCTAGCAGAGAGCAGTGTAACTCCTGAATTGCCAGTAAGATGAAAAGCAAGTGGGTGTGTCACACAAAAATTAAAAACAGACCCAGTTCACACCAGGCTCATTGCACATTCCTGACATGTGAGTCTTTGTTTTTGTTGTGATTGGGTAGGATGGTGGGCCTAGTTAAGATAAATATACATGATGTTAGACTTATGCCGGCCGATCCCGCTGCTCATCAGTCTATGGTGTATGGGGCCCCTGCAATCAACCACCCCACAGATGGGCAGGGCAGCAGGCAGTTGACATAACGGACGGCCAGATGATCATTCAGCCGTCAGTTATTGAAGGTGTATGGGGGCTTTTACCCCTGAAGCAGAAGGAGGTTCAGGTTGTGCTCCTTGTCCTCCTCTTACAATGTAAACAAATAGCATCACATCCTACAGGATATGGCTGTGTTCAGCTTGGGGGATACTTCCTAATGTAAAATAAACAGCTATTGGGTTTGGGTTGTCCTTATATCTGTACAATTACCTTCTATAAGGGCTTACACACAGTATGGCTGCAGCAATGCTATCCGACTGGCTCCTTCTGGTCTTCTTCTGCACTTCGGTATTAGGAGACTCTTCCTTGAGATTAGACAATCTGACTTTTGTGGTTGTGGTGAGTAAATCTGTACGGCTTTTATAAATCATTGTAGGAATGCTGGATTGATTTAAAGGGGTTTTCTGGTTTATAAAACCTATTTTCAATGTTATTTTTAGGTAATTTAGGTAGGGAAAGGGGTGCTCTACTCTGGACAACTGATCGGAAAGGGGGGAATTTATTAAGATGAGCACAGATGCAGCACTAGGTTCATGCAGCACTAGCTAGAGGGCTCGGCTTGCTGGGTTTATCCTGGCCCCTCTGCTGCTTGCATTGACAACTGATATGCTTTCCCCCCCCCCCCCCCCCAAAAAAGCGAAAGTTTTGCATGCAAAAAATCTTTAGTATATTACAGTATTAGCAAAGCCGAGCATGTATCAATATATAATAGTTACACAGTTACCAAATAATACCACTATACAAGGAACTAATATTATCATCATACATATTACCAGTATAATGTTACTTAACAAAGCCCACTGTACTGAGACCGACACTATAGTGTCCCCTCAAGAAGTAATATTGTTCCCTTCTGTGTCCCCAAGTAGTAATACTGCCCATTCTTAGACCCAAGTAGTAATAACATCCCTTCTGTGCTCCCAAGTACTAATAATGACCCTTCTTTGCTCCCAAGTAGTAATAATAACAGTTCTGGGCTCCCAAGTAGTAATAATAACCCTTCTGTGCTCTCAAGTAGTAATAATGACCCTTCTGTGCTCCCAAGTAGTAATAACATCCTTTCCGTGCTCTTAAGTAGTAATAATGGACCTTCTGTGCTCTTAAGTAGTAATAATGATCCTTCTGTGCTCTTAAGTAGTAATAATGGCCCTTCTGTGCTCCCAAGTAGTAATAATGACCCATCTGTGCTCCCAAGTAGTAATAAAGATGCTTCTGTGCTCTTAAGTAGTAATAATGACTCTTCTGTGCTCTCAAGTAGTAATAATGACCTTCTGTGCTCTCAAGTAGTAATAATGACTCTTTTGTGCTCTCAAGTAGTAATAGTGCGCATTCTGTGTCCCTAAGTAGTAATAGTGCCCCTTCTGCATTCCCAAGTAGTAATAGCACCTCCTTCTGTGCTCCCAAGTAGTAATAATGACCCTTCTGTGCTCCCAAGTAGTAAAAGTGCCTCCTTCTGTGACCCCTAATAGTGACAGTGCCTCCTTCTGTGCCCCAATAGTAATAGTGCCTCCTTTTGTTCCCGCAAATAGTAATAGTGCCTCCTTCTGTGCCTCCAATTAGTAATATTGCCTCCTGCTGTGCCTTCAAATAGTAATAATGCTCCCTGCTGTGCCCCCAAATAGTAATAGTGCTTCCTTCTGTGCCTCCAAATAATAATATTGCCTCCTGCTGTGCCTGTTAATAGTAATAATGTTCCCTGCTGTACCCCCAAACAGTAATAATACCTCCTTCTGTGCCTCCAAATAGTAATAATGCTCCCTGCGGTGCCCCCTAATAGTAATAATGCTCCCTGCTGTGCCCCCTAATAGTTATAATGCTCCCTGCTGTGCCCCCAAATAGTAATAATGCTCCCTGCTATGCCACCAAATAGTAATAATGCCTCCTTCTGTGCCTCTAAATAGTAACATTACCTCCTGCTGTGCCTCCAAATAGTAATAATGCTTCCTGCTGTGCCGTCCAAATAGTAATAGTGCCTCCTTCTGTGCCTCCAAGTAGTAATAGTGCCTCCTTCTCTGCCTCCAAATAGTAATTGTGCCTCCTTCTGTGCCCCAAGTAGTAATAATGCCCCCTGCTTTGCCCCCCTCCTTTATTATGAAGTTTTTTGCAGCAAAGGCCAGGCAGACATAACCAGCTGCTCCAGATCACTTCTAGACCATAGGCCTAATGCCGCCTGCAGTCCAAAAGTAAACAGCTGATCGCTCTCTGCTCTGTGCCTCCTGTCACCTGTGTCTGCTCCCTTATGTCTCAATGGCACAGACACAGTGGGGCACTCCTGTACAGCACAGGGGCAGGGTGTCCAGTGTTATTCATTTCCAGGAGAAATAAGACCAGGTGTTTTTTTTAATGCATTTTACCATGTTTTTTTCCGCTATTTAGCTGATTTGGGCGAAGTTGTGGCAAAAATGGCTCTATTTTACCGAAAGTGAGCAACTCGCTGTTGTTACAGTTATAAACTGCTGATTCCCATGTCTGTGTGAACATACCCTTCAGGGGAAACTGATGTGTAGGGAGGGCTTATAGGATAGGCACCTGCACTGATAAATAATCCTTGCGATAGGATGTCTAAGCCGACTCTCTAAGGGTAGGCTTTAGCATTGCGGCTGAGGACCCAGCTGTGTTTGTTTACATGATATACACCTGGTCCGTATACAGCTCCCAGGAGAAGATGCAGACACAGATCAGTGTACGCAGCTCATCCTAATACTCCATACACAACCATAATACTTCCAGTCCCTGTGATCTGCTCCCAGGTCTCCCTATGGCTATTAGGCTGCGACAGAACTGCTCTATGCAATAAATCCCCAATTTCACACAGTTCAGTAATTGTATATTATTATCATCTATGGTGATCTCCATCCTGTTTACCTGAACCATAAGGAGTCTAATTCTTTGGTCTCACAATGCAGCCACATTACGCCGGTCTGGATGCAGCCTAGCCCTGTACGTGTCCACAGTGTTTGGTCTAAATGATTTGTATTGTGCATATTCCTTGACCCAGAATGCCACCGGAGAAACCGCACCTTATTGTGTTCTGATTTAAAAGAAAGAAATCCCTGATGCAGAACTACATCCCATCCTCCATATTCAACCTCTGCTGCCAATGCTAGTGGCATCTATAGAGTAAATACTACCAGACCACTTCCATAGAGATTTGGCCTATTCTATGGTAAATTCTATTTATTGCTGAATATTATTATTATTATTATTATTATTATTATTGATTATAATACTATGTTAAGTAAAACTGAACTGATCTATAAAAGTAATATTTCCTGGGTCCTAACTATTCAGTACTCAGCTACCCCCAGGACTTACAGCAGAGCTGAACTGTATGACAAGCAGATGATTGCAAAAAAAAACATAAGCATGTATCAATACTGGCAGATAATAAAAATATCAACTCACCAATAGACAACAAGTATTGATGCTGGAATGGCTTACAGCACAAATAGATGATTTTATAGTAGTCAGAAATTAAAGGGGTACTAGTTAAATCAACTAGTGCCAGAAAGTTATACAGATTTGTAAATTACTTTTATTAAAAAAAAAAGCCTTGGAGTACTTCTCAGTTGCTGTATATCCTGCAGGAAGCAGTGGCATAGCTACCGTGGTTGCAGCAGCCGCCATGGCGACCGGGCCCGCCACCCAGGGGGGGTCTGACAGGGGGGTCCCTCCCCCCTTACCACCTCATTGTTCTTATTGCCAGGGTCTGCCTAGTTCCTGCCCAATGTGTGTATTTATCTCCCCTCTGCCAGAATGCTCTGCAGGGCCCAGGACCCTCCCCCATGCTGTACAGTTCAGGTACAAGTAGGAGGTTCTAGGACAAACTAACCATCACTGTCCCAACAACAAGAATGCACTACAACACAGAGAAGCAAGGCGGAACTGAAAACTAAAATACATAAACATATAACAACATACAGCAGCAACTACAAGACGAACCAAAACACAATAAAGAACTAGGAACAAGACTAAAACAGTGTACCAGAGATTGAAGAAACTGCTGTTAGAACGTTCAATCGAAATCAGCAAGGGATCTCATAAAAAACAAGTTTGCAATTTATTTTTTGTTGCTTTTATCATGCTGTAAAACAAAGCTATACTTACTCAGTGGCGGTCTTTGGCACCAAGCACACCAAGCGATCGCTTGGGGCCCCCAACATCCAGGGGGGCCCCCACGCCCCACTCTTGTGCTCAAGACCACTGGACAGGGCTGCTGCCCCGCTCGCTGCTGCCATTTGAACTGTAACTATGAGCACTCGTAATGAGCGCTCATAGTTACATGCAGCAGCACTGGCAGGGCAGGAGACATTGGCTCCCTTCCTGTCAGTCACTCTTGTGGCCACAGGAAGGGTTTTCCCTGCGGTCACAAGTGGCAGCTTTGTCCTTGTGGTGCCGCCGCTCCAGTGACATCACTGGAGCATCGGCGCCAGCACAAGGGGAGTGCGGTCTCTTGTGATCGCAGGGAAAACCCTTCCTGCGGCCACAAGAGTGTAGAGAAGAGGAGACGCCCGGACCCAGGTGAGTATAAGTGTTTGTTTTATTGTGTTATTTACTGTATGGGAGGGGGAGCACACAGGGGTCTGTTTAACTGGGGGAGCGCACATCGGGGGTCTATATAAATGGGGGGAGCACACAGGGGGGGCTATATAACAGGGGGAGCACACAGGGGGGCTATAGACTACTGGGGCTTCACAAAGGGGTCTACATACTATTGGGGGCAGCACACAGGGGGTCTATATACAACTTGGGCCAGCAGAATGGGGTCTATATACAACTTGGAGAGCACACAGGAGGTCTATATCCAAGTGGGGGAGCACACGGGGGCTATATATTACTGGGGGAGCACACAGGGGTCTATATACTACTGGTGGGGCACACAGGGGGTCTATATACTACTGGGTGAACATACAGGGGGTCTATATACTACTTGTGAGGCACAGAGGTGTTCTATATATAACTGGGGGAGCACACAGGGGTCTGTATACTACTGGGGGAACCACACAGGGGGTTTATATACTACTGGAGGAGCACACAGGGGTCTATATCCAAGTGAGGGAGCACACAGGAGGTCTGTATCCAAGTGGGGGAGCACACAGGGGGGGCTAAATACCCCTGAGGGAGCACACAGGGGGTCTATATACTAGTGGGGGAGCACACAGGGGGTCTATATACAACTGGGGCAGCACACAGGAGGTCTATATACTTCTGGGGGAGCACACGGGGGGGCTATATATAACTGGGGGAACACACAGGGGTCTATATACTACTGGGGGAAGCAAACAAGGGGTATATACTATTGGGGGAAGGACACAAGGGGTATATACTACTGGGGACAACACACAGCGGTCTATTGTTTTGGAACGCGTGTCGAGGGGGGGGGCCCAGACATAACTTCGCTTGGGGCCCCAGAAATGCCAAGACCGCCCCTGTACTTACTTGTATCCAGGTCCAGTCTCTTGGCAGATTTTTAGTCCTGTGCTGGTTGAAAAAAGAAACTAAACACAGAAATTCTGGCTAGTACACAGAGTCACGGCTCAATGTGTCCATCAATCACATGACTGCATTCTCTCGGTGAGCACTCAGGCTGGCTTCCTGTGTTTTATCTCTTTTTTTTTCAACCAGCAAAAGACTAAAAAATCTGCCTTCAGGAGACTGGACCTGGATACAAGTAAGTACAGCTTTGGTTTAAAGCATGATAAGTAAAGAAAATAATGAATGTAAATAGCAAACATGCTTTATATCACATGTACTGTTGATTTAGATTTAGAAAGTCATAAAGACAGGTACACTTTTAATTTAATTGTGAGTTTTTTTGTGCACTCCATTGAAGTCAATGGGAAGTTGGCTGGCAGTGCACACACTATATAGAATACTGGGCTGTAATTGATAACAACTGTCCAAGTACTTAAAGGAAAAGCCTGGAGTTTTTTTTATCCCAAGGGCAGGATGGGAAATGATGGGGAACGTGTACTTACCTCTCCCCTTGCCTGCGAATCGCTATGCCAGAAGATCTGAGACCCCCACTAGAAACCATTTTCCCCTGAGTTGTGATGACGTCATGACTTGGAGGGAAATGCTCGACCTGGCTTATTTACAGCCCGTTTAGCCAATCAGTGACTGGAGCAGCGCTCTGCCCCGGTCACTGACTGGCTGAGCAGACTGTCATTCAGCCAGGTTGGGACGTCAGCAGCAGCAGAGGAGATCCCACAGCCAGCGGGGGTCTTGAGGACAGTCAGATGGTGAATGGCTGGCATGGTTAGAAGTAAATTAGTGCCGTTTGTTGTTTTCCTACTGTGCCCCGTCATTTCCACAAACCCCCCTGAGACTTCTCCTTTAACAGGCTCATTATTTACCACCTGATGTCGCTTTTTTGACCTTTTTGCCAGTTCCCACCATTTGCTACCAATTTGGTTCCTCTGGAGAGCAGAGCCCTGCGCAGGTCTTTACAACTGGTACCATTCAGGGATGGGCCCAGTTTCCCCAAGAGCCCCATAGAAGTGCATGGTCTGCCCCTATGGTATACAGTATATGCGCTCATCCCATCACTAGAGAATCAGATGTCTTTTATACCTTAGTACTCTGTATTACAAAGGTTTCAGTTATAAGGATACAATGCACATAATACCCAAATGTTCTCACTGTACAGAATAGTAGGATGTCTGTGCCAGACGATGACACATTTCCTTACACACTATATATCAGGTGCCCCAGCTGAGGATGACTGATAATCCAGCACAGACTGGGAGAGATTGAGTCATGTAGTGTTATGCAAGCAGTCATGCTGTGCCTATCTGCTCGGCTTCCTCCTGAGATATTACACTATTTTCTATGTCCGCTCTGGAATTTCCTGTTTGCTACAGTGAATATATCGGCTTTGGCCTTGGATCAGTGTGCCTGGCAGGCTTTGTGCACCTTGTCTATTGCCTCCCACATTCTCCATACTGTAAATCCTCTTACTGCACTTTCACTCACTGATGCTCATGATGTCATGTCAGCTACAATGCCGGTAACCTGCAGCAGATTCCAGCTCTCATTCTCATCTGATTCACTGGTTATATACGTCATAGAATAGTGATAATACACAAGCAGTGCTAGAATAGAATAGTGATAATACACAAGCAGTGCTAGAATAGTGATAAAACACAAGCAGTGCTAGAATAGAATAGTGATAACACACAAGCAGTGCTAGAATAGAATAGTGATAATACACAAGCAGTACTAGAATAGTGATAATACACGAGCAGTGCTAGAATAGTGATAAAACACAAGCAGTGCTAGAATAGTGATAATACACAAGCAGTGCTAGAATAGTGATAATACACAAGCAGTACTAGAATAGACTAGTGATAATACACGAGCAGTGCTAGAATAGTGATAATACACAAGCAGTGCTAGAATAGAATAGTGATAACACACAAGCAGTGCTAGAATAGTGATAATACACAAGCAGTGCTAGAATAGTGATAATACACAAGCAGTACTAGAATAGACTAGTGATAATACACGAGCAGTGCTAGAATAGTGATAATACACAAGCAGTGCTAGAATAGAATAGTGATAACACACAAGCAGTGCTAGAATAGAATAGTGATAAAACACAAGCAGTGCTAGAATAGAAAAGTGATAATACACAAGCAGTACTATAACAAAATAGTGATAATACACGAGCTGTGCTAGAATAGTGATAATACACAAGCAGTGCTAGAATAGAATAGTGATAATACACAAGCAGTGCTAGAATAGTGATAATACACAAGCAGTACTAGAATAGTGATAAAACACAAGCAGTGCTAGAATAGAAAAGTGATAACACACAAGTAGTTAAAATTCAAAAAGACACCATAGCACTCCTATAAGTCTCTTTCAGACTCACAACATATAATAAAGTCTCTAAGCAGAAAAGCAGCAGGATAGAGTCCATACAAAAATACAAAAGGTAACAGCATCCAGGTGTTGTAAAATGCAAACGGCAGGATGCTGTCACCTTTTGTATTTTTGTAGTACACAAGTAGTGCTAGAATAGTGATAATACAAAAGCAGTGCTAGAATAGTGATAATACAAAAGCAGTGCTAGAATAGTGATAATACACAAGCAGTACTAGAATAGAATAGTGATAATACACAAGCAGTACTAGAATAGTAATAATACAAAAGCAGTGCTAGAATAGTGATAATACACAAGCAGTACTAGAATAAAGATAATACACAAGCAGTGCTAGAATAGTGATAATATACAAGCAGTGCTAGAATAGTGATAATATACAAGCAGTGCTAGAATAGTGATAATATACAAGCAGTGCTAGAATAGTAATAATACACAAGCAGTGCTAGAGTGATAATACACAAGCAGTACTAGAATAAAGATAATACATAAGCAGTGCTAGAATAGTGATAATACACAAGCAGTGCTTGAATAGAATAGTGATAACACACAAGCAGTGCTAGAATAGTGATAATACACAAGAAGTGCTAGAATAGTGATAATACACAAGCAGTGCTAGAATAGTGATAATACACAAGCAGTGCTAGAATAGTGATAATACACAAGAAGTGCTAGAATAGAATAGTGATAATACACAATCAGTGCTAGAATAGTGATAATACACAAGCAGTGCTAGAATAGAATAGTGATAATACACAAGCAGTGCTAGAATAGAATAGTGATAATACACGAGCTGTGCTAGAATAGAGATAATACACAAGCTGTGCTAGAATAGAATAGTGATAATACACAAGCAGTACTAGAATAAAGATAATACATAAGCAGTGCTAGAATAGTGATAATACACAAGCAGTGCTAGAATAGAATAGTGATAATAAACAGGCAGTGCTAGAATAGTGATAATACACAAGCAGTACTAGAATAAAGATAATACATAAGCAGTGCTAGAATAGTGATAATACACAAGCAATGCTAGAATAGTGATAATACACAAGCAGTGCTAGAATAGAATAGTGATAATACACAAGCAGTGCTAGAATAGAATAGTAATAATACACGAGCAGTGCTAGAATAGAATAGTGATAATACACAAGCAGTGCTAGAATAGTGATAATACACGAGCAGTGCTAGAATAGTGATAATACACAAGCAGTGCTAGAATAGTGATAATACACAAGCAGTGCTAGAATAGTGATAATACACAAGCAGTGCTAGAATAGTGATAATACATAAGCAGTGCTAGAATAGTGATAATACACAAGCAGTGCTTGAATAGAATAGTGATAACACACAAGCAGTGCTAGAATAGTGATAATACACAAGAAGTGCTAGAATAGAATAGTGATAATACACAATCAGTGCTAGAATAGTGATAATACACAAGAAGTGCTAGAATAGAATAGTGATAATACACAAGCAGTGCTAGAATAGAATAGTGATAATACACGAGCAGTGCTAGAATAGTGATAATACACAAGCAGTGCTAGAATAGTGATAATACACAAGCAGTGCTAGAATAGAATAGTGATAATACACAAGCAGTGCTAGAATAGTGATAATACACAAGCAGTGCTAGAATAGTGATAATACACAAGCAGTGCTAGAATAGAATAGTGATAATACACAAGCAGTGCTAGAATAGAATAGTGATAATACACAATCAGTGCTAGAATAGAATAGTGATAATACACAAGCAGTGCTAGAATAGTGATAATACACGAGCAGTGCTAGAATAGTGATAATACACAAGCAGTGCTAGAATAGAATAGTGATAATACACGAGCAGTGCTAGAATAGAATAATGATAATACACAAGCAGTGCTAGAATAGAATAGTGATAATACACGAGCACTGCTATAGTGGAATAGTGATAATACACGAGCAGTGCTAGAATAGAATAGTGATAATACTCAAGCAGCGCTAGAATAGTGATAATACACAATCAGTGCTAGAATAGAATAGTGATAATAAACGAGCAGTGCTAGAATAGTGATAATACACAAGCAGTGCTAGAATAGTGATAATACACAAGCAGTGCTAGAATAGAATAGTGATAATACACGAGCAGTACTAGAATAGAATAGTGATAATACACGAGCAGTGCTAGAATAGAATAGTGATAATACACAAGCAGTGCTGGAATAGAATAGTGATAATACACGATCAGTGCTAGAATAGAATAGTGATAATACACGAGCAGTGCTAGAATAGTGATAATACACAAGCAGTGCTAGAATAGAATAGTGATAATACACGAGCAGTGCTAGAATAGAATAGTGATAATACACGAGCAGTGCTAGAATAGAATAGTGATAATACTCAAGCAGCGCTAGAATAGTGATAATACACAAGCAGTGCTGGAATAGAATAGTGATAATACACGATCAGTGCTAGAATAGAATAGTGATAATACACGAGCAGTGCTAGAATAGTGATAATACACAAGCAGTGCTAGAATAGAATAGTGATAATACACGAGCAGTGCTAGAATAGAATAGTGATAATACACGAGCAGTGCTAGAATAGAATAGTGATAATACTCAAGCAGCGCTAGAATAGTGATAATACACAAGCAGTACTAGAATAGTGATAATACACAAGCAGTGCTAGAATAGTGATAATACACCCAGGGCCGGATTAAGGGTGGTGGAGGCCCTGGGCAACAATTTTGTTGGGGGCCCCCCCATTTTCTTCCCCCACAAATAAACCATACAGCATTCTATACAGGTGGCTTCTTACTGTAGGGGACTTAGTACCTACCCCTCCTCACTCCTGGCTGTATGGCTCAGCATCCTCCTCTGTTCTGCAGATGATGGTCCCTAGAGGCTGCAGTGCAGAGGAATTTGCCAGGCCCTAGAGACAGGATGGGGGAGGGATGAGCATGGCGGTGTGTTCCCACTTAATTCAATGCGAGAACACAGCACTTTAGCACTTTCTGTGCTCTCTTGCCCACTGTGTTAGCCACCACAGCTAGCATATGCAGTTGTGAATCGCAGGCAGAACCTGGACTTGCAAGTCTAAGTCCTATCTTCAGTTCCCAACTATATAAACTACCTGAAGCAGTAAGGAGCACCCAGAAAGTACTTAAAGGCTGTGTATAATCTATAGCGGATATGGTACATGTGAACATACCCTAAGGATCATGGCATATATAGCTGCACACAGGCTACATGTCATATGCTGCACACAGGCTATATATATATATATATATACCATGTGCTGCACACAGGCTATATATACACCATATGCTGCACACAGGCTGTATATCATACACTGCACACAGGCTATATACCATACACTGCACACAGGCTATATATCCTATGCTGCACAGAGGCTATATACCATACACTGCACACAGGCTATATACCATACACTGCACACAGGCTATATACCATACACTGCACACTGGCTATATGTCATATGCTGCACACAGGGTATATATCATAGGCTGCACACAGGCTATATACCATACACTGCACACAGGCAATATATCATAGGCTGCACACAGGCTATATACCATACACTGCACACAGGCTATGTATCATACACAGCACACAGACTATATACCATAAACTGCACACAGGCTATATATCATAGGCTGCACACAGGCTATATACCATACACTGCACACAGGCTATATATCATACACTGTACACAGGCTACATGTCATATGCTGCACACAGGCTATGTATATATATATATATATATATATATATATCCCTGCTCTGATATATGCCCCCATAGTATATGGCCTCGGCTCTGATATATGCCCCCATAGTATATGCCCCCTGCTCTGATATATGCCCCTATAGTATATACCCCTGCTCTGATATATGCCCCCATAGTATATGCCCTTGGCTCTGATATATGCCCCCATAGTATATGCCCCCTGCTCTGATATATGCCCCTATAGTATATACCCCTGCTCTGATATATGCCCCTATAGTATATACCCCTGCTCTGATATATGCCTCTATAGTATATACCCCAGCTCTGATGTGCCAATACAAAACAAAACCTCATACTCACCTGATCTGGGCATATGACAAATCTGTCTTCTGGCTCTTCACTGTTCCTTCAGCCTGTCAGCCACTGTGACAGATGCTCCAGCATGCTCCATGATGTCACATCCCTGCTGGAGAGATCAGGTTTCCTTGCTAAGGTCCCACGCAGTCCACTTCTCAGTGAGGGGGAGGGGCAAGGGGGAGTGAGGACCTCGGCAGGAGAAAGGCACCCGGAAGCTTGACAGGAAGAATCCATTCAAAGACCCACCAGGGGTGAGTCTGAGCCTGCCGGGAGGGAGATGCTTACACAGGATTAACCCTACACCTCCCTCCCTCCCTTCCTCCCTCCCTGGACAGCATGCGGTGTGGCCAGTGCTGTGTCCAGGTAGGGTTTCCACATGCTTTTTGCACATGGGACTGGCTCCCAGACACCACTTCTGGGTTTGGGCTGGTGGAGGCCCTCTAGTGGTGGAGGCCACTGGGCACGTGCCCCTTGTGCCCTCCCTTTAATCCGGCCCTGAATACACGAGCTGTGCTAGAATAGTGATAATACACAAGCAGTGCTAGAATAGAATAGTGATAATACACAAGCAGTGCTAGAATAGAATAGTGATAATACACGAGCACTGCTATAGTGGAATAGTGATAATACACGAGCTGTGCTAGAATAGTGATAATACACAAGCAGTGCTAGAATAGTGATAATACACAAGCAGTGCTAGAATAGTGATAATACACAAGCAGTACTAGAATAGTGATAATACACAAGCAGTGCTAGAATAGAATAGTGATAATACACAAGCAGTGCTAGAATAGTGATAATACACGAGCTGTGCTAGAATAGAATAGTGATAATACTCAAGCAGTGCTAGAATAGTGATAATACACAAGAAGTGCTAGAATAGTGATAATACACAAGCAGTGCTAGAATAGTGATAATACACAAGCAGTACTAGAATAGTGATAATACACAAGCAGTGCTAGAATAGTGATAATACACAAGCAGTACTAGAATAGTGATAATACACAAGCAGTGCTAGAATAGAATAGTGATAATACACGAGCAGTGCTAGAATAGTGATAATACACAAGCAGTGCTAGAATAGTGATAATACACGAGCAGTACTAGAATAGTGATAATACACAAGCAGTGCTAGAATAGTGATAATACACGAGCAGTGCTAGAATAGTGATAATACTCAAGCAGTGCTAGAATAGAATAGTGATAATACACAAGCAGTGCTAGAATAGTGATAATACACAAGCAGTACTAGAATAGTGATAATACACAAGCAGTGCTAGAATAGAATAGTGATAATACACAAGCAGTGCTAGAATAGTGATAATACACGAGCAGTGCTAGAATAGAATAGTAATAATACAACAGCAGTGCTAGAATGGAATAGTGATAATACACAAGCAGTGCTAGAATAGTGATAATACACAAGCAGTGCTAGAATAGTGATAATACACAAGCAGTGCTAGAATAGAATAGTAATAATACAACAGCAGTGCTAGAATGGAATAGTGATAATACACAAGCAGTGCTAGAATAGAATAGTGATAACACACAAACAGTGCTGGAATAGAATAGTGATAATACACAGTGATACAGTAGTGATAATACATAAACTTATCACCTTTTCAGAGGATGGATAATAACTAGCTGATCATTGGAGGGTCCCAACAATCAGACTCCCCACAGATCAGTACATTCTCATATATCCTGTGAATATGGTCACACAACATACACCAAGGAGCCGAGAAAAGTAAGTATAACTTTATTTTTTTCCATATACGTGGCAAGAGCTGCACAATCATTGAGCCGTGTAATAGGCTCTGTAAGTGAGCGCTGACCTAGCAGATATGTAATACGGCCCTAACCTAGACAACAAACTGTGGGGCCACGGCATATCAGGAGGAGGATTTGCAAAAATATTTACTTGAATCAGTCCTATATTAGTTAGTTGAGATGGGAATACCACTTTGGGGTTTGTTTTTCAGTCCCCAAAAGATTATTAGGACATGCCGAGGGAAGCACCTGTCTGCATGAGCCAATATTCCAATGGTGGAACCAGCTCTGGACACTGAAGCAGGTCCAATGTCTCTTTAGTTTGATATGTTTATATTTTTTACGTTGTATAGTAAGTCATAATGTATCTTCAAGCCAAAATACTGTTTATACATAGAATGATGACGATCAGCCAAATCCGCAGACTGCTGATCCTACACGTTATAAGTATAGGGTTTCTATGCAGTCTGTATGTTTTCATGGTTTGTGTTCTGCAGAGTAAATAATAATCTACCACCCATACCTTTACATAAGGAGTCTATGGGGTTCCATAAAGAGGTAGATATCCCCAAAGTCCCATATTAGTTGAGTCCCAATCACAACTTGAGTCGTCTATTAGGGCGATATGACAGATCATACGGGGATCTGTGTATAGGTACTGTATATTCTCATGTTGTGGGATTATTATGGTCATTATCTTCTAGTTGTGCTAAAACTTCCAGGACTGATGCCATGTTAAACACAGGCTTCATGTTATGTGAATTCAGCATCCTCCCTTGTTTTCCACCTCTGTGGTTCCCCCACCCCTGAGGCAGATTGATAAAGCACAAGAGGCGAGACAAATCAGGTATTGCTCATGCTATGTTGGCTTGTGTAGGTAACATGGTTTTCTCATACACGTGGACGGCTTACATTGCGCTTATCATTGGATTGTCCCCCGGTGCTTCATCCAAGACGCTCAAGTTTGTTACTTTGGTAAGAGTCATGTTGGTGTATATATGTTGTATATTACAGTCTAAAGAATGATGGGTACTAATGTGATGCTCCACCTACTACTATAACGGATCTATACTGATAAAGATTTTATATACTTGTACTTGCTGTTTTCACATACTGGTAGTGGATTTGTACTATGTATTAAGAGATCTCATTTTGCTGTTTGGAAACAGTCAACAAGCTGGTGTTTTTTTTTTTCTATTTATAGCTCCAGGTCCTGTTCTGCAATTTATTGATAAGAATGGGGACTGTGTAATGCCTGTTTGGAACACTAAAGCTCCAAGTGATTGTTGTTTTAAAGATTTGTTGTGACGATCGATCAATAGAGGCGATTTTATAGCGAACGATTTACATGTTATTATTATACGATTGGTGTACTGAAAGATCATTTTTGCGGTCGTTATATGGTCGCTTAATCGTTCGAGCGACAGAAGAATGGTTGATTATGTAGGTTTTCATAAACGACCGAAAGGTTTCTTATTACACTAACAGATTAGCGAATTATTTTTGAAAGACCAACGATTATTTTTTCGACACATGATGAATGAGATTATAACAATTTTCTGTTAGGCGTTCACTTGTTTACACCTAAGGGTGATCGCTAATGATTGATCGTTTTTTAAACGATAATCACTCTGTGTAATTCGGACTTCAATGTTCTATTGGACAAAGAGATTTTTCATTTTTGCTGAATAACGATAAATAATCGCAAATCATAAATTGCAAAAAAAAGCGTTTTTGGGAACGACCTAAATCATTCACCACAACACACGGAATGATAGTCGTTAGTCACAATCGTTTCTACAGTCATTACTAATACCGTTTACTCCTTCTGATCCCAGCAAAAAAAAAAAAAGGACAATATGTACATACACGAAAGATTAGCGAATATTTAGCAAACATTTTGTGAACGATTAACAATGATTTTATAGTCACCTTAAAAGATGCGACCAACGACACATTGGTGCCCACATACACAGAGAAAGATTATCGTTTAAATTCAAACAATAAAACGATTTTTCGCACAATTATCGCCCCCTGTAATAGGGCCCTTACTGCCCTATGTCCAAACACATTATAGCAAATTGTGCAGGGTCCCAGCGGAGGGAAGGGGGGGTCGTCGGGGACTTTGTAATCCTCTTCTTAACAACCTCTGTACATTACACAGACAGGATTGTAATGGGAATTGTGTAATACTTCAGTTCCCCTGTGGTGGTGCTGCATAGGAACTAAACCCGTGTTCCCAGGTTGACCGTGAGATTACAGGTGATGACTGGAATGCCAGTGTGTGTCTTGATGACTAAACAGCTGCAGAAAGAATCACAGCAAGGAAGAAGTTAACAACATAACAACATATAAGAAGCTCTAGAATATAGCAAAGTGCTGGTGATGAAGATCACAAGCTATAGGGATGGGGAGATTCCATTCAGGAGGCAGCACAAGTAATTGCAGAAAGGACAGCTGTCCAGAATTATATTGGTGGTCAAAATAAGAGGGAAGCCTTGATTTACCTTTCAGGCACAATGTAGACATTCTGAAGGAGGTAGATTGCATGGACAAAGTCCAGACTTTTTCCTCTGCATAGCAATAGCTATGTCCCACCACCACTTTCTGTGTTCCATCTTGGTGTCTCTATTAATAGAGACTGAATTCCCATAACATCAGACAGTGGAGAGCAGTTGGCAGAACAGTGAGACACCTAGTGGCCAAGACTTTAGACCTTTTTTTTCTGGTTAAGGATTCACTTTTTGGTTAATGAAGGGATTTGCAAATATGTTAGGAATCACATGGAAGCATGTTCATTGACCATTTAAGTTACTCTTCTCTTTAGTGACATCTCTTTTACTACATCGTCGTATCTCACATCAGACATTCTGATATAATTCACATCCTGTAGTCAACATTTTTCAAATCTTCCATGGTCCTTCAAAGTCTAAAGTGCTAGAGATAATACAGCTATTGTCTGTTTTGTTGCCCTTCTTTTAACTTGGATACTAGAGATACTAATAAAATGGAAATACTGTAGATTGTAATGGATTCATTGCTCGGTACTGGCTTTCTCAAAGGAATATTGTATAAATCCAACATCCTGACTGTTGCTGGTCAAGGACATGGACCAGGATTTGGTCTTTGTGTTGAGCAAAACAATATCCTAGTGACCATGTTGTGGTTGGATTATATTGTGGTTGGTGAAGGATGGATATCAGGGAGATTGTGATCCCGCTGTATAGAGCTCTAGTGAGGCCACATCTGGAATACTGTGTCCAGTCCTGGAGACCTCATCTACAAAAAGACATTGATCAAATAGAACGGGTCCAAAGATGGGCTACAAACATGGTGGACGGCCTGAAGCATAAAGCCAGGAAACACTTGATCTAAATCTGAATAGTCTGGAAGAAAGAAGGGATGGGGGGGGGGCATGAGTGAAACCTTTAAATATGCTATAGAACTAAATAGGGTTCAAGAAGCAAGTGTTTTCAATGTGAAACTGAACACAAGAACAAGGGGCACAATCTTAGGTTAGTTGGGGGTAAGATCAGACGTAACATGAGAAAATATTACTTTACTGAAAGAGCAGTAGATACTTGGAACAAATTTGAGCACATGTGGTTGGTAAATCTACAGTAACTGAATGTAAACCTGCCTAAAATAAACATATATATATCTTAAAGGGGTAATGCGGTGCTACATAGTTATGCTCAGCCAATCGCGGCTGAGCAGCTGATGACGCGCCGGAGGGAGGGGCGGCATGAGGGACGGCTGGAGCGGTCTGGCCGGCCTCCTGAAGATTGCGTCATTGTCCAAAGATGGCGGCCGGGGTCAACAGTAATTTGGTGAGTATAATGCACCACACTTCTGGGGTGGGGGAAACACGGGGAAGGGGGCCATTCACTTAAATAACACACATGACAAAGTTGTATATTTTTGTAATGTGTGTGTTTTTTAGTGAATAAATGTGTAGCACCGCACTACCCCTTTAGTCTTCTATGTCTCTATGCTCAACTGCCAGGGCACAATGCAGAAGTGTTTTCATGGGGACACCAGGGCAGAGAAGTTGCATTTATTGAACTTGTAACCTCAAGAACTAATGGTAGAGAAGTAAGCCATTCTACAACTTTTTACATTTGCTAGGTACTTATTGGACCTGCTTGGAGTACCTCACAGTATACTTGGCATACTTTTTTTGCCGACATATACCTTGAAGGTACACAGAAAACATAAAATACTCTAAATGATGGTGTTGCTTGTCAGCTGTATGAAAAAGTGAAGGGTTATTCCTGAATATGATGTTGATAGCCTATTCTGAAGATAAGCTGTCATTATGTGATCACTGGCATGGGTGTACATAGTTGAAGGTGCTTTCTCCTCCTCCTAAGTAGTTGATTGGTAGGGGGGACCCTTATGCCTCCAGCTGATCAAGAAGCCTCCTTCTCTTTACACAGTCACAGATCCCATCCCAAATATAGGGCCCTAAGTGTTGCAAGCTGTGACGCCATAAAGAATATTGTCCCCTGTGAGTACACAATGACATTTCCACCACTGAATGACAGCAAGCAGAGATCTTAAAAAAACTCTGAGGATTTGGAATAGAAAGAATGCGGTAAATTTGTAAAACATGTATTTGACGAAACTTGATTTGACATGGCAAATACTTGACCTCAGTTCATCCCAAGCAGAATATGTTACCACAGAAAAACTCTCGCTGTCAGCTGATTTCTGGACGTGGTGATGGACATGCAATCTTATGAAGAGTGTTTCTCAATGATGTGTTTGGAGAGAACACACAGTCACGGCCCATTGTACATAAACATCTGTTCCAGGCTTGGTTCTTGACACTGGAACGTTTTCTCTTTGTGACATCAGTATCAGGGGTTATGAAGGGACGTGTACAATCAATTCCCCAGAACCGTCACACACTATAAAACAGCATTAGAAGGCATGAAACCCTTTAAGACTGGCATCATCATTTGTCATGCAAACCACGATGCTCTGCTGTACAGGTGGTACAAAAAATCCATATTGTTTCCGATGGACCTCATTTTAACGGGTTTGACAGGTCATATAAAATGTCAAAAATTCACCTTATGTACAGTAATGCTTTAAACGAGAAGTCCGACAGATTATAAAAACCAGCAGCTGGCAGGGGGAAAATTAAATACAAATACTAACTTACCTTTCCCTGTGCCCGCGGTGAGTGGTGGGACCAATCGTAGCACCCTTGCTGGAAGACATTTTTCCCCGAGTTGTGATGACGCTCAGCCAATCGGTGACTGGAGCGATGTCCTGACCCAGTCACTGACTGGCTGAGCAGGTAGTTGATCAGCCGGGTCATGACGTGTCAGCTCCGGAGATCCCGGAGCCTGGCGGGGGTCCCACGGCCGCTCCTGCCACTCACTGTGGCCAAGGGAAGAGGTAAGTCAGTACTTGTAATCAATTTCCACCCTGCCATTGCAGGAAGTGCAATCTATAGAAATTATTAAGTCACTGACAGCATTTGAGGTACTCAGCCAGTAGTTGAGATAGCCCTTCATGCCAATTCTGTGGTGTACGGGTAGTGATGGTAGTTGTTGTGACGCCAGTGCTAGTCCAGCACACAGGTGTGATGTGGGTACCTGTTTTATAGATGGCCGGTTTGTGTCCCCAAAATGTTCGATAGCCTTCCAGGTTGTTGCGGTTGCCTTGGGCTCTTGTCACGGCAGTCCTGAGTGGCAACTGACCCACCCGGACTGTCAGTACCGCCACCCACAGAAGAGGGGAGAAAATAACCCAAGGTGTGCGGTTCTGTGTATAGGTGCTGGTGCAGATAGAAGATGACAGAGTCCTGGTAGTGTAAAAATAGAACAGCTTTACTGCAAGACTTTTCAATATAACAGTAGACTTTTCACAATTCTAAATAAATCTTGGTACACTAGGGTGCTTGACCTTGGTGCTTGGAGGAGGTGCTTGACAGAGGTAGTTGAAGCGGTGCTTGTAGAGTAGAGAGTAGAGTAGAGGAGTTTGCCAGAGGAGCCCCAACCCAGTGTAGCAATGTACTCTGCTGGAACCTGGAGATATCTTCAATAGTGAAGTGTTACTTGTACTGGGTATTTGAAAAGACATACCTCCTGCTTCTTGCAGTGTTTTCCTCCTGTTTCTTACAGGATTTTGAGAAAGTGAATAGTCACTCAGCAATGGCCCTGGAGTTCCTGGCATGGGTCAGGGTGTTCCTTGGTTCCTACTCTCACTTGGTATGTTTAGCACTGCATAGTGAAGAAGGTTGCTTTCATAGAGAATAGAGTCTTTAGCTGCATCTGAGTTTGGTTCCTGTCAGGGGTCCTGGCATAAGCCAGGCCATGGCTTAACTACAGCAGGAACTGTCTTACCTGTGTCCTCTCTCCCTGAGAAATCTGACTAGACTGAACTGCACTTCGTCCCACACAGAGATAACTAACTTCTCCTACAGGGGGTGAGTGTGTGTAGAGAGCAAGGATAGGTTGTGAGAAAGAGGGCACCTCCTATTGGTCAGCATGGAGCACATGGTATAACTAACATTAACCCATGACTCACTTCAGCTGTGCAACTCATATAAGGATACAAACACTGGCACCTGGTGCACAGGAAACAAGAAAAACACCCGTGGTGGGACACCACACATTATCTTGTGAATGACAGCTATAGGAGTACTTATAGTACAATTCGTAGGCTTTCTGAACAATATGGCTGCACATACAACTCTGCTCCCTTATGTAAAGATATGCTCCAATGATGCCGCTTTTGAACGACAAGCAATTGATCTGACCCACCGATTCCGTGAAAGAGGTTATAGTAATCGCTGCATCAAGAGAGCTTATAACCGAGCAAAAAATGCCGATCGTCGGGAGTTACTAAGACCCAAAAACAAATTAGAGTCTTCAGATTCAAAGGTAAGATTTATATCTGAATTTAGCTCCCACAGTAAGGAAATGGCTGATGCTTTGGATAAACATTGGCCTATCCTTATGACGGACCCAATACTGAGAAATATTCTTGATCCCACAGTGTCGATAACATACAGAAGATCTCGGAATCTCCGGGACCTTCTAGTTCGAAGTCACTATAATTCAGGGAGAATCCCTGGGATCTTTGGCTCAAGGGGTCCCAGATGGGGGTCAGGCCCTTGCAAAGGATGCGTAGCCTGCCCAAATATGAAGAAGACCACTGTCTTTTTTTCATCGGGTGGAACGAGAGAGTTTAAGATCTGCCATTCCATATCCTGCGAAACCAAAACTGTGGTATATTTCGCTACGTGTCCCTGTAACTTAATCTATATTGGAATGACTTCGCGGCAACTCAGGAGAAGAATCCGCGAACATGTGTTGGACATCAGAGCGGCAAGGGATGCAACAGTGATGGAGGAATTAAAGACCATTCCCCGTCACTTTAAGTCTGTTCACAACTGCGATGATTCTCTTCTCAAAGTTCGGGGAATTGAAGCTCTATACCACAGTGAGAGAGGGGGTGACATGAAGAAACGGCTCGCCCAAAGAGAGACCATGTGGATTTACCGATTGAACACTCTAGCACCGTTTGGCCTGAATGAATATAATAGTTTTGCACCATTTCTATGAAATCCTTATATGTACGTTCTTACAGTACTCCGGTCAAGAAATACTCGCTTTTTCAGGTTTGTCTGGTTTTAGATTTATATATTTTAATTGTTTTTAGTGTTTGTATGGTTTCACTTTGAATGATTATGCGTTGGCCGATTGTATTTTTTTTTTTTCTTTGTATTATTATTATTATTATTTTTTATTTTTTATTTATTTATTTATATTTCTTTATTTTTATGTTGTCCTATTTTTTCTTCTCTATCTCTTTTATAGGTGTAATATTATTGGATCCTCTGGCATGATATGCATGTATGTGGAATCCCTTTATTTACAGGAATGATATCGGACTGTAATATTTTCTTGAGACTATTTGCACTCTAATCTGCGTCATTTGGACTTTTTATAGTTGGCTATTTGAATCTTCGGTATATACAACACACCAGTTTCTTTATTTCCTTTGAGGATATAGGTTTTTTTGAATTGATGGTGTACCAGTTAGCCCATTCTGTCGGCCCTTGCCCATGGGGTATGCATATATATATACATTCTTTATTTTATTTATCTTTTTATTTATTTTTTTGACTGCTTGCGCAGTTTATGTGTATGCACTAGGGGTTAATTTGTGGAGGCATTATATATAAATTTTTGTGAGCACAATATCACTCCAGTCTATGAGAAACATAGACATCATAGGTACAACTATACATTAGGGAACAGACTGGTAGTGTAGTTTAGTGTGATTTATCAACTATATACATATTATTATTGGTACTACTATTATTATTATTTATTTATGTATTTATTACCAATTATGTATATATACATCAGATTAATTATGTATTAATATGGATTTTTACATTTATTTTTGTATTCATAGTTTAATTATTTATCACCTATGGTGTATATATATATATATATGTTTTTTTAGTTATCTACTGGGACATGTGGTTCTGTTGTGGATTCTATATTGGTGGGTACGGTATTTATGAATTATATATTTATTACACTTTATAATTTGGTATTTATTATCTATTAGATTTATTATGTTTTTACATGAATTTTATCGTATTGTCGTTTATTCACGGTTGTATTATTTATTTATGGTATTTATATGTGTATATATATATATATATATATATATATATTTTTTAGTTATATTTTTTAGTTCTGTATTGCTATACACAGTCTAGTGGTGGGTTTCATATAGTTAGGTTGTTGTGTATGAGTATATAATTATGCATATACACATACTTCCTTCTTTACACTTGTACACTTATTAATATTTTATTTTCAGTTTTTCATTAATGTATGCTTAGGGTTTTTTTCAATGTCTGATCTGTATTGGGTAAGTTTAGGGTAGGTATGCTCAATTAAATATATTATGGTTCACTTGAGTCACGTTTGACACTTTGCACATTGCACTTTTGCACTTTAACACTGTTTTTTCACTAATTATGTATTTTTCTCATCATACTTATTTTTTCATTCATCTTTTATCACTAGTCACTTTCTTTATATACCCCCTTTTAATATCTATATGGCTGTGTATGTGTTTTTTGTGTTTCATTTTTTATGTCCAAGTCTCGTTTTTATATTACTGCGCATGCGCCGGGTCCGGACCCTTTGGTCACGTGATGAGTTTCGGTCACGTGACCGGGAGTGTATTTATGTTTCCATGGCGTCTATATGTCCAGGAACCAGATGAGGTCACGTGGTGCGCTCTCGGTCACATGACCGGGATCGTATATATGTTACCATGGTACTGGGACTTCCGGGAACCGATAGATGAGTTCTCTACTTGGAGCATTTCCGGTATGACGCTTAAGTCATGTGACCTAAGAGCGGTCATGTGACCGCACGTACTTCCGGTCCGTGTCCGGAGACGGTCTCATAGGAATGATGCAGATTAGCATAGTAAGTAGGATACACCTGGTAAGGGGTGGGAGATTGGAAATGGGAAGTATTCTTTGATTGGTCTGTGGGATGATTTGTGATGCATGGTCAGCTGCATATGAGCAATTTGATTGGTATCTGGTTGTATAAATAAGACAAGTGACCTGATCTTTATTACCCTTGATAAAGCTTGCACAGCGAAACGCAGCGTTGGGTGAGTGGTGGTACAGGGCAGGACTACATATCATGGATTATATACCCTGAGGTTTGAGTATATCTGTATGAATTTGACACTATATGTAACTTTGTACTAGGTTGCTTCTGAACTGCACTTGCAGCTCTATATATATTGGTTTACATTTTTTCTATGCACCTTCTTACCTCTATGGGCTGATTGATATACCATCAATGGTCGAGATATAGTAGCTACACTATCTATTTATTTGCTTTGCCCCGTATACCATCTGATGTATGTATTGTATGTTTTTGGCTCCCTTTTTAATATGTGTTTTTAAATCATATATATTTCTATGTATGCTATCAATAAAGTAAATTTTTTTCAATATATGTAGATTATTGTCCAGCATTATTTATTTGTAGGTGCTATGTCTTGTGTAGATGCGTAATGGACTTAACTATTGGTGGTTCAATTGCTTTGGTTAATTAATCTTATGTAAAGAATGGCGCAGAGACAACATGAAATTCCCATACTCCAAAATACAATGCTCAAAGAGTCCTGCCTGTTAATGCCCATATAATATTGCCACATCATGCCCGGGGTTGGTCAATCTTAGAGCAGTATACCGCTACATTTTTACATGGCTTTCTGGGGTACCTACTAAGGTGCTATACATTGTTTTCTTCTTGTCATTCTAGATCTATCGACATGGAGACCGTTCCCCCATTGATACATACCCAACTGACACCTACAAAGAAAAAGTGTGGGACAATGGACTGCAGCAACTCACGCAGGTACATTCTTGTGACCAAAGCAATCGTCAATGCTAGAGTTTCTTGTCTGAAATTCTAATTTAAAGTGATACTGTCACCCCCTTTTGTGCATTCTGACATCTCTACACAGGTGTAATGGGTAAATGTAGCAGTTTTCACACCTTATTTTATATCAAACATCATGGTGCTTGTTTAAGTAAAAAGTAATCTTTTATGAACTGCAGATTGTGTTAAGTGGGCGGAGCCTCGCGGAAGTAGCGCCACATAGCCCCACCCACAACACCACCATTGGCCCCACCCCCTTGGCGGCCATTGGTGGGCCGACCTAGAAGGGGTGGGGCCTAGACCTTTAGGCCAATCTGTTCCAATGGTTGGTGAGGGTGCGGGGCCAACGGTGGCATTGTGGGTGGGGCTAAGTGGTGCTAATGCTGCGAGGCCCCGCCCACTTAACATAATCTGCTGTTGGTAAAAGATGACTTTTTACTTGAACAAGCACCATGACGTATGATATAAAAGAAGGTATGAAAACCGCTAAATTTACCCTGTACACCTGTGTAGAGATGTCAGAATGCCCAAAGGGGGTGACAGTGTCACTTTAAGGGGATTATTTCATCTTGGGAATCCTGTTTGTAAGTCAGGTTGGTCAGGTATCATCTGATAGAAAATTGATTTTAGTGTCTGCCATACATTACTACATACCAGTAAGTGGCTGCAGACAGATCTTCCTCCTGTTAATAGCTGATTGCTAGGAATAATCATAAGTTGGGGCGATCCAAGCTGTCTTCACTAGCTGTTGTTCCAGCAAGTGGAATAAAGGTGCCCATACACCCTCAATAGTCGTCAACCAAATGCTTGTCTCACTAACTGCTACTCTTTAAAGGGGAACTATTAGCAGGTTAGAAGTGTGGGGCAGTGCTCTTAGCAGTACAGGATCTGGTTGTTTAGGTGAGTTTTTTTATGACTTAAAGTGAAACTCCAAATGTTATAAAAAGTAGATCCTCTCTGTCATGACCACTTTTTCTTTCTTTTTCTATGAAAGGTTCTTGTAAAACTGTACTTTTTGCAATTCCCTTATACCACAATTTAGATGCGTTTGTGTTTCATTAGTATCGCTGTGTTTCCCAGTGGCTCAGTGGTTAGCATAGTTGCCTTGCAGTGTTGAGGTCCTAGATGCAAATCCAACTAAGGACAAGTGCATGGAGTTTATATGTTCTCCCTGGGTTTGCATGGGCTTCCTTCAGGTACTCTGGTTTCCCACCACACTCCAATCACGTATTGATAGGTGAATTTGGGGTTTAGACTGTGAGCCCCGCTGGGGAAAGAGACCAGTTTGAACTGATAGAGGAATACCTTTAAATAAATGAATATTATTCTTGAATGGAGTTATATATAATCTCTTCTCTCTGGCTTCCAGGTGGGTATCAGGCAGCACTATGACCTGGGGCAATATCTGAGGAAGAGGTATGAAAATTTTCTCAGCCCATCATATAGAAAAGAAGAGGTTAGTGACTCCTTTTATGTATGGTTTTATGCTATGATTCTATGTAAAACTTTCACTCTGTATATATATATATATATATATATATATATATATATATATATACTGTATGTACTTGGTTTGGTTTAATTTTTCAGAAACAGCGCCCCTCATGTCTAAGGTCTGTATCTGGTATTGCACATCATTCACTTGAATGAGCTGAAGTACCAGACACCACTAGGTCTGCATATTATCATGACCATACATAAATACATAGGATGTCTAATTACTGTTCTCTTTTCCTACTTTTATACGGGTCACATAAATTACACTTAGCCTCCCAGGTTCATTCACCTTTACTGCATGTTATCATAATTCGACCTGGCGTGAACTGGTGTCTATGGTGTGAAGTCAGGTATGTCTAGGCCCAACTCCAAAATGTCTGCATTCAGCCACCCTTTTCTAGGGCACTTTTTGTAATTCTTTTTTTCCCCTTCATATTAAAGAGAACATATCACCTAGATTATGTTTTAGTAATAAAGGCCAGATATTGAAACATGTCCTTCATTTCTAATCAGTTTATGTTCTTTGCAATTTTATTTTTTCATTAACATAGGGCAGCCACCAATGCTTTTTTACAGCATTTGCTGATCCCGTAAGCCTTTACAGCATTTGCTATACCATAAGCCCCATGGACATAGTTAGCAACTTCCCTATTGACAGGAATGGGTAAGGTGTCTGGGCATGCTCTATGACCTTTGTAGAGGTCATTCCATAAGAAGGGGAGGAGCAGAGCTGTGAACATCATCTATTGTTTTATCTATCTACTGGTGTCACCTCTCACTGTAATGCACAGATCACTTTCCAGTAGCCTCAACAAACACAACAGGAAGTGTCAGTTTAGTTTAAGGGCCCTGGGGAGATTATTCGTCAAACTGGCTGATATGGCCCTGTATAATAGGGCTAGTGATGGCAGATGAACAAACGTTTATTTGTTAATTATGTTTAACACAAAAACTTCATGTAAAAAATAGGTCATTTTGTGGTTTAAAAAAATTCCCTCAAAAATGTACCATCTGTAATGCTAATATTAGGGTGCCTTCACACCTACCGGATCCACAGCGGATCTCACTTCTGCGGATTCAAAGCGAGAACCGCTGCGAATCCGGTACCATTCACCCCTATGATTGCACATATTCGCAGCAGGATGAACATCCCGCTGTGAATATGTGCTTTAACCCCTCGCTGTCCGCAGCCCCGCCGCCGCATTAGCCCATCCTCGGCCGCATCCCTCATCTCCGGCCGCATCCCCCATCCCCCGCCGCATCCAGCAGCCCGCATCCCCTATCCCCGGCCGCATCCTGCAGCCCGCTGCCGAGAGCATAAAGTACCTGCTCGGCGGCGCGGCTGCAGTGAGGCTCCCGACTCTGGTCCCGCTCATTAGCCTATCATAGTAGGCTATAAAGATCTGATGAGTGAAAATTGGCCTTAGGGGTAGATGGCACCAGAATCAGAATATCAGAATCAGCCCTTCTACTCTAAGCAGCCCCAACATATGGTATTAGACCCAAATACAGTATCACATCCCCAACGTCTCCCACCTCCACCCCAGTGCAGCCCTATATAACATTAGTCCCCCCTGCAGCCCCCATATAGTATCAGACCCCCTCTGCAGCCCCATATAATATTATCCCTCCTTCAGCCCCCATATAGTATCAGTCTTACCCCCCTTTGCAGCCCGATATATTAGTCACCCCCTGCAGACCCCATATAGTATCAGCCCCCCTCCACAGCCCCACCTAATATTAGTCACCCTCTACAGCCCCCCAAATAGAATCAGCCCCCCTCTGCATCCTATATAATATTAGCCCCCCCCCCTGCAACTCTGATATAGTAACAGTCCCCCCAATACTCCCTTGAGCCTCATTTAATATCAGTTCCCCGTGCCCTTGCAGCCCCCATATAGTATCAGGACACCCTCTACAAAGAAAATAAACACTCATAGCCTAGCTTCCTCTTGCTATTGGCTTCTCTGTTCTGTGCCTCTATGTGATGTTAGTCAGATAGCACCCTATGTAACTATAAGCATGTCTTTAAGGGTACAGACACACACACCATATACGCAGCGTATTTACTGCTGCTATACGCAGCAAATACGCAGCAGATACGATCTAAATAACTGAACACAGCATCAAATCTGCACCATCAAATCTGCTGCGTATCTGCTGCGTATACGGTGTGTGTGTTTGTACCCTAAAAGTGTATGGCACAGCAAACCTTAGTGGTTTTTGTGATTGGTTGCTGCGAGCAACAAAGAACATTGTTACTGTAAGACTGCTTGATAAATCTCCTCCATTGTACTTTGCCTTGTTTGCCCATTATCATCATTTTTCGGTGAATAATTTTTCTCGTTTGTGTTTTTCTCAGAACTTTTACTGTATATAGCTCTGATGTCAAAGTCTAAATAAAAGTACACATCATTTTTTAAAGAAACTCTTAAAGGGAACCTGTCATGTTGAAAACACAGTCCAATCTGAAGGCAATATGTTATAGAGCATCGGAATATAGTTTTATAAGAAAATATTTTCAATAAGTTATCACTTATTCATGTAAATCTCTGCTCATATTGGGCAACATAGTCAAGTAGGCGGTCCCATATATGCACATTTATACACAGCTTTCAATCAGTGAGTAGGACCGCCCCCATGACTACTTTAAGTCCATTATGAGCAGATGTTATATATATAATCAGTCTACTCAGCTTTTCCTACTCTATAACATAATGTCTAGAGGTTGGACTGCATTTTCAACTGTTGTTACCACAGGAGTATTACTGTACACTTAAGCAATAGTTCCTCATTAACACTGTCCATTATTATCCATTAATAAAGCTGTAAATCACTGGTCTCCAACCTGTGGCTCTCCAGCTGTTCTGACAACCCTCAGCACACCCTGACAGCTGGCATGCAGGACATTATAGCTATTTATATTGCCATCGGAATCAGGATATAAGCAGAAGCAGCAGACAGACGAGTCTCATTATCTAGGTTTACATACAGCCTGTTAACATCCAACATGCCGATTCTCCCAGATACAGACACTGACAGTCCTCACATACATTATATTAGCGATATTAGCAATGTTCAGTGCAAGTTTTGATGCTGTAACTGGGAAGTGGCACCACCAAGTTTTTCCCAGGGGGTAATTTGGCCCTGCAGTTATAGTTTTGATCAACTTAAAGGGGTTATCCAGCGCTACAAAAACATGGCCACTTTCTTCCAGAGACAGCCCCGCTCTTGTCTGCCGCTTGGGCGGGTTCTTGCTACTCAGTTCCATTAAAGTAAATGGAGCTTAAAGGGGTTATCCAGCTCTACAAAAACATGGCGACTTTCCCCCTACTGCTGTCTCCAGTTTGGGTGGGGTTTTGAAACTCAGTTCCATTGAAGTAAATGGAGCTTAATTGCAAACCGCAGCTGAACTGGAGACAACAGTAGGGGGAAAAGTGGCCATGTTTTTGTAGCGCTGGATAACCCCTTTAACTGCAAACCGCACCTGAACTGGAGACAAGAGTCGTGTTGTCTCTGAAAGAAAGAGGCCATTTATTTGTAGCACTGGATAACCCCTTTAATTACTGACACCCCTGTGAGGAGGTGTCCCAGTCCTCAGCACGTCGTGAGCTTGGGGACGCCTCTTTGACAGTTTGCACTAGGGAATAAAAGCCTTTTCTTCATTCAAGGTAAATAAATGAAATGTACCATGTGTCTCCTCGTCCTAACGGGCTGACCTATTCACTGAACCGAGCTATGGAGGGTCCACATGCACATGCAGTCGGTGCACACTCTCCATAGTCAGTCTTGGGACTTCTATTCCTTTTAAGTAGTCCATGTAAAATATCTCCTGAAATAAAGTGTAAGGCCATGTTCACATGGCGTGAGACACCAACTGTTCTGTGACCCGGAACGGACGGTATCAGAGATGATCTTCATTGCCGCTGAATTGCACACTGCGCCTGCATTCGAATTCCCCGCTGCTAACATTGTGTCTAGTGACAGGTTTTCTGACATGTCAGTTTTTTGCGGCGCTGCTAGGGGTCCCGGCCGGAGTGTATACTATGGGGGAAAGTTATCAAAGTAAAAAGTTGTATTTTTGGGCGTAAAATGGCCAGATGCGAATTAATTTATTCGAAAATGTCAGTTTTGCAGAAAAAATATATTCGCATTTGGCCATTTTACGCCACCTTCACCAGTGGGGCGGGGAGGGGGTGTGGAGGGGGCGGAACGGGGAGCACGGACTCTGGGTCCGCTTCATTTATCATTTTTTGCAATGAAAAATGATAAGTAAACCTACGCCAGCTCTGACCTGGCATAGGTTTCCTTGCACACACATTGGTGCGCACAGGATTTATGTAGAGGCAGTGCACCTCTACATAAATCTCTGCACTGTCGGAGCTGCGGGGACATTTTTACGCCCGGCGCAAAAAACGTCTGACTTAATAAATGTCCCCCTATGTGTATACACTCCGGCCGGGATTCCATAGAGGGCAGCGCTACGTAAGTTGGCAACAACGGCTGTGATTATTACGTTACGTACGTAGTGTGAACGTAGCCTTAAAATGTAACTGCTTGAATATATATAAGTTCATACATCTGAAGCAGAAAAAAGCACAAGATGTAAAAAATGATTACAACTTGCAAAGAAAAAAAGTCAAAACAAAAAATGGATTAATGGCCTCTGTGTTCAGTGTGAAATGAAGGACACGAGGACAAGCTCAGACTAAAAGCCTTATTACACCAGAAGATGTGTAGATGAAGATTTTTAACAATTAACGACTAACGATAAACGATCGCAAACGAGATTGTTTATGGTTAACCTGAAATCGTTCGTCATATTACACAGAACGATAGTCGTTAGTTACGATCATTACTACAATCGTTACTGTGATTGTTACTATGATCGTTTATTCTTTCTGATCCCAGCAAAACAATGAACCATGTGCAATTACACTGAACGATTAGTGAAAAAATGCGGAACTTGAGCGAACAAATGTGGAATTAGAGCAAATGATTAGCGAACATTTAACGATAATAGGTCCAGATCTAAATCAACGACAAACAAACGATTTTTTGATCGTTGCCTGCAATTACACAGAACGATTATCATTTAAATTCAGACGATTTAACGATTTTTTGCACAATGATCGTTCTGTGGAATAGGGTCCTAAAGGCTGTCAGCGCTCGTTTGCTCCTCGTTCCGGGGAGGGCCGGGGGAAGCGGCAGCAGCAGATCGCTGCCAACATGTTGAAAGACAAATGACTTCAACGATCAGCTGACATGAACGATGTCAGCTGATCGTTGCCTCCTATTTTTTTCAATAGCACCCTTTAAGGAAAGTCAAAAAAGAGCAACTGACCATTGCTAAGAATTAGTGCTGTATTACATGGCCCGATGAGCAGTGTAAGCGGGTGCAGATCGGTGGTCGCTTACTGAGCCTATTAGACAGCTCAAGAGTCATGTAGCAAGGGCTGTATTAATATATACACTACCGTTCAAAAGTTTGGGGTCACCCAAACAATTTTGTGTTTTCCATGAAAAGTCACACTTATTCACCACCATACGTTGTGAAATGAATAATAAATAGAGTAAAGACATTGACAAGGTTAGAAATAATGATTTGTATTTGAAATAACATTGTTTTTACATCAAACTTTGCTTTAGTCAAAGAATCCTCCTTTTGCAGCAATTCCAGCATTGCACACCTTTGGCATTCTAGCTATTAATCTGTTGAGGTAAGCTGGAGAAATTGCCCCCCACGCTTCTAGAAGCAGCTCCCACAAGTTGGATTGGTTGGATGGGCACTTCTGGCGTACCATACGGTCAAGCTGCTCCCACAACAGCTCAATGGGGTTCAGATCTGGTGACTGCGCTGGCCACTCCATTACCTATGATAGAATACCAGCTGCTGCTTCTGCTGGAAATAGTTCTTGCACAATTTGGAGGTGTGTTTAGGGTCATTGTCCTGTTGTAGGATGAAATTGGCTCCAATCAAGCGCTGTCCACTGGGTATGGCATGGTGTTGCAAAATTGAGTGATAGCCTTCCTTATTCAGAATCCCTTTTACCCTGTACAAATCTCCCACCTTACCAGCACCAACCCCAGACCATCACATTACCTCCACCATGCTTAACAGATGGCGTCAGGCATTCTTCCAGCATCTTTTCATTTCTTCTGCGTCTCACAAACGTTCTTCTTTGTGATCCAAACACCTCAAACTTGGATTCATCCGTCCACAACACTTTTTCCAGTCTTCCTCTGTCCAATGTCTGTGTTCTTTTGCCCATCTTAATCTTTTTCTTTTATTGGCCAGTCTCAGATATGGCTTTTTCTTTGCCACTCTGCCCTGAAGCCCAAAATCCTGCAGCCGCCTCTTCACTGTAGATGTTGACACTGGTGTTTTGCGGGTACTATTTAATGAAGATGCCAGTTGGGGACCTGTGAGGCGTCTGTTTCCCAAACTAGAGACTCTAATGTGCTTATTTCCTTGCTTAGTTGTGCAACACGGCGTCCCACTTCTTTTTCTACTCTGGTTAGAGCCTGTTTGTGCTGTCCTCTGAAGGGAGTAGTACACACCATTGTAGGAAATCTTCAATTTCTTACCAAGTTCTCACATGGAATAGCCTTCATTTCTAAGAACAAGAATAGACTGTCGAGTTTCAGATGAAAGTTCTATTTTTTTGGCCATTTTGAGCGTTTAATTGACCCCACAAATGTGATTCTCCAGAAACACAATCTGCTCCAGAAGGTCAGTTTTGTAGCTTCTGTAACGAGCTAGACTGTTTTCAGATGTGTGAACATGATTGCACAAGGGTTTTCTAATCATCAATTAGCCTTCTGAGCCAATGAGCAAACACATTGTACCATTAGAACACTGGAGTGATAGTTGCTGGAAATGGGCCTCTATACACCTATGTAGATATTGCACCAAAAACCAGACATTTGCAGCTAGAATAATCATTTACCACATTAGCAATGTATAGATTGTATTTGTTTAAAGTTAGGACTAGTTTAAAGTTATCTTCATTGAAAAGTACAGTGCTTATATATATGTAACAATGTCCATGCACTCATTGTTTCCACATAGAAAATAATAAAGTTCATACTTACCATGCTCCCCCGTGTCCTGGTGCTTGTTCCCTGGCTTACCAGCCCCCCACAGCCACCTCTGACACTTCTGGTCCCATCTCTTTAGTGACGAGTCATTCAACTAATCACTGGCGGAGAAGTTGCAGCTCTGTGGCCATTGATTGGCTGAACGGCCTGTCAGTACAGAGACGGGGCCAGAAGTTTCAGAGGTAGCTGCGGTGAGCAAGAAACATGGGGAAAAGGCTGAAGGACACCAGGGAAGCCTGGTAAATAATATAAAGGACCAGGCACTCACCAGATTCGTTCTTCCAGATTCGTTGGTGCGTTTCGGTCAAGCATGGCCTTCATCAGCTAAGTGGTAGTACCACTTAGCTGATGAAGGCCATGCTTGGCCAAAACGCCTCCTTACCCATATGTACCTGATGTTATCTACACTTTAATAAACAGCAAGAACGAATCTGGTGAGTGCCGGGTCCTATACTATTTAGCTGGTTACTTCTACCTCCACTGACTCACGGAAGTGCCGTCCCTGAACACATCTATACCAGGGAAGCCTGGACAGGTAAGTATAATCTTTACTATTTTCTCACAGTGTCATCAGTTGTCAGCCGTGCATCACTACTACATATAACCATGCCCGGTCAGATCAGCTGATGATGATCTGACTACACACAGGGTTTTTTTGCGATACAGAACAGTGGATACACATATATCTACATCATTTTTATTATTTTAGATGATATAAAAAAAATGCCAACTGTTCTGATGATATCCTTTATTGTTCTGTAGACAAGAAGTCGGAGTAGTGGCAATGAGTAGATAGAATGGTGTAGGAAAGGGTTAAGAGAATCGTGACTGTATGGGGCCGCTGCGCTGTGAGACGTGACAGATAAATCTATAGTGGATGGGGACTATTATGTTAGGATGATTCATTACTGTCGTGGTGTAGCTTGGTTTGTGACTGTATGATGTGCACTCAGTGACCTGTGTAATACTCAGAAACAGCCGTCATAGCACTCGCTCACCTCTACAAGTGGAAGAAACGTTTCTGAAACCTTATAGCCGCATTTACATTTAGCTCTGAGGAAAAAAAAAACTGGTTTGGTCGGGTTCAGTTTACACATGCATAATGTAATTTCTCATAGACTTTGTTTATGAATAGGAGAGCTGGAAAATCACATGATGGTTCTGTATGACAACAGGAAACGACCAGAAAGGCCACTAGCACTGGTGCAAGCTCAAAAAGACAGCGATAGAATCCAGGGGGGTCTCAAACACACGACCCCAGAGACTGTTATCGGTGGCCTGTGGAGCACCAGAGCTCCAGGCAACTGCCTTCCTGTACTGCATCCTCTGGTCACAGACTGCCTCCCTGCACTGCATCCTCTAGTCACAGACTGCCTCCCTGCACTGCATCCTCTGGTCACAGACTGCCTCCCTGCACTGCATCCTCTGTCACAGACCGCCTCCCTGCACTGCATCCTCTGGTCACAGACTGCCTCCCTGCACTGCATCCTCTGGTCACAGACTGCCTCCCTGCACTGCATCCTCTGGTCACAGACTGCCACCCTGCACTGCATCTTCTGTCACAGACTGCCTCCCTGCACTGCATCCTCTAATCACAGACTGCCTCCCTGCACTGCATCCTCTGTCACAGACTGCCTCCCTGCACTGCATCCTCTGTCACAGACTGCCTCCCTGCACTGCATCCTCTGGTCCCAGACTGCCTCCCTGCACTGCATCCTCTGGTCACAGACTGCCTCCCTGCACTGCATCTTCTGTCACAGACTGCCTCCCTGCACTGCATCCTCTAATCACAGACTGCCTCCCTGCACTGAATCCTCTGTCACAGACTGCCTCCCTGCACTACATCCTCTGTCACAGACTGCCTCCCTGCACTGCATCCTCTGGTCCCAGACTGCCTCCCTGCACTGCATCCTCAGGTCACAGACTGCCTCCCTGCACTGCATCCTCTGGTCACAGACTGCCTCCCTGCACTGCATCCTCTGGCCACAGACTGCCTCCCTGCACTGCATCCTCTGTCACAGACCGCCTCCCTGCACTGCATCCTCTGTCACAGACTGACTGCCTCCCTGCACTGCATGCTCTGGTCCCAGACTGCCTCCCTGCACTGCATCCTCAGGTCACAGACTGCCTCCCTGCACTGCATCCTCTGGTCACAGACTGCCTCCCTGCACTGCATCCTCGGGCCACAGACTGCCTCCCTGCACTGCATCCTCAGGTCACAAGGCTAAGGAAGCATTGTTACTACATGGCGGCACAAGGGGACATTATGACTCCATTATTACTGAATGAAGACACAGGTGGGGGCATTATTACTATGTGGTGCGAGTGTGTGTGTGTGTGTGTGTGTGTGGGGGGGTTATTACTATATGAGGGCAAATAACTACATGATTACCAGTAATTTTGCATTGCATTGAATGGAATACGACAAATTAACTTAACACTTTTCTGAGTGCGCTCTATTTTTGAGTTTGAGACTCCAGAGTTAAATCATTCTCTCACCTATTATTCCATTGACTTCGGCATCAGACTTGGTAGTCAATTATACACACCTCCAACGCACTGCCACTCCATTCACTCTTTACAGCAGTTACCAGAGATAGTGGAGAGTTTATCTATCTGATGACAGTTGTCTCAGAGAATGAATGGGGAGTTAGGGGTGCGTGCACACCACTGGTTTATTCTGACAGGAGACTTAGCTTTCAGTTCTTGAAATCATGAGGGGTCCCAGAGGTGAGAACCCCCACAACAAAGAGTTATCCCCTAACCTGTGGATAGCGGATAGCTTCTAATTCCATTAGTGGGGCAGCACCTTAAAAACATCTATACCTTATGGGTGTCCAGCTGTAGTCTAAAAGTGTCATTGTTGTTTAATTTTTTAGTTTTTGCAGAAATCAATAGTACAGGCGATTTTAAGAAACTTTGTAATTGGGTTTATCAGCCAAATATGCATTTTTATTATGAAAAAGCTTGAAGCTCTCCCCCCTGTCTTCATGGTTCTTTTATGAAGAGGGGAGGGGTGGAGGAAGATGAGGCACCAAAACAAGACAACAAAGAGTTAATTAACAGCTACATCACCGGGCTATCTCCTCTGAAGCCAGCACTGACCTCTCTGACCTCTAAATACCCGCTTTCACAAAGGTCCCTCTGTGTAATCCTTTGTTCTCTGATCTCTGCTGCCGACTAATCTTCCTCCTCCCCTCTCCATAGGTTAGACAGGGCTCGACTGATGTAAAAGAGTCAAGATTTCCTGATAATAAGCAGTGAATGAGAGAGAGAGGAGGGAGGGGGCTGGGGAAAGTCTTTTTGAATGCAGATAATGGCATATTTGCCTAATAAACCCAATTACAAAGTTTCCTAAAAACGCCTGTACTAAAAAAAAATAAAAATTTAAAAACAAAACAAAAACACAGTGACACTTTAAGCCTTCTGCTCCTTGGCGCTCACATTTATTTCCTGGTCCCAGAAGTATAACTCCTGAGATGGGAGGGGGCGAGTGTATATCCCAGGCATTGCGTGCAGGCGAAAGGGAGCAGAAAGCTTGAGCCATGTCCTGCTTCCCGCACAACCCCCTTTAATTTTGATCCGTTAGGGCGGAGCTATGATTAGTGACTGTGACCTTCTCATAATGAAATCCACCTCCTGCTTTGTCACACCTTTATGTTTCATACTGCAGCTCTGGTTGTTCAGATTGGCTGCTGTCTATAAGCATAAGCCCACCACCAAATTACCAAGAAATCGGTTTAACAATGCATACTGTATGTGTAATAGAAAAAGAGCAAATCAGGGCTTACAGTAATTTTGTTACTTTGCTTTCCACCCTCAGATCTACGTGCGCAGTACAGACTACGACCGGACATTGATGAGCGCCCAGGCAAACCTGGCAGGATTATATCCTCCAAATGGAACCCAACAGTGGCATCCAGATATTCTATGGCAGCCAATTCCAGTGCATACTGTGCCTGTATCCCAAGACAGAGTAAGATATAGTATATTTCTGTACATTTCTCACTTCTAAACCCCCAATGGATTAGCATGATGACCAATTGCAACATTCACACCATTTTGAAGATACATTGGCGTTCCAGTAGAATAGTATGCCGACCCATACTGTACAGTGTCCATTGATTTTAATGAATTGAATGTATTCTACTAGTGTCTAAACAACAAAAACACCCTGATACATTCCCCTAATGCTGCAGAGAGAATTGTGATGCTCCTGTATGCAGCTCACACAGGATCACCGAGCACTGGAAGGGTCTGGCTCCTTTAAGAATTATTCTCCTGAATTGTCGCCCACACTCACTTATCAGAATTGCAAAAATGTTCAGCAACCCAAACTTCAGTTTAAAAAGGGGGGGGGGGCTATGATTTAACCATTTTGGCTTGTTACAGATGTGATTCTATAAAGCAGCATATAAGTGGCACTTTAGTACAGGATGAGAGCTACATGAATTGATGCTTAAAAGAAATAAACACTTTTAAATAACATGGATTAGGGCTGCATAAATATGTCCAGTAACTTTATAAATGCACTGAATGACGTACACACAGGGCCGTATTTACCACTAGGCACCCGTGGTCCGGTGCCTAGGGCAGCACCTTGCAGGGGGGCAGCACCAGGGAGCAGCGGGACAGAAAAAACTAATTTTTTTGTTTTTATTTTTTTTAGTTTCCCTCCTCCCGTTCAGACTTGCCAGTAAATCTGGTGTCTTTTCCAGGGGGGTGGGGGGTATGGTGGTATTGGTCAGGTCTGGTATCGCCAATAGGTGCGTGAAGATGGGGCGTCTTCAGGTTTAGTGCCTAGGGCAGCAGCAGCTGTTAATACAGCCCTGCATACACATTGGCCAACCCAGCAATTTTGTAAGCCTGGCTGACCCTATAATGTGTATGGGAACATATGGTGAGAAGTCAGGGAAGATGAGCCACCACCAGAGATGTCTGGCACTCTCGTCTCTGTTTCTCAGAGCTCATGCACAGTCACCGAGCTGAGCTATGTATGAGGAGGATAGGAGAGATGGGTGTCAACTAGTGATGAGCGAATACTGTTTGATCGAATAGATATTCGATTGAATAGTAAGGTATTCGATCGTATCGAATATTAGCAAATAGTTCGCTGAATATTCGCTAAATATTCGATGAGCGTTCAAATCCCCCTTCTTTCCTATTTTTTTAATCAATCAACATGCAGAGAGGCTGCCACAGCATCTTGGGGTACGTAGCATCGCAAGAAACGAGAACAACAATGATTAGATGGCATAGTCACATGACCCAATAACATATGTCAGGACTAGTCACTAAGAGAGACAAAATGGCGGACACAGACAGTGCACCCTAAGCTCAGCCCCGCCCACTGACTCTACCTACTTGCCCCCATAGGCTAAACCCTAGGGCAGCAACTGGGCGGCGGTCCCTGTACTGGCTAGGTGGGACAAAAAGACAAGACAGACAGACAAAACACAATAAAGAATAGTCGACAGTCCGTGTCACAACAATCGGGCAGAAAAGTACAAAATTACAATCCAAGAAGCAAGGTCAATAAACAGGCAGTATGGTCAGGGCAGGCAGCTAGCAGGGATGGTCAGAAATACAAAGCAAAAGAGTCAGAATAAACAGAGCAAGAGAAACAGAACCAGGCAGAGACAATATCAATATCAATATATCAATATCAATATCAATATCAAATCAAATCAATATCAATATCCGGCAGTGAGAGGCAGGCTGGTAGACACTATATAGGAGACCAGAGGTCCAGTCCAGAAGCTGATTGGACCAGACCCCTAATCTCCTCAGAACACCTGGGGCAAGAGCAACCTGACCAGACAAGCTAACCAGCATCAGAGTTAACTCCGGAGTGGCCAGGAGTATCTCAGGCAAAGCAGGTGTGGCAGAACAAACACAGAAGGAAATAGGCCAGTGTTCAGAAAAGGCCAAGGACGCCGCACAAACATACAAAAACACTGAATATCAGCGCCATCTCAGGCGCGCAGCACGAGCCAAGGGGCGCACGGAGTTCGGCACAGGCACATTCATGACACATATATACATGTGTTCATCCAGTGCTACGTGCTGCTACATCATACATAAATACAAAGGGTAGTGCAAGCACTCTGCTCACCATTGCTTTGTGCTGCTGATACGTGCTAGACTGCTAGATCTAAAAAAAAAGAGTAGTACGTGTGTTCATCCAGTGCTACGTGCTGCTACATCATACATAAATACAAAGGGTAGTGCAAGCACTCTGCTCACCATTGCTTTGTGCTGCTGATACGTGCTAGACTGCTAGATCTAAAAAAAAAGAGTAGTACGTGTGTTCATCCAGTGCTATGTGCTGCTACATCATACATAAATACAAAGGGTAGTGCAAGCACTCTGCTGACCAAGTGCTTTGTGCTGCTGATCCGTGCTAGACTGCTCGATCTTAAAAGAGTAGTACGTGTGTTCATCCAGTGCTACGTGCTGCTACGTCATACATAAATACACAGGGTGGTACAAGCAGGCTCCTGTGCTACTATAAGGCACTCATATCATGCTACATAATACAGCCGTTCAGCTTTACCTATAAAATATTCATACACCCTTTAATAACCAGGTAATTCACCTGTATAAAATCGACTTGTGACTTTATTACCGGCAATTTTGGGGTGTCAGATGCTTCCCCTGCTGTCCCAGTTGCATTCCAGTGGTGTTGGCATCATTTCCTGAGGTGTCATTGTGGACTTGGTGACCTCCTAGTGGTCGAATAGATGTTTTTCAATAAACAAATACTTGTTCCCATAGACTTTAATGGGATTGAATATTCGATCGAATATTCGAATATTGGGGAGATATTCGAACGAATATCGAATATTCGAATATTTCACTATTCGCTCATCACTAGTGTCAACCAAAAGAACATTCATCTTGCAGCTATCTAATGTGTATAACCACAGTCTGTATAGTAGCCTACGACTTTTGGTTGTCATTGTAAACGCCAAGCTAGTCATTGGATTCCCCCCCTAGACGATCCCTTATAGTGCAATGGGAGGCTGTGTCCACATGTTTTTAAAATGTCCATAAATCAGTTTTACAAGGCAAAAGCCCTTTGTGCATACACACATTCAATGAATGCTAATGAGTTTAATAGTTTTTTGTTTGGCTGCTTATGTGGTGAGCCCCTGTTGATAATGTTATTATGTCGGAGGATCGGCCGGGCACTTGCTAGATGGTCAGGTGTGACGCCACACCGAAGGTGGTTGGCCGAGGTACAGACGGACCTTGGAATGTTGTTTTGTGACGACAGTGCCAGAGGCACACAGGTGTGATGGCACGCCTGCTTTTATTTTCTGAGGCCGGTTGTACTGGGTCCTGCTACTGGGTCCTTTGGGTTAGAGTGATCATGGATGGCCAGAGTGGTATAGTGACCCTCCCGGCAAATGTTTCTCTGGATAAAGCACTGCATAACACACTTGACAATAGTTCCCGATAAATACTTGACAGTACAGCTACCTGATCAGTAGTAGAAGTACAGTGTAGGATATAGTCATGCTGACTGGGTAGTGCGTTGGGTGATACGAAGAAGCAGAGTAGGAGAGAGGAGAATGCCGTGAGAGTCCCAATCCATGAAGTACTGTGCTCTGTCGGGATGTTGGAGGATGAGGTAGAATACTTGGAAGAAGAAGAAGAACACCTGTGCTCATGTATTGACTTTCACTTAGTCTTCACACCACCTTATGCCCACTAGACTCGGTTGAACCTTCCTAGAGGGTGACACAGGCCCCAGACCTTGTTACCTGGGATGAGCGGAATGCTGAGGGTTCCCTGCTGACACCCGCACTGCAAGATAGAGTTCATGGGCTTACTGCAACTTTGCTCTATCTAGATCAGTTCCTAGCTCTTTGGCTTTAGTGGATACTGTCCTGCTCTGTTACTTCCATTAGTTTTTGGCGTGGGTTGAGGTTGTTTCTGGCTTGTCCTCTCCTAAGAGGGGTTTAACAGTGCATAGTGCTGTGTAGTGTTAATTGTAAGAAGGTTGTTGGAGGTGTACTGTCTAGCGTCTTTCCCAAACGAGGTTCTGACTAATATTGGACTTGAGGTAGGACCACTGTGGAGAGCTGTCTAGCTTGTGTCCTTCCTCCACAATGCCACCCATGTGACTTACTTCCCCAGCGTGACTAACGTGCGCTGTGAGTGGGTGAAGAGTGCAACAGAAGAAATAAGGAGAGAGGTGATAGGAAAGAAGAAAACAAGACTCCTAATGTCTACAAAAGACTGTACTGTCTACAGATTCAGGTGACACACAGAGAAACAATAACCCTTTACATCCTTCAGCTGTGCAGCTTCCAAATACACAAATATAATACACCGACATCTAGCGGCGAACTTCAGTACTACTTTCATCACCACACACGTACAATAAGTACAGACTTTTGCGAAGGGTGTATAGAACCGTAACACCCTTAGTAGGGCACCACACTTAACACTTATTTTGCACCCTTTAAAGTGGCTGGTAAAATACCTGGGAAAATTTAAGCTGTTTTTTAATGAAAAAATCATGTTTTAAAGCTTTGGCTTTGGCTGACCAGGCATGATGGGAATTGTAGTTTTGCAACATCTGGAGGGCGGAAGGTTCCCCATCTCTCTTTTAAAGTGTCCCTGTCCCTTTTCACATGTCACACATACTGTACGCTCAGTAATCCCATGATTCTAGTGTAACTACCCTGTGCTGTATGATAAACTACACACCCTTAATCCTCCGGTCATTACATTGCTAGGTATTTAGAGATTTGGCTGTGATGGGGGTCTGAGAGTCTCTCATTCTGCTCAGTCGCTATGAGAGTCCTTGCTTTGCTCAGATAAGCACAGTTTTATTTGCTGGATAAATACACAATAGGCCCCAAGCAGCAGCAGTGGTGTCTTCATCAGTACATACTTGGATATTATGTGTGAGTCTTTGAGCCTGGGGAAATAATAATTTACAATATTATATATTATACTCTCCTCTTTATGTTGTGTTCACACATGTTGCAGTTTCTGTGTGGAATGGGATAGATTCACCGGAGTGAGAAACACATTTTTTGTTAGCAGATTCCCGTCTGGCACAAAAGGTTTTTTTCTCAAGCATACCTTTATGTAATCAATACAATTCTAAAGCCAAGACAAATGAACTCTAACCCCTTCCAGGCTAGGATGTTTATGTAAAAAACAAATATAAATGCAAATATATACAGGTGAATGTGAACAGTACAGAGAAAGATACAGAAAAACATACCGCAAAGATCTGATGTTAATATGTCCATATTATTGTGGGAGATGGGGCATGGTAGGTATATACGTACAGTCCATTAACTTTCACTAGAGATAGATGGTAGAGGAGGTCGCACTTCCAAAACCAATGTTGCGGGTGCTAGAGGTAGTAAGTCCCTATGCAGGGAATCCCAGGTAGCTATCAGTAAGGAGTGCTTAGCACACCAGCACAAATGAAACATTGGTAGTTCCATACAGTACAAAGAACAAAACACCCTGTATAAACGGTGTGTTGTGGACTCTTCGCTGCAAGCAGGGGTGATTCTAGCCTCTCTGCTGCCCGAGGCGAACTATAGAATGACGCCCCCCCCCCCCCCCCGTCAATCCGCCCACATTATAATCCACTACTGCCCCCCCCCCCACTGCTGTCCCCAATAAACATAATGTTTGGTCCCTTTCTGCACAGAGGATGTCAGGAGAGGAGGGGGCTGACTTTATAGGAGAGGTCCCAGCAGCACAGAGGATGTCAGGAGAGGAGGGGGCTAATCCTATAGGAGAGGTCCCAGCAGCACAGAGGATGTCAGGAGAGGAGGGGGCTAATCCTATAGGAGAGGTCCCAGCAGCACAGAGGATGTCAGGAGATGAGGGTGCTAATCCTATAGGAGAGGTCCCAGCAGCACAGAGGATGTCAGGAGAGGAGGGTGCTAATCCTATAGGAGAAGTCCCAGCAGCACAGAGGATGTCAGGAGAGGAGGGTGCTGATCTTTTAGGAGAGGTCACAGCAGCACAGAGGATGTCAGGAGAGGAGGGTGCTGATCTTTTAGGAGATGGTCCCCCTCTTCCCCCCTTATAGATGGTCCCCCTCTTCCCCCCCTTATAGATGGTCCCCCTCTTCCCCCCCCTTATAGATGGTCCCCCTCTTCCCCCCCCTTATAGATTGTCCCCCTCTTCCCCCCCCTTATAGATGGTCCCCCTCTCCCCCCCTTATAGACAGTCCCCCTCCCGCCCCTCCCTTATAGATGGTCCCCCTCTCCCCCCTCCCTTATAGATGGTCCCCCTCTTTCCCCTCCCTTATAGATGGTCCCCCTCTTTCCCCCCTCCCTTATAGATGGTCCCCCTCTTTCCCCCCTCCCTTATAGATGGTCCCCCTCTTTCCCCCCTCCCTTATAGATGGTCCCCCCCTTATAGATGGTCCCCCTCTCCCCCCCCCCCCTTATAGATGGTCCCCCTCTCCCCCCTCCCTTATAGATGGTCCCCCTCTCCCCCCCCTTATAGACAGTCCCCCTCCCGCCCCTCCCTTATAGATGGTCCCCCTCTTTCCCCCCTCCCTTATAGATGGTCCCCCCCTTATAGATGGTCCCCCTCTCCCCCTCCCTTATAGATGGTCCCCCTCTCCCCCCTCCCTTATAGATGGTCCCCCTCTCCCCCCTCCCTTATAGATGGTCCCCCTCTCCCCCCTCCCTTATAGATGGTCCCCCTCTCCCCCCTCCCTTATAGATGGTCCCCCTCTTTCCCCTCCCTTATAGATGGTCCCCCTCTTTCCCCCCTCCCTTATAGATGGTCCCCCCCTTATAGATGGTCCCCCTCTTTCCCCCCTCCCTTATAGATGGTCCCCTTCCCCCCCTTATAGATGGTCCCCCTCTTCCCTCTCCCCCTCCCTTATAGATGGTCCCCCCTTATAGATCGTCCCCCTCTTCCCCCCCTACCTTATAGATCGTCCCCCTCTTTCCCCCCCCCCTTATAGATGGTCCCCTTCCCCCCCTACCTTATAGATGGTCCCCCTTCCCCCCCTACCTTATAGATGGTCCCCCTCTCCCCCCCCCCCCTGCACAGAAGATAAAACAAAAACAAAAAACAGCACACAACTCACCTGCCCTCCGTTCCCCCGTCGAGCCTCTCTGGTCTGGTCCCGGCTGATGTGCGGCTGCCCGGGGTGTCCCGTCCTGTCCCCGGCAGCGCACGCATCAGAGAGCTCCCCGTGCGCCTGTGGCTGTGACTTCCGGCGCACGGGGATCTCTCTGATGCGCACGCTGCCGGAGACAGGACGGGACACCTCCGGCAGCCGCACATCAGCCGGGGGACTAAGGCTGCATTCCCACGTTCCGTGATCCTGACGGATCACGGACGTGGAATGCATTTACCGGAGTCCCCCCGCGCCCGGACAGCATCTGTAATGAGATGCTGTGAGCGGGGGAGACTGTATTCATAAGCGCCGCGCTGTAGTAACAGCACCGCGCGGCTGATTCATTACAGCACGGCGCTTATGAATACAGTCTCCCCCGCTCACAGCATCTCATTACAGATGCTGTCCGGGCGCGGGGGGGGGGCTCCAGTACATGGTACAATCAGTGGCGGATTATAATGTGGGCGGCCGCCCGAACCGCTCATATTATAATCTGCCACTGAATGCCGCCCCCATGAAGATAGCTGGTGGCGCCGCCTGAGGCAGACGACTCAGGTCGCCTCATGATTGCGGCGCCCCTGGCTGCAAGATAGATAGATAGGAGATAGATAGATAGATAGATAATAGATAGATAGATAGATAGATAGATAGATAGATAGATAGATAGATAATATATAGGAGATAGATAGATAGGAGATAGATAGATAGATAGATAGATAGATAGATAGATAGATAGATAGATAGATAGATAGATAGATAGATAGATATATAGATAGATAGATAGATAGATAGATAGATAGATAGATAGATAGATAGATAGATAGGAGATAGATAGATAGGAGATAGATAGATAGGAGATAGAAAGATAGATAGATAGATAGATAGATAGATAGATAGATAGATAGAACATAGATACATTAGATAGATAGATAGATAGATAGATAGATAGATAGATAGATAGATAGATAGATAGATAGAACATAGATACATTAGATAGATAGATAGATAGATAGATAGATAGATAGATAGATAGATAGATAGATAGATAGATAGATAGATAGATAGATAGATAGATGGATGGATGGATGGATGGATAGATAGATAGATAGATAGATAGATAGATAGATAGATAGATAGATAGATAGATAGATAGATAGATAGATAGGAGATAGATAGATAATAGATAGATAGATAGATAGATAGATAGATAGATAGATAGATAGATAGAACATAGATACATTAGATAGATAGATACCAAGTAGAAAATATAGGTGCAGCACTCCAGGTAAATGCAGGGTGGTGCCAGCGATGTACACTGTGGACAGTGGTGTAGATATCTTGAAAATTACTAAATCACAGCGGCACTCCAATATGGTGATCAAACGAAGTGAATTATTTCTCCCACATGTAATGTTTTACTCTAAGGGTAGGTTCACACTACAAAATACTTGCGGACAAGTCCCGGCGGATTCCGTGGTTCGTACCCGTTCACGACGGCGCGCATATCCGCCCATGCTAGAAACACCATTCTATGGCCGGGCCGATTCCACGTTCCGCCGAAAGAATAGACAAGTCAGTTCTTTCGGCGGAATGTGGAATTGAATGGTGTCTATGGTACGAGCAGATACACGCGCCGTCGTGAATGGGTACGAGCCACAGAATCTGCCGGAACTTATCTGCGAGGATTCCGTAGTGTGAACCTACCCTAACAATGAGAGCTTTCTCAAGCAGTGCTTAATGTACCTTCCTTCCTCCAGTAGCGTCATCAGCCTCCGCTAATGACCATTCCCATATTCCATAGGACGTGTCCCTACACAATCTGACACTGAAAGTATTGGTTGGTTGGTTGGTTGGTAACCCAGGGACGCTAGAAGGTGTTTGCAAGGGCAGGTGTTGCGGGACCGCTGCGACACTTGTCACAGGGCTTGGAGTGGTAGAAGCCCTCTCTGGAACCCAACACACATCTGTTAAAAGTATAGTCCCTGTCTCCCTGTAATGTAGTGCGCAGGATAAGGAAGCCAAAGAGTCCACAGCACTTAAACAGAATACCGTTTTTACTTGTAGTTTTCTTAAAGGTGCAGAACAGCAAATACAAAGTCCTTTAACGCTTGTCAGGGTCCTGGTAAAGTGAGACTTTAGAAGCTTTTGAAAGTTTAGTTTCGGAGGCTTGGGAACAGCCAGACTACTTTAACTATCCGAACAGTACTGTGCTCTGCTGTAGGGGCTCTAACCACTCTAGCCTGTACTCATGGCTATGACAATCCATCTATTGCTGGATGAGGGTGACGAGTGACACGTCTAGCAGTACAGGCTTCAGTTTAAGGGTGAGCTAGCCGTTAATATAGGTCCTGGCAATTTGTAGCGGGGTACAGAGCAGTTTCTAGGTAATTTGGACTTGGGGTTCGGGATTGTCTGATCGGATTGGTGCAAGAAAGAAGCATTGTGTCTATTATGGTATAGAGTAGCGTTACCCAACCTTTCAAAAGTCATTTAGGGACTAACCGGTGATGTCTTCTTTAATCTGAGGTGTCATTTTCCTTTCCTCTCCATTTGGCCCAGAGACATGATTTCTTGCAGCTACAATTCATGTCTTCTGAACCTGCCAGAAAAACATCTTAGGCTCCGCACTTTTCCAGCAACTTCATTCCACTTTTTTGTGTCATGTGCAGTAAGGTCAGTAGGTATGTGGGTTGCCTTCTGTATGTAGGATCCCTTGTTGTGCCCCCTTATAGTAATGATGCCCCCTGCTGTGCTCCAATATAGTAATAATGTCCCTTGCTGTGTCCCTAAAGTAATAATGTCCCCTCTGCTCTGTCTTCATAGTAATAATGCTCCCTGTGCTCTGTTCCTATAGTCATAATACGCCCTGTGCTCTGTCCCAATAGTAATAATGTCCTGTGTGCTCTATCCCAATAGTGATACTGTCCCCTGTGCTCTGTCCCAATAGAAATACTGTCCCCCTGTGCTCTATCCCAATAGTAATACTGTCCCCTGTGCTCTGTCCCAATAGAAATACTGTCCCCTGTGCTGTTATAGTAATACTGTCCCCATAGTAATACTGCCCCCTGTGCTCTCCCCATAATACTACTGTCCCTTGTGCTGTCCCCATAGTACTACTGTCCCCTGTGCTGTCCCCATAGTAATTCTGTCCCCTGCGCTGTCCCCATAGTAATTCTGTCCCCTGCGCTGGCCCATTAGTAATACGGTCCCCTGTGCTGTCCTAATAGAGATACTGTCCCTTGTGCTGTCCCAATAGTAATACTGTCCTCTGTGTTGTCCCAATAGTAATATGGTCCCCTGTGCTGTCCCTGTAGTGATGCTGTCCCAGTAGTAATACGGCTTCCTGTGCTGTCCCAATAGTAATACTGTCCTCTGTGCTGTCCCAATAGTAATACTGTCCCCTGTGTTGTCCCAATAGTAATAATGCTCCCTGAATTGCCAAACACATACAAACACAAAAAAACAAACAACACATTATACTCACCTAATTCTGTTATGGAGAGGGTCCCTCTGTCTTCCATCCTGTTACGATGGATCCTCTAGCAGGCGCAATTACGGCATTTCACTGCGCCTGCTGGAAGGAGAGCTCCACTCCAACGCCCGCTGATTGTAAGGATGCCTGCCCATGAGATCCGGGGGTATGGCGACAGCAGCGGCGACCTGCGCAGTCACGGCGGCTGGGGTTCTGCGGGTGGCATTGGTGCTAAGATGAGCTCTGACTGGGGGGGCATACCGCAGCCTTGCCAGGTAACGGTCTGGGGGTGGGAGGCACGTAGTGCGCTAGCCAACCCCGCTGTGTGAGATCCCGGGGGGTGCCACCAGCGTCCCCTAACTGTCTGCACCCCGTGCCGTCGCCCGGCCCACCCAGCACAAGAAACGGTCCTGGCGGGGTACATCAGCTTAGATGCTTTTCTCCAGTCTGCTGGCTTGAGACTAAAGCTCCTGGTGAATTCAGTATGAATAGAGTATCAGATTTCCCCATCAACGGTAGTTGGATCCAAGGTATACTAGCCCTACATATAAATACCCAATAACATATCTAGATTCAGTGCCGAGCTACATATACACAGAACAAGCAGTGGCACATGGGTTCTGGGACACTGCAGACAGGGTTAAAGTGTTTAGGGACACACCCTATTGACAAGGAGAATAGTCACACCCAGTTGTCACTTCATTCGTATATTTCCAGAACTAATACTTACTGCACAACACAAAGTTCCAGAAAGAGATGCATACATGTCAGGCGAGAGGACGGGTCCTCTGCACTGTAGCAGAGCTGTAATGTAGAATAACAACATCTTGTATTTGTTTTCTTTGCTCTGTAGCTACTAAAATTTCCTTCCAAGGATTGCCCCCGATTCTATGAACTAATGAAAGAGACCATTCAGCTGCCAGAATATCAGAACAGGATGGATGAGTGGAAGGTAAGGAAGACTCCCTTGGTGAATAATGACCCATTGATGCATATGACGTATATGCTCGGAGATTTCCCTCATTTCGCAGTGACAACCATTTGTATTTTCCAGTGTGGCTAATAATACTATTTCTTTTAGGACTTCATTGTACGCATAGCAAACTACAGTGGTTATAGTGTAGACCAAGCGGTCCCTCGACGTGTGTGGAAAGTGTACGACACACTCTTCTGTCAGGTGAGAACTGAATTATTCGTGTTCTGCATTAGCCAAAAACAAAATTAGCGCCTAACTAATATCAGTGGGCGACAGTGTGTCAGGATGTCATCTCACGTCCTTAGTTTCTAGTTTTTATTCCAAGATAGTACAGACCAGTGGTCTCCAGCCTGTATATCTCCTGCTGTTCATAAACGACAACTCTAGCTTTCTGGGCATGCTGGAAGTTGTAGTTTCAGAACAGCTGAGGTATAGACCATGGTTATAGTTAGGAATACTGAAATACAGTGGTGCCTTGGATTACATAAGAAATCAATGAAATTCCACACCCCAAAAATAATGATATGTTTTTATTCTGAATAACATGTAGAAGAGATGAAACAAACAATGATAAACAGCTGAATATGTGATATTATAAGTCACTGTACAGTACAGCAATCAGCATGTGGAGTATAATGTATAGTAACTGCATAAATCTAGAAAAAAACTGCAACAGTCTTTGGATACAGGATGGAATTGCAGATCCCCATAATGCAGTAGCATAGTAGAACAGGCTAGAATAGAGAAGCAGGGCTGCTGTCAGAGGTCTGTGTGGTCACATGACAGCAATGGGGAAGGGGTGTGCGTTCAGCATGGGCCAATCAGGAAGTGAGAATCACAGAGCTGTGCAGGAGGACAGTGACATTAACTTTATATACAGCAGTGTGAATGGTTGTATAGTGTGAGTGCAGGCACATTATAGCAGCAGTGTGTATAGCTGAGTGTGAGTGCAGGCACATTATAGCAGCAGTGTGTATAGCTGAGTGTGAGCACAGGCACATTATAACAGCAGTGTGTATAGCTGAGTGTGAGCGCAGGCACAATATAGCAGGAATGGAATGAGATGGGAAACACAAGGGCTGACAGAGACTGCTGGGAGCATGAAGGAATGAGCAGTACAGATGTGGGCACCGTATAGCTGCATTTTCTGTCCGGGGAGAGAGGGGTTACAGCTATGGAAAGATTACCTCCACAGTCCTGACCCCTGATGCAAGCCCCAGCCGGAAGTGGATCTGCTATGATTTGGAAGGTGAGGGAGACTTCCTGGGTCAGAATATAGGGCTATAGACCCCGCTATGCAGACCATGCCCCTTCCCTACTCCCCTCCCACCCAGTACAGGGAGCTCTTAAACCAAAGCAATGCCCTTAATCCAAGTTACAATTTTGAAAAACTGTGAGCTCTTCTTTCAAAACCCTCTCAATCCAAGTTACTTTTAAACTGAGGTACCACTGTATACGTATTTGATGATGTTCCAATATTTCCAATATTTAATCTCCCAATGCCTTATTATATGTTCCCAATTGAGTTACATGGATGTTAGAAGTGTAAAGAGGTGACTTATACCCATTTAAAATGCATGCTCAATCAAGCTAAGTGTGCCTGTTCATGTGCAAAGGGGGGGGGGGGGGGGGGGGTTAATAATAATAGTTGTTTGATGAACAAGCTTATTGACAATGGCCTATAAGACCACAATGAGGAGTCCCATCTCTGCCCCCAAAGCCCTGTAACACCATTGGGTAAATGTGATACTATCTTGCCTTGAGGTAAAGTCTTTGGTAATCTATTTGTTTGACTTGCAGAAATCTCACAACCTCAGTCTCCCTGCATGGGCCACACCTGAAGTGATGCAGACTTTAGAAGAGATCACTACTTTTGATACTAAAGCACATATGGCGCTACACAGACCTGTAGAAAAGGCTCGGCTCACTGGAGGTAGGTGCCCTGTAATACCTTATAGAACCAACGATTCTTTACTGACACCTAGTGGTCATCAAGCAAAGCTCAAGCACCTGTAACAATGCAAGGAATTCTGCCTTCAGGAAACACAGTAAACTTAAGCTGTTCTCTCCATTATAGAATTTCAATTGCTTATTTTATTACATCCAAGATTTAGCTAGCAGAGTATAATGTGGAGCAGTGTTCTCTAAGCCGTGGCTTTTGCTATGACACTACATCTCCCAGCATGCCCTGACATTTAAGTGTATTAAATGTTGGCAGTCCAAAATACATGCCCTAATGCATATAAAGAGCTACCCCCCCCCCCAAAAAAGGCTGGACACTAAACTTTATGTACTAATTAGAGATAAGCGAACCTGGAGCATGCTCGAGTCGATCCGAACATTTGATTAGCGGTGGCTGCTGAACTTGGATAAAGCCCTAAGGCTATGTGGAAATCATGGATATAGTCATTGGCTGTATCCATGTTTTCCAGACAACCTTAGAGCTTTATCCAAGTTCAGTTCAGGGAAGAAAAAGAGCGCTGCACCTCACACCCATGGCTGACACCAGTGCCTCTCGGCTGCATAAAAAACATCAGAATTTTGTGTATGAATTGATCAAGCCACACTGCCCCATGTACCACATGCAGGTATCTGATACACATGGGTCCCTACACTAAGTCCACACTGCGCCGGTCAGTGACCACCACACCCGCAGGCGTTGTTTGGGGGCAGCCTTCCTCGCCGGTGGTGCTGGCTGGGACTTTTTGGGGGGGCATTTTGGGTCTGGTCCTGTGACATGGGGGTTGCAGGGCCACTCCATGGCCTCCCTTCCCTGCATGTGCACGCTTTGCGGGGGTGGCGGTCACTGACCGACATGGTGTGGAGTTAGCGTAGGGACCCGTGTGAACCAGGAGACCTGCACGTTGGTACACGGGGCGATATGGCTTGATCAATTCATATTCCAACATCCTGAAGTTGGTTTTTTAAAATAGGCTTAGCAGCATTAGTATCAGCCATAGATGTGATGTGCAGCCGCTCCTCTATCTCCATGTCGGACTTTATCCAAGTTCAGCAGCCCCAGCTAATCAAATGCCGAACGTTCGGGTTTGGATCGACTCGAACTCGAACCCGAACCCGGTTCGCTCATCTCTAGTACTTATCAGTCTGACACAGTGCTCTCTGCTGCCATAGTTCCTGACATGGACAGAGGTGGCAGCAGATAACACTGTGTCAGACTTGAAAGAATACACCACTTTCCGCAGGGAGTACAGCAGCTGATAAGTACTGAGAGACTTTTTAAATAGAAATAATTTACAAATCTGTATAAATTTCTGACACCAGTTAATTTAAAACAATTTTTTTATCCTTTAATCTTCTCTCTGGAAATGATTATTTCTTGATCTCACAGATTCTCATAATTCATTTTCCTTAGGGATCCTTGTGGATGCTGTCCTCCGCAACTTCACAGAAGCCATTAAGAAATCTTCACCACTAAAAATGGTGATGTATTCAGCGGTAAGTCCTAGCAGATTTGTAACTAGCCGTACAAGTCGCGGTTTACTAACTGCATCAGGTCACCGTACAGAAAGTAGCAGCTACCTGTGTGGACAATTTGACAAAGTCTTCATTAATTCCATATATCATGCCCCCCCCCCCCCCGAGCCTGTGGAACAAAAAGACACTGTGGTCGCCCCTGGGAGACATACCCCGACCTGCCCTCCCCCCTGAACACGGCACTGCAGCATCACACAACAACAGCAGTATACAAGCTGGTCCCTCACCAAGCCACATGAGGTAGCATCAGGCAGCATCAGAACAGCGGCAGCTGCCACCTTGAAGCGCCATTGCCAGCCCCCTACAACATGACCACTGATCTTCCACTGAAATAAACTACAAATAGCACAGGCAACCTAACACCTCCCTCTGCTCCCCCTTTGTAATACCAGCATGCCAGTGGCTACCAGCTGGCTCTTGTTTCCATATTCATACCTGATTATATCAGTTGACACTAACTTTAAAGGGGTTATCCAGCGCTACAAAATCATGGCCACTTTTCCCCCTACTGTTGTCTCAAGTTCAGGTGCAGTTTGCAATTAAGCTCCATTTACTTCAATGGAACGGAGTTTTAAAACCCCACCCTAACTGGAGACAACAGTAGGGGGAAAGTGGCCATGTTTTTGTAGCGTTGGATAACCCCTTTAATTCCTACTGGGGTTGTCCCCCCTCCCAGGGACCTCAAATTCCCTATTCTTAATAAGAAAGACTGTGTCCTTTTTGTAGTTCAACTGCTAATATGTGCACCCACAGCACCACCTTGTGGACAATTGGTTAAAGCAACTTTTCTTAAATTTTTTTTTTTTTTTTTCTTCAAATCATTCCCATTTAACAGTGGTGATGTGACTAAGGACATAGAACAATGCACTCCAGGAATGAACCTCATTCGCTCTCCTTCATGTTGATGGAGAAATATCTCACTGCCTCTTTGTCGGTGGTCTTTTTCTTTCAGCTACCTGAAGACATTTTTCAATAACCTGACCCCAAATGATATAACTAGCTAGACGTACGACTCTTCAGTGACCAACCAGCCAGCCTTGCTACCTCTTCTGGACAAATGATTTGATGTTCCCCATTCCTCTATAACTTCTGCCCTGGCACAGATCTCTACCAATGCTCAAAAGATCACTGACCTAGAGACTTGCAATGTTTCCCATGGGACCTCCATACAGGGTGTCGAACAGTGACAAAATGACAAAATGCAGAAATCGTGACAAGCTAAAGGATCTTAAAAATGGAGTGATATAACCTTGGCTTCTTAGGGATCCTGGAGTCAGTCTCTGGAGATTATATATAAGCAAAAGACCCTCAATGCTGACCTCATGGTCGCTCATAGAATATTCTTGCATACACAAAATGAAGCCATGAAATCAGCATATCTAAATGCCAAAACACTTCTGGACACATACCTGCAGAGACAGGCTAAATGGAACAATGACTGTGTTAAGAACTCAATACTTCTGTTGGGGTAATAAGATAGGCCCACTCTTAGCTAAAATCCACTAACCTCAACACCAGATATACAGTATAATGTACCCAAAATAAAACACACACACAACTTGATCTTACCAACCCAGATGCCTTCAATATTTATTCTTTAAATCACAACCCTATGATGCCAGAGACACCATAAACAGGCACATATCAGAGCTCAAAGTCACGAATGCTATTAAAAGACTGACTGATAACAAAACTCAACAAGGTCCTCACATTAGTCGTGTCATACAGACCAATATCCTTGTTAAATAAAGATTACAAAATTCTCAAAAAAATCCCTTCGGGCAGAATGCAATATATTGTCTGACCACTTCACCTCTGGGCTTTCTTAGACATAGGCATCCCTCCCTTGGTATCTGCCAAGCTATAGAAGCCACTGTAGCCACCCAATCACCACATTTCCCTGTTGCTCAGCACCAGCATTAGGATAGATGCCACCCTGTGCAGAATTTGCTTTTGGTCCTTCTCCACCTGTAGTACACCCACACCACACTACAGCTATAAATCCTGCTCCACCTGTAGTAAACCAACACCACACTACAGCTATAAATCCTGCTCCACCTGTAGTAAACCAACAGCACACTACAGCTATAAATCCTGCTCCACCTGTAGTAAACCAACAATACTCTACAGCTATAAATCCTGCTCCACCTGTAGTAAACCAACACCACACTACAGCTATAAATCCTGCTCCACCTGTAGTAAACCAACACCACACTACAGCTATAAATCCTGCTCCACCTGTAGTAAACCAACACCACACTACAGCTATAAATCCTGCTCCACCTGTAGTAAACCAACACCACACTACAGCTATAAATCCTGCTCCACCTGTAGTAAACCCACACCACACTACAGCTATAAATCCTGCTCCACCTGTAGTAAACCAACACCACACTACAGCTATAAATCCTGCTCCACCTGTAGTAAACCAACAGCACACTACAGCTATAAATCCTGCTCCACCTGTAGTAAACCAACACCACACTACAGCTATAAATTCTGCTCCACCTGTAGTAAACCAACAACACACTACAGCTATAAATCCTGCTCCACCTGTAGTAAACCCACACCGCACTACAGCTATAAATCCTGCTCCACCTGTAGTAAACCAACACCACACTACAGCTATAAATCCTGCTCCACCTGTAGTAAACCAACACCACACTACAGCTATAAATCTTGCTCCACCTGTAGTAAACCAACAACACACTACAGCTATAAATCCTGCTCCACCTGTAGTAAACCAACACCACACTACAGCTATAAATCCTGCTCCACCTGTAGTAAACCAACACCACACTACAGCTATAAATCCTGCTCCACCTGTAGTACACCAACACCACACTACAGCTATAAATCCTGCTCCACTTGTAGTAAACCAACACCACACTACAGCTATAAATCCTGCTCCACCTGTAGTAAACCAACACCACACTACAGCTAAAAATCCTGCTCCACCTGTAGTAAACCAACACCACACTACAGCTATAAATCCTGCTCCACCTGTAGTAAAGCAACACCACACTACAGCTATAAATCCTGCTCCACCCGTAGTAAACCAACACCACACTACAGCTATAAATCCTGCTCCACCTGTAGTAAACCAACACCACACTACAGCTATAAATCCTGCTCCACCTGTAGTAAACCAACACCACACTACAGCTATAAATCCTGCTCCACCTGTAGTAAACCAACACCACACTACAGCTATAAATCCTGCTCCACCTGTAGTAAACCAACAACACACTACAGCTAAAAATCCTGCTCCACCTGTAGTAAACCAACACCACACTACAGCTATAAATCCTGCTCCACCTGTAGTAAAGTAACACCACACTACAGCGATAAATCCTGCTCCACCTGTAGTAAACCCACACCGCAATGTAGAAATAAATGCTACTCCACCTGTAGTAAACCAACACCACACTACAGCTATAAACCTGCTCCACCTGTAGTAAACCCACACCGCAATGCAGAAATAATTTTTTCTCCACCTGTAGTAAACCAACGCTACACTACAGCTATAAACCTGCTCCACCTGTAGTAAACCCACACCGCAATGCAGAAATAAATCCTGCTCCACCTGTAGCAAACCTACACCGCAATGCAGAAATAAATCCTTCTCCACCTGTAGTAAATAAAATAGCAGTGCAGAAACACATTATGCTCCCCCTGTAGGAAACCGACACTACAGTGCAGCAGTCCTATTCCCATCTCCACTCATGTAACCATCCACCAATTTTAACTTTCTGGCTCCCCTGCGCTATCCACTTTCCCCATCTTCAGTTATATTGTCTCCTAGGTAAAGTACCTGGGAGATCATGGTCATGTGACCATGATCATCACGTTATCGCAGGTCCTGTTTACTCTGTGAGTACGGAGCCTACACTGATAATGTAGGGCTGCTATTATCAATGTCGTTTCTGCCTGGGGCCCCTGCTGCGTGCTGATGTCGGAACAGATAGGGACATCGAGCCTAACAGTATGAGAACTATTTAACTATAAGCAAGTCCTTCGATATGATGATAGTTAAAGAGGTCAGTGCAGGTGGCCCAGTAAATGATGGGGTAACGCACCCTATGTGGTTGCACCCCTAAGGCTGGCTCTGTTCATGCTGCTAGGACTAGATACAGAGAAGGCTTTTGACTCTGTCTCTTCGTCCTTACTGGGCACAGTCTTGACACATAGCTCATTTGAAGAGCCCTTCCTTTCCTTTTTGACCATCTCTCAACAATGTTCCCAAACTTTAATGATTTTGGCCAAGGATGCCCCCCTACTATTTCATTAATCTATTGACCCCCTCTATTAACAACATCTTTACTCTAATTCCCAGTATTCAGGTACTGATATTGGAAAATCCCTAATCCCTAAACTTCCCTGTCCTGACTACAATGTCTGAACGGACCGTCTATGGCCCCTCATCAGGCTTTACTCAATACCAATAAATCAACCACTCTCTTATTAAAAAGCCTCTATGAAACCCCCATGGACATTGCAATACGACTGACTACCACTGGTGTACAACTTTGATACCTTATCATAATGGCTCAAATTGTCCAGAAACCCTGGTTGAGACAGACAAAAGCCTCTGCACACCTTCAATGAACTCTGACAGAGTTCTACTATTTTTAAACAAATCCTACATAATCTCTCACACAATGACTGGACAGATCCTTTCCTAAATCTGACTGCCTTCACGTAATACTACCGATGGCTTACCCACAAATTCTCTTATGACGCTGTAAGCTCTGGCCTCTCATATTGGACATCTGTCATACCTAATTTTGATGTTCACCTTGAAAGACCTGCAAACCGCAAGTATTTTCCACCTCCGCCTCTACTCTCTACTCTTTTCCACCTTACGTGCTTCCTCACGCCTCAATAGTGTCTCTTTGGCATTCTCCCTGACAACCTATCCATAAGACTAGTGATGGAAAAGAAGATATTGTTGCATGTATGCTCACAAAGCCATATTATACTGCTCCACCTCGAATGCGACTTTTCCTAGAGAAAATGGTATACTTACTCTGTATGGATTGGATAGAGTCCTCCCTTCTCAAGGAAAGAAGAGTTAAAGGGGTTATCTGGGATTAGAAAACTTTTAATATATACCTGCTCTTATATAGAAAATAATAAAGAACCTATGCTTACCTGTCCATGCTCCTTGTTGTCCTCCTATGGGTCTCCAGTGTCCCCCACTGACCACAACTGCAGCCCTTTCCAACATGAACTCGTCTTGGGAGTGACAGCCTGCTCAGCCAATCCTCTGTCCGCTGTCCTGTCGGTCGGTGATTGGTTAAGCGAGCTGTCACTCTTTAGACGAGTTTGTGATGGCAGCAGTCAACAGAGGACCCATAGACACAGCAGAAAGACAACTAGTGGTCAGTTCATCAATATGAATGACACCATCTTCTGCTTCTCTATTACAAGGTTCATCAGTCAACAACAACAAAGCAGATGAGAATAGCAATGTGTGTGGTGTGTCCTGCTGACTGATATGTGTAGTGAGAGTGCTAGATGTATTGTCAATAGTATATGTCCATTGTATTTAAATTGCTTTTACATTTTCTAGAATACCAGCCCTTTCTTCCGGGTGCCTTGCTTAGTCTGGCCTCTCCCCAATGACCTGTCTGGCACGGGTGACCCCACCAGGAGTATTACTCCCGCCAGCTTAGCTCATTGGATCACGAAGGCACGAAAGCTCCCTCACCACGTCAAGGTGAAGGCACCATGAGGGAGCCCCTCCACCCTATCCCGATTACCCATCCCAACCCTTAATTTACCTGTCCTTTGCTAACACGGACCCTCCTGGCACCCTTCCCAGCCCAGAAATGCCCCAGCACCCTAACACGGACCCTCCCTGAGCCCTTACCAGCCCAGGCCTACCCCAGCCCCCTAATGCAGACCCTCCCAGCACCCTTTCCAACCCAGGCCCGCGCCAGTCTTCTTCTTCTTCAACTTCTCTTCTTCTTTCTCTTCTATTCTACCCAGCCCCCTAACGCGGACCCTCCTGGCGCCCTTCCTAGCCCAGGCCCGCCCCAACCCCTAACGCGGACCCTCCTGGCGCCCTTCCCAGCCCAGGCCCGCCCCAGCCCCTAACATGGACCCTCCCGGTGCCCTGCTTAGCCCAGGCCCGCTCCAGTCTTCTTCCTCTTCTACTTCTCCTCCTTTTCTTCCCAGCCCAGGCCCACCCCAGCCCCCTAACACGGATCCTCCCAGCGCCCTTCCGAGCCCTAGCCCGCCCCAGCCCCCTAACGTGGACCCTCCCAGCTCTCTTGCCAACCGAGGCCCGTCCCAGCCCCCTAACACGGACCCTTCCACTGCCCTTCCCAGCCCCCTAACGCGGACCCTCCCAGCACCCTTCCCAGCCCAGGCCGGTCCCAGTCTTCTTCTTCTTCTACTTTTCCTCTTCTCCTCAGCTTCGCAGGCCCGCCCCAGCCCCCTAGTGCGGACCCTCCCGGCGCCCTTCCCAGCCCAGGCCTGCCCCACCGCCCTAACGCGAACCCTCCAGGCACCCTTCCCAGGCCCTCCCCAGCCCTCTAATTCAGACCGCTGTCGCCCATAGCAACCAATCACAGCTCAGCTTTCATTTTACTAGAGCTCATGAAAACTTTAAAGCTAAGCTGTGAGAACATTACTACTGTAAGACTGCTGGATAAATCTCCCCCTATACGTTCTAATATCCAGTCTGTATAATGCAACACAATCTGTCATTGAGGAGGCTGCAGACAACCCCATATTCCTCTATGGTCCAGATTACAGAGCTATGTATGATCTGAATGGCAGCAGCCTGTAACCTGTAGTGTTATATGGCCGCGTCTTGGAGATGACAGTTTTTTCTTACAGATCTCCATGGCCGCCATTACTAATGTCCTCTATGTCCTGTACAGATAAGTCTGATAAATGTCAGCTAGTTACATGGCCGCCTAACATGACCAGTCTCCCCCCATGATCAGTGTCCCTCTCCGCTGTCCTGTGTGCGGTGTGTACCAGTAATACTTACCAGTAGATGTTCTGGGATGTACTGGGATGCTGTGCCGTCCATCAGGCGTCTGTGACAGGAGAAATGAGCAGAAAATTGTCCCTCAGCAACCACAGCCGCCACCAGACTTGTTTACATCTCCAGTGATGGTGGCAGTTGGTCGCCAGCCTCACCAGCCAGTTCAAATCATAACATTACGTGATTGGACAATGACTTTTTTTTTTTTACTGAAGTAGCTTTATTAACAACCAGTTATCTTTAACACACATACAATGTATTGTGCAGCAGCTCCAGCTAAGAAGCAGCACACAATAAATTACCATATTACATATCCCATAGATAGCCCAACAATATAACACAGGTGCCGCTACACTATACATTATACCATGTTATATAACTACCAAGATTTCCCCCCCCCCCCGCTTTGACAATGAGGGGTGGGATTTATTGTGTGTGAGAGAGCTATGTCACCATGAAGGGTCCCCCCCTCTTTTACATAACCGGCCAGGACAAAAAAACAAACAATCGGATGCTAGACAGTGTGTTAGTGACATCACTGTTAGTTTATTGATACTGACACAAGGACTCTTACTTTAAGCATGACAGCACCATTCTGGCACTACAAGGAGCACTGGGGGTCTATAGTGGAATCCACCCTCCATATGCATCATGTCACCTGTTTGAATTTTACAAGGAAAGTGATGGGTAAGTTGCTAAATATTTTCTGTCTTGTTTGTTGGTTAATAGAGATGAGTGAACCTCGAGCATGTGGGGGTCCATCCGAACCCGATCATACGGCATTTGATTACCAGTGGATGAAGAAGTTGGATGCAGCCCTAAGGCTGCCTGAAAAACATGGATACAGCCATAGGCAATGGCTGTATCTATGTTTTCCTTGACTCTTTAAGCTGCATCCGACTCCTTTAACCACCAGTAACCAAATACCACACGCTTGCGTTGAAGTTCGCTCAGCGCTATTGGTAAGAATCCAATCAGGTTACCGGCACCTTGAAAGCATCTCCAGAATATACCCTTTTCTTACTGTGGAAATGATTGGTACCCTGATTCATTATAATTGTGATTCCTGTAACTAGTAAAGGTTCTTCCCTTCTCCAAACTCTTCCCTCTAATCTATCCTGAACATGGCAGCCAGGCTCATGTTTTTGTCCTGCATCTACAACTATGCCTCTACCCTTGGGGAATCCATCAGAGCCATTGGTGGAATCCAGCTCCAGATTGATGTATATAGCCGGAAAACTATTTATGCTAAGGGTATGCTCACTCATGTGGCTATGGTACAGATCAAGGGTGGCTTTAACATTTAACCTATTTTCTCCCAGCACCTACAGCATTGGAATGTACTATCGTAATGAATCCAATAAAGAACCCTATGAGATGGTGGTCCCAGGATGTAGATCTCCTTGCCCATTGAGGCTCTTCTCTCAGTTAATGGTACCAGTTATCCCACAAGACTGGTGGAAGGAGTGCCAAATCCAGGAACCACAACAAAAAACAGGTAACACCCAGTGTCAGACTAAAGTATCTTGGGCTCACTATACTTTTTGTTTGTCTACTTTAAATTAATCTTTGGGGCTCCATGACAGGACATATTAATATGTCACAGCTTGGGCCCACCAGAGTATCTTCCCCATAGCAATAAAATACTAAATACTATGTAGGATAGGTGCCTCATGGGGCGGGGGACTTGGGCTACAATACACCATGGGCTCTGTTGTCTACGGATAGAGGATCTGATTGTGTAAACATCCATCATCATGATTCCCAGTAACACAAAGGGATCTTAATTTTTTTGCCATAGCGAGAAGCAATTACAAAGAGTGTCTGTCACACTGGAGGACCTATCCTGTCCTGCAGATAACACATGTAAATGGACACAGTGCAATGCTTCACTTACCCCTAAGGTGGCACTGTAGGGAAACTGAACACTTATTACTTAGTTTCCCCACAGATTACAGCTAGAGATGAGTGAACCGTGTTTGTGTTTGAGTCCATCCGAACCCAATCGTTCGGCATGTGATAAGCGGTGGCTGCTGAAGTTGGATAAAGCCCTAAGGTTGTCTGGAAAACATGGATACAGCCAATGACTATATTTATGATTTCCACATAGCCTTAGGGCTTTATCCAACTTCAGCAGCCACCGCTAATCAAATCCTGAAAGTTCGGGTTCAGATCGACTCGAGCATGCTCCAGGTTCGCTCATCTCTACAGCTGATCCTTTGGAGTCAAGCGTCACTTCTAACAAGCACGAGTTGTTCCAAGTAGAGAACCCCTTTAAGACCCAAACAAGCTATAATTAGGGGGCTCGGTACACCACACAGTCAATTTCTGATGGGAGAAACCCTTTCAAGAAAATTACAATAGCTATGTTTGTAATGTGTTAGTTGTTACACTAAGAACCATATTACATCTCTCATATTTTCTTTGCAGATGGAACCATCTTAGCCTTGTCCATTGTTGTAGGAGTCCTTTCTCTCTTACTGGCTGTCAGTCTGTTGTGGATTTGCAAACACCGTTAAGTCCAATCCTATCCAATGTCTCAGTTATAACTCTAAAATTGCCCTATTACAGCTGTGTGATACCAGCCTAACACCAGTGTACTGAGCCAACAATGCTGTGTTTTATTCTGCATCATGTTTTGGTGGTCCCTCTTTCTCTTGACTACATGATCTATACATTACACATGATAACTGGGATGTTAGATTACGACGGTCCAACCACTAGCACCCCCTAAAAATGAACTATGTGAACAGGCTGCATCGGACTCTTGCAAAGCACTGTAATGTGTCTTGTCTCATACACATCAATGTAATAATGCTGCCGTTACAATTGCAAAGACCAACAATAAGTGGCTGCAGCAGAGAAGCCACATCTCTTCAAATAGGACAATTGACAGGGGTGCTTAGAATTAGACCCATCAGCACCACTCTGTGATGTCATACCGATAGGTCACCAATTGACCACTTTAAGGGTCCCTTTGCACAGTCCGATATGGAGCTGTTTAAGGATGTAGTTGATGTTCAGCAAGATCAGCGCTTGGTTGCATTGCCAAGACACGATGAAGAACACAGCTGGGCTGCACAAATGATCATTGTATGGTTTGTGCAGCCATTAACATTCATTGTTATCGGCCATACATCTCTTTTTTACAGAGAGAGATGTGCAGACGGTAACAATACATTTTATCACCACACAAAAGACTCATTGCTGATAAACGAACCATGTAAAAGGGCCTTAAAGGGAATAGCAAGAAAGACAATCCTGGTCAGCGCCCAGTCTTTAAAGATTCATGCTTTCTCATGTAGCCTTATGCTTATTGAGCACAAAGGGAAAAGCCCCTGGATTACCGGGGTGTCCGTAGCAAAGAAAGCAAAGAATTCCTTCAGCTCATATAAAATGTTAAAATTTTATTGTGGGTATTCTTAAAAGAGAACAGCCGACGCGTTTCGAGCAACCTGGCTCTTAATCATGGCATCTGAATCTGGTATGGATCAAGGGGAAAAATGCATCCTATTTGTAATCAGACAAAATTGGCTCTATAGTGCCATATTGCCGGGGAACAGGAAGAGCGCAGCACCGCTGATGACATATTCCCTTTGCTTAAAGGGAATATGTCATCAGAAAATGACTAATTGCTTAATTAATGTTTTTATGTTAAACATATTTTTAAAGAAATTTTTGTGACATTTTTTCACATTTTTCATTTTTTTCTATTAATATTATAAAATAATTCTAAAATCTTGCAGAAAACTAAGCTGAGACTTCCTGTTCTGTTTGTTGTGAAAAAAAAAAGCTGCTGTAAAGTGATCTGTACAGCATTGCAGCAACATGTGACACCAGTAGATATAGGAGACAATAGCAGCTCCTTGTGGAAAGACCTTTTCAAAGGAAACAGAAAATGTTTCACATTTATCTCAAAGGGACAGAGCCTGTTTTTTGTTCATGAGTCTTGCTGTAAAGCATGTCACTAAATGCTGCTGAGAACAGCTCAGGCAAGATGGCCACCCCCATAACAATGTACAAATAGTGAAATAAATTTAAATTAATGTCAAAAAATAGAAACAGATTAGAATAAAAGAACAACCATTAATATCTGACTCTAAATTGGCCAAAGAAAATTTAGGTGATACATTACCTTTAAAGGGAACCAATCACCCAGAAAATCAATGTAAAGACAAGGATATGTGCTGATAGATCACCCAGCACACTTCCCAAATATGCCCCTGTAACCTCTGTGCCCCCCTCAATTAGACAGTAATCTTACTTTGTTCAGGTCACGCGCTGTATGTAAATTTTTGCTAAGTAGTCCTGGTGGGCGTATGTAGTCCTGGTGGGCGTATGTAGTCACGGTCCGGGGGCGTATCTAGTCACGGTCCGGGGGCGTAAGTAGTCACGGTCTGGGGCTGTAATCACGTCCCAGAGGGGCGTGATTCGGAGGCTTGCGGTCCAGTGACGTCATCCGGCGGTGAGGGAGGGAACAAAAACAAAAACAAGTACATGAGAAATGTTTGCATTTTATTAAGGTATTCATGTCAACCATAGCTTAGGTCATCTTCAAGGAGCATCAACCTGCATCACAAACACAAGAGGAAAGTTTATCACGTGTAAGTATTACCTGATCAGGATTTCCCTCTTTTTGGAATAATACCAAGCCTGACACGGAAAGAGAATTTCATGGCTTGGATATCAGGCGATGTTTACTTCAATACCTCAAAGCATATAAATATTTTAGGATGTCTTCTTCCTTGCTAGTTCACCTATCTGCTAGATTGGCATTCGCTTACTGAGCCTATTACACAGCTCGATGATTGTGCAGCAAGGGCTGTGTATATATATATATATATATATATATATATATATATATATATATTAGCGATGTCTGTGCAGCCCTTGCTGTATGTTCCCTGCTCACCACAACTGCCACTGGCACTTCTAAAGCCGTCTCTGCAGTGACTGGCCACTCAGCCAATCATTGGCCGAGATAGGACAGTGCCATGGTCTGTGATTGGCAGAGGGGCCTGTCACTGCACAGACAGGTCAGGAAGTGTCAGCAGCAGCTGCAGTGAGTGGGGAACTGACAGGAGGACATCATGGAGAGCACTCTGCACTTTTTCAGCAACCAGTCTTAAAGTCTTGTTATAGTGCTTGAAAAATCCCTATATTGTAATCCGTATTCTTCTTCCGTTTTAGTTTCTTCTTCTTCTTCTAGCCATTTTTCTGCGCGTAATACAGCCCGAACCGCTTTGCGCACACACTCCATTCAAACTGCGTTTCGAAGCCCTCAGCGGTGAGAGGTGTGGTATCTATTTTTCGTTTCGATCAAAGTTGTTGTTTTTAAGAAATTTACGTTTAAAGACCACTAATTTCCCATAGAAAATAATGGCCCATTGGAAATAATGGCCACATGCTAAACGCTAACAGCCAATCACAGCACATATGCAAATAGCTGAAATATAGCAGCCAATAGGAACTCTACGTTCTTGTTAGGCAATGTATCACACCATCCACAGTCACATGTCCACTATTGGCCAATAGAAGATGTAATATATGGAAGGTCCTTAACAATTGTTGTCTCACTGACATGAGTAAGATTGTCATGGTAACCGAGCAATGATCTTTACCATTATAAGTAGCAGAGGTGCTCATAAAGGGACCCATGTCACTCTTAAAGGGAACCAAGTCGCTCTTAAAGGGACGGGACCCAAATAGCTCTTAAAGGGACCCAAGTAGCTCTTAAAGGGACCCATGTCGCTCTTAAAGGGACCCAGGTTGCTCTTAAAGGGACGGGACCCAAGTAGCTCTTAAAGGAACCCAAGTAGCTCTTAAAAAGACCCATGTCACTCTTAAAGGGACGGGAGCCAAGTAACTCTTAAAGAGACCCATGTCTCTCTTAAAGGGACCCAGGTTGCTCTTAAAGGGACAGGACCCAGGTCGCTCTTAAAGGGACCCAAGTCGCTCTTAAAGGGACCCATGTCGCTCTTAAAGGGACCCAGGTCGCTCTTAAAGGGACGGGACCCAAGTCAGTCTTAAAGGGACCCATTTCGCTCTTAAAGGGACCCGGGTCGCTCTTAAAGGAACCCGGGTCTCTATTAAAGAGCAACCTGGGTCCCTTTAAGAGCGACATGGGTCCCTTTAGGAGCGACCTGGGTACCTTTAAGAGGGACCTGGGTCCCTTTAAAAGCGACCTGGGTCCCTTTAAGAGCGACCTCTGTCCCTTTAAGAGCGACCTCTGTCCCTTTAAGAGCCACCCCTTTCCCTTTTAGAGCGACCTGGGTCCCTTTAAGAGCGATCTGGGTCCCTGTAAGAGCGAAATGGGTCCCTGTAAGAGCGAAATGGTTCCCTTTAAGAGCGACCTGGGTCCCTTTAAGAGCAAAATGGGTCCCTTTAAGAGCAACCTGGGTCCCTTTAAGAGCGAAATGGGTCCCTTTAAGAGCGACCTGGGTCCCATTAAGGTCGCTCTTAAAGGGACCCATTTCGCTCTTAAAGGGACCCAAGTCGCTCTTAAAGGGATGGGACCCAAGTTGCTCTTAAAGGGACGGGACCCAAGTTGCTCTTAAAGGGACGGGACCCAAGTTGCTCTTAAAGGGACGGGACCCATGTTGCTCTTAAAGGGACGGGACCCAAGTCGCTCTTAAAGGGATGGGACCCAAGTCGCTCTTAAAGGGACGGAACACAAGTTGCTCTTAAAGGGACGGGACCCAGGGTTAAAGTTTCTCTTAAAAGGAAGTCACTGGTAAAGGGGCGCTCTTTTCAAGCACTATGTATTTCCCTGGAAATGCAAATCTAGTTTGGGGCTGGGTTCACACTACGTATATTTCAGTCAGTATTGTGGTCCTCATATTGCAACCAAAACCAGGAGTGGATTAAAAACACAGAAAGGATCTGTTCACACAATGTTGTAATTGAGTGGATGGCCGCCACTTAATGGCAAAATATTTGCTGTTATTTTAGAACAACGGCTGTTGTATTGAAATAATGGCCGTTATTTACTGTTATATGGCGGCCATCCACTCAATTTCAACATTGTGTGAACAGATCCTTTCTGTGTTTTTAATCCACTCCTGGTTTGCAATATGAGGACCACAATACTGACTGAAATATACGTAGTGTGAACCTAGCCTAAAACTGCTCTGCAACACACCACAAATCAAACAAAGAGACACTGACGCAGTGCAGGTGCTGTTGGCGTCACTATATATATATATATATGTACAGTAGTAGTTAATAGTATTACTACAGACTGCTGGCTGGGACTTGCAGTGCTGCTACCACGATTTCAGCAGCACACTGTGGTGATCGGCTGCTGGCAGAAAGGGGACATTAGGTGTTGCATACAGACCCCTAAGAAGTGCTCAGTGTACTCTTTTTTGATTTTGGGGCTGGTGGTGCTGCTGTACTACATTGGATTGCTGGGATTTGTAGTACACCTACATAGAACTTTACTACTCATTGGACGGGGGGTGTCAGAGAGTGTGTCTAGGTCCAGCCACTACCACATTGTACCGTACAGCCCCCCCTAAACTAGTGGGTACTACACTGTATTGCTGGGATTTGTAGTACACCTGCATAAAACTTCACTGCTCATTGTAAGGGGGTATCACAGAGTGTGTATTTAGATCCAGCCACTACCACATTATACCATACAGCCCCCCCTAAACTAGTGGGTACTACACTGTATTACTGGGATTTGTAGTACACCTGCATAAAACTTCACTGCTCATTGTAAGGGGGTATCATAGAGTGTGTATCTAGGTCCAGCCACTACCACATTGTACTGTACAGCCCCCTCTAAACTAGTGGGTACTACACTGTATTGCTGGGATTTGTAGTACACCTGCATAAAACTTCACTGCTCATTGTAAGGGGGTATCATAGCGTGTATCTAGGTCCAGCCAGTACCAGATAGTACCGTACAGCCCCCCCCCTAAACTAGTGGGTACTACACTGTATTGCTGGGATTAGTAGTGCACCTTTATAAAACGTCACTGCTCATTCTAAGGGGGTATCACAGAGTGTGTATCTAGGTCCAGCCACTACCACATTGTACCGTACAGCCCCCCCCTAAACTAGTGGGTACTACACTGTATTGCTGGGATTTGTAGTACACTACTCCTCAAGTGATAATCCCTTTGCATGAGACAATTGCCAGATCCTCAAGGATCAAAGTCAAATTCAAAATCAAAACAGTGGTGGGGGGAGAGGTGGTGAGTCACATTATGCAGGGAATGTTACCCCAACTGCTGCAGTCAAATTGAAAATCGAAAGGGTGGTGGGGGTAGAAGTGAGTAGTTACATTATGCAGGGATGTTACCCTAACTGCTACAGTCAAATTGAAAATCGAAAAGGGTGCTGGGGGTAGAAGGCTACTTGTTGGCTACTGCTGGGCCTTAACTGGCATCCATGTTGACTACTGGTGTGCCTGCCCTTGCCATTTTGTTGCTGGGCCTTAACTGGCATCAATGTTCACTACTGGTGTGCCTGCCCTTGCCTCCTTGTTGCTGGGCCTTAACTGGCATCCATGTTGACTACTGGTGTGCCTGCCCTTGCCTCCTTGTTGCTGGGCCTTAACTGGCATCCATGTTGACTACTGGTGTGCCTGCCCTTGCCTGCTTGTTGCTGGACCTTAACTGGCATCCATGTTGACTACTGGTGTGCCTGCCCTTGCCTCCTTGTTGCTGGGCCTTAACTGGCATCCATGTTAACTACTGGTGTGCCTGCCCTTGCCTCCTTGTTGCTGGGCCTTAACTGGCATCCATGTTGACTACTGGTGTGCCTGCCCTTGCCTCCTTGTTGCTGGCCCTTAACTGGCATCCATGTTGACTACTGGTGTGCCTGCCCTTGCCTCCTTGTTGCTGGGCCTTAACTGGCATCCATGTTGACTATTGGTGTGCCTGCCCTTGCCTTCTTGTTGCTGGGCCTTAACTGGCATCCATGTTGACTACTGGTGTGCCTGCCATTGCCTCCTTGTTGCTGGGCCTTAACTGCTATCCATGTTGACTACTGGTGTGCCTGCCCTTGCCTGCTTGTTGCTGGGCCTTAACTGGCACCCATGTTGACTACTGGTGTGCCTGCCCTTGCCTCCTTGTTGCTGGGCCTTAACTGGCATCCATGTTGACTACTGGTGTGCCTGCCCTTGCCTGCTTGTTGCTGGACCTTAACTGGCATCCATGTTGACTACTGGTGTGCCTGCCCTTGCCTCCTTGTTGCTGGCCCTTAACTGGCATCCATGTTGACTACTGTTGTGCCTGCCCTTGCCTCCTTGTTGCTGGGCCTTAACTGGCATCCATGTTGACTACTGGTGTGCCTGCCCTTGCCATCTTGTTGCTGGGCCTTAACTGGCATCCATGTTGACTACTGGTGTGCCTGCCCTTGCGTCCTTGTTGCTGGGCCTTAACTGCCATCCATGTTGACTACTGGTGTGCCTGCCCTTGCCTGCTTGTTGCTGGGCCTTAACTGGCATCCATGTTGACTACTGGTGTGCCTGCCCTTGCCTCCTTGTTGCTGGGCCTTAACTGGCATCCATGTTGACTACTGGTGTGCCTGCCCTTGCCTCCTTGTTGCTGGGCCTTAACTGGCATCCATGTTGACTACTGGTGTGCCTGCCCTTGCCTCCTTGTTGCTGGCCCTTAACTGGCATCCATGTTGACTACTAGTGTGCCTGCCCTTGCCATCTTGTTGCTGAGCCTTAACTGGCATCCATGTTGACTACTGGTGTGCCTGCCCTTGCCTGCTTGTTGCTGGGCCTTAACTGGCATCCATGTTGACTACTGGTGTGCCTGCCCTTGCCTCCTTGTTGCTGGGCCTTAACTGGCATCCATGTTGACTACTGGTGTGCCTGCCCTTGCCTGCTTGTTGCTGGACCTTAACTGGCATTCATGTTGACTACTGGTGTGCCTGCCCTTGCCTCCTTGTTGCTGGCCCTTAACTGGCATCCATGTTGACTACTGGTGTGCCTGCCCTTGCCTCCTTGTTGCTGGGCCTTAACTGGCATCCATGTTGACTACTGGTGTGCCTGCCCTTGCCTCCTTGTTGCTGGGCCTTAACTGGCATCCATGTTGACTACTGGTGTGCCTGCCCTTGCCTGCTTGTTGCTGGACCTTAACTGGCATCCATGTTGACTACTGGTGTGCCTGCCCTTGCCTCCTTGTTGCTGGCCCTTAACTGGCATCCATGTTGACTACTGTTGTGCCTGCCCTTGCCTCCTTGTTGCTGGGCCTTAACTGGCATCCATGTTGACTACTGGTGTGCCTGCCCTTGCCATCTTGTTGCTGGGCCTTAACTGGCATCCATGTTGACTACTGGTGTGCCTGCCCTTGCGTCCTTGTTGCTGGGCCTTAACTGCCATCCATGTTGACTACTGGTGTGCCTGCCCTTGCCTGCTTGTTGCTGGGCCTTAACTGGCATCCATGTTGACTACTGGTGTGCCTGCCCTTGCCTCCTTGTTGCTGGGCCTTAACTGGCATCCATGTTGACTACTGGTGTGCCTGCCCTTGCCTCCTTGTTGCTGGGCCTTAACTGGCATCCATGTTGACTACTGGTGTGCCTGCCCTTGCCTCCTTGTTGCTGGCCCTTAACTGGCATCCATGTTGACTACTGGTGTGCCTGCCCTTGCCATCTTGTTGCTGAGCCTTAACTGGCATCCATGTTGACTACTGGTGTGCCTGCCCTTGCCTGCTTGTTGCTGGGCCTTAACTGGCATCCATGTTGACTACTGGTGTGCCTGCCCTTGCCTCCTTGTTGCTGGGCCTTAACTGGCATCCATGTTGACTACTGGTGTGCCTGCCCTTGCCTGCTTGTTGCTGGACCTTAACTGGCATTCATGTTGACTACTGGTAAGCCTGCCCTTGCCTCCTTGTTGCTGGCCCTTAACTGGCATCCATGTTGACTACTGTGTGCCTGCCCTTGCCTCCTTGTTGCTGGCCCTTAACTGGCATCCATGTTGACTACTGGTGTGCCTGCCCTTGCCTCCTTGTTGCTGGCCCTTAACTGCCATCCATGTTGACTACTGGTGTGCCTGCCCTTGCCATCTTGTTGCTGGGCCTTAACTGGCATCCATGTTAACTACTGGTGTGCCTGCCCTTGCCTCCTTGTTGCTGGGCCTTAACTGCCATCCATGTTGACTACTGGTGTGCCTGCCCTTGCCTGCTTGTTGCTGGGCCTTAACTGGCATCCATGTTGACTTCTGGTGTGCCTGCCCTTGCCTCCTTGTTGCTGGGCCTTAACTGGCATCCATGATGACTACTGGTGTGCCTGCCCTTGCCTCCTTGTTGCTGGGCCTTAACTGGCATCCATGTTGACTACTGGTGTGCCTGCCCTTGCCTCCTTGTTGTTGGGCCTTAACTGGCATCCATGTTGACTACTGGTTTTGGACAACACAGATTACTGGGTGTTCACCCTCCTGGACCATCGGTACAAACCGAACGTTTCAACTGTCATTCCTGCTGAGGAACGCAGTATGAGAGTGAATCAATATCAACAGGCCCTGGTGCAGAAGCTGAAAATGTACTTCCCATCTGACACCACTAGCGCCAGAGGACATAGTTTTGTTGGCCAAAGAGTAGGGGAGAGGAGCGGTGGAGCAGGCAGCTTGTCAAGGGGCAGAGGAACACTCTCCAAAGCCTTTTGACAGTTTCATGGCACCCCAGCAAGACTATGTCAACCATCCCCAGTCCAGACAGAGTAAGGGGGAAGCTTTCAGGAAGATGGTGAGGGAGTACCTTGCTGACCGTACCACCTTCCTTCCTGATCACGTGTCCCGAACGTGTCCCGAACTGGCGCTTTACACCTTTGAGGTGCTGGGCTGCCCTGCCGCTAGCGTGTTGTCAGAGCGTGTCTTCAGTGCAGCTGGTGCCATCATCACTGATAAGCCCACCCGCCTGTCAACTGACAGCGCTGACAGGCTGACGTTTATAAAAATTAACAAAGCCTGGATTTCACCTGAATTCAACTGTCCACCCCGGGAAAGCCGCTCAACATAAAGATTCTTGTTATTTCCTCTCCTCCTCCTCCTTCTCCTCTTCCTTCAATTATCATCCAACAGGCAAGTCTTCTTCAGCCATGCAGTGTCTGGACTAATTATTGGGAGGCTCAATTGCTTCCTTACTCACTTCTAATGGTTCTCTGTGTCCTCACTGCCATGCCCTGACATCACACTACATCTCCGGAGGAGCGGGACTGATTGCCGTGGGCCCGCCGATCGCGCCCCTGGCAACCAGCCAGCTGTTTTAATTTTTTTTTTGTCTAGCCGTGGCCGGGGCCTCACCACCCCCGGTCGAGAGGCATCAGGTGTACCCTTGATGGTGAATGACAGCTGGCCTAGCCAGATTGTACCGTACAGCCCCCCAAAAACTTGTGGGTACTACACTGTATTGCTGGGATTTGTAGTACACCTGCATAGCACTTCACTGCTCATTGTAATGGGGTGTCACAGAGTGTGTATAGGTCCTGCCACTACCAGATTGTACCGTACAGCCCCCCAAAACTTGTGAAAGCACAAGTATTTTTTCTGATTTCTGTATTTCATACGCAAGGCCTATCTAAGTTCCATACTGTGCAGTGTCCATAAAATGGTGAACCCCAGGGGTAAGGGTCAAGGACGAGGGCGTGGGGTTCCAAGTGATGCTGTTGCCGGAGGCCGTGGTTCAGGGCAGTGTGACACAGCAGCACCTGTTTAGGAGGAAGAAGTGGCACACCGCAGACGTCCACTCCCTAGCTTCTTTGCCCAACTTACGGGGTCTCAAGGTAGACCGATATTGAAACCGCAGCAGTGTGAACAGGTGATCACTTGGATAGCGGATAATGTGTCCAGTAACTTATCCACCACCCAGTCTTCCACGCAGTCCACCCACGCTACCCAAGGGAGTGGAACCCTTGCTCCAGCAGCTCAGCCTCTTTTCCCACAGCCTGGCCCCTCCAGGGAAAGAAGGGATTCAGATCCACCACCATGCTCCCAGGAACTGTTTTCTGGACCCTTCCCTGAGTCAGAGCAACCGGAGCAGTCGATCTGTCCTGATGCCCAAACTATGCAGCTCACGCAGTCAGTGGGTGATGAGAGTGGGGACTTGCAAGCGGGGTTGGAAGAGGTGTCTGATGATGACGGTGAGACCCAGTTGTCAGACAGTGAGGGTGTTGTCATGGATGTAACTCAAAGTGAGAAGGAGAGAAAGGAAATGAAGTTGACAAAAATGACATTTAGAATACACACCGCCACAGGTAATAGTTTGTTAATGCTGTTTGTGCCTTAAAGGGGGGGGGGGGGGGGGAACTATCACTTCATAGAACGATTGACGTGACTATAACTTTCATATTGACATGTCAGCCTCCTTACCCCCAACAGTTGCCAAAATAGGGCAGAGGTGGTCAGGTCGTGACCTTTTTGTTTCTGTTTGTCTGTTTGTATGTAAGTGATGATCAGGAAGGAACAGATGCCGCACTCTGCTGAGGGCCCTCTGCCCCTTCCTTTAAGCAAGTAGGGTTAGGGTCAGCACTTGGACCCTAACAAGTTTGGTGACATGTCAGAAATTTGGAAATGATGGTTACCCTTCAGTTAATTTGTTGGGATATATACATATTGTAAGTTTGCACAGTATGAGAAAGAAATCTAGCTGTGCTCATGCTTGTTTGTTAGCACTTAAACCAGTTAGCACTAAGAATTGTCACATTAGTGAATGGGATGGGATGTCACTATTGTTGGGTGACTGTTTTCAGTTCATAATTCACATTGTAAAAGTTTAAAGTTCTGCACTTATTTCACTTTTCATTGGTTGTTGTTTGATTTCACAGTTTGTTTACTTGTATAGATATATTGTACTTTTTTCTTAATTGAATTTTTTATAAATTTTTCTTAATGGTTCTCTGTGTCCTCACTGCGATGCTGTGTCTAGTATAATTTTTGTAAGGCTCACTGGCTACCGCTTCGGCCTTGTTCACTCTGTCCTCACCGCCATGCTGTGTCAGGCTGAATTTTTGGGTGGTCCATATGCCTACCTCTGTTTTAACCAGGCTGTTGCACAGAATTAGGCATAATGGTGCCATTAGGCAGCCTCATGGGCATGCATACATGCTGCCACTGCTGTTTCCTGTCCATTTCCATTGTGTTTCCATCAGTTTCTGTGGTTGTCAGGTTTTTACACGACCTTCCCTCTACCGAGCCTGAGTCCCCTGCAAAAATGCTCGAGTCTTCCATTGACTTCAATGGGGTTTGTTACACGAATTGAGCACTCGAGTATCGGGAGATATTCGTTTTGAGTAACGAGCACCCGAGCATTTCAGTACTCGCTCATCACTAGTACTCACCTTTGACAACCATAGTGGTAGTGGCTTTGAAATTACCACCAGGAAAGGTGGATACCTCACACACGTACCCCCCTTCGTCTGTGTAGCGGACTGGTGAGATCTTGAGTGTTGCACTCGATTGAGATGGTTCCATTAGCTGGAAACGCGATGGATCATGTGAATGGATGCCGAGATGAGGACTATACACCACTAAAATAATACTATGACGCATCCACATAATCTGAGTCACCCAGAGACTAGGATCCGTGTTGGTAAATGTGCATGGCAAAGTGACTTCTTTACCAATGATGCTGGTCACCTTCTTTGTTACTGAAACCTCCTGGAATTGTAGGACTAAAGAGTGGGATGTGATGAGTGGAGTGGAAAAGAGACATGGAAACAATGAAAAGCCTGTTGGGAGAACATATATGGATATTATTACTGGGTTTCTTTTATTGTCTGTGATTATATAGTTTTATGACCTTTTACGTAGCTTAGATTCCAACAGTGGATAAGCCATCAATAGAACTTGATAGTAAGTATGACTGATTGTGTGAACTATCCATTTTGGCGAATTCTAGAGACGAGCGAATAGTGAAATATTTGCAAATTTGAAATTTGATTCGAATAGCCCCCGATATTCGTATATTCGATCGAATATCGAATCCTATTATAGTCTATGGGAGAAAAATACTCGGGACTTTGAAATCAATATTCAACCACTTGGAGGTAACAAAGTCCACAATGACACCTCAGGAAATGATGCCAACACCTCTGGAATGCATCTGGGACACCAGGGGAAGCATGCCTGGGTGCATCTAACTTTTGGGGGTCCTTTCCTACCCAAGGGCCCTATTACATGGGATGATTATCGTTTGCTTACTGTTGTTTGCTAAATGTTCGCTAATTGTTTGCTGTAATTCCACATTCGTTTGCACAAGTTCCACATTTGTTTACTTATTGTTCAGTATAATTGCACATTTTTAGTGTTTTGATGGGATCAGATGGAGTAAACGATCGTAACATTCGCAATACCGATCGGAACTAACGACTATAGTTCTGTGTAATATGGTGAACGATTTCAGGTTAACGATAAACAATCTTGTTTGCAATTGTTTTTCGTTTGTCGGTAAACGTTAAAAATCGCTTTGTCTAATAAGACCCTGAACACACTGTTTCAAAACACCTTCTAAGTCTCTGCTTTCTATACTTTTAGCCCTAACAAGGGCTTTTGGGGGGTCCCTTCCTACCTATCTTCACCTAAAAGCTAATCCTCCCTGGTATACAGTCTCTCCCTCTTTTGCTCCTACCAGCAAGTGACACGAATCTGAAATCCCCTATTCTTATACTCAGGAGGTCACATGGTTTAGCCAGCCAATCACAGTTAAAGCTTTTTATTTTTAAAGTCCTGCCTATTCCTAGTGCCTGTCCCCCCTGCATGTTTATTGGCTGGAAAAAAGTGCCAAGGGGGTGGAAGGGCGAATAGAATTTTGACTGCATTTTCGTTCAAATATTCGAATGAAAACGAATAGCTCGAATAGCGTAGTATTCGATCGAATAGGCATTTGATCAAATACTATTTGCTCATTACTAGTGAATTCGAGAAATAAAAGACTTTGTACAGAGTGTGATAAAGGATGGAATCAAGGCAGTCTATTGGGACAACATTTGGTTCAGTCACTCATACTAATCACACATGCGGTAGTTGGCATCATGGTATTTACCTCTCACCAGGACATCCTGCTGGGACGCTGTGCTCCCAAGAGCATTGGTGACTTCACACAAAAATGACCTGTTTACACGCTCATCCACCTCATCCACATACATTACGTTATCCTTCACCCGAATGGAGGTGGGGAGTGGAGATCCATCCACACTTTTTTGAAAAAATAAATAAATAAATAAGTTTGGAGCACAAACGTAACCACAAATGGTGGGCTACAAATATTCCCTAAACATGGTCTTATCAACATTAAAGGGGTTATCTGGTGTTAGGTGGTTAGGTGGTGGCGACTGCAGTCAGCGGGGGGACACCGGAGACACTGCAACAGGACACCGAGGGAGCATAGAGAAGCGTTAGATAAACCCTTTAACAACAAAAATAATTCTATGACAAAAAAATTTGTATAGGTGTTATTTTGGCAGGTTTTCTTAGGTAGGGTTATTAAGAAACCAATATCAATAAGTACCAATATCAAATCCAGTGTAAGGAACTTTAAAAGCCCAAACTACATCAATAAATGGTTTCATTGATGGGTTCCATTATGTTATCCCATAATGAACGTATAGTATTGATCAAGTGGGAGCAGGAAAAATTTACCACCAACTTTTTCAGTTGTAGAGAGCCCCATAGTGTTACTAACCCTTCAGTTATATCTAGCATTTCTTCAATATTGACATATACCTACGTCTTCCAAGTGTATGATGTGGGAGGGGGGTATCTGACCACTGGGGTATCTGGAGGAGTTACAACTACGATTTTTTAATCAGTAAGATTTATCATTGCTAAGAACAAAAGAGGTAAAGCAGATATTAAACTGGACTTTACAATTGTTTTAAACAAACATTAAAGGTACTTACATTGCACGGACAAATTTAATGGAATGGAATCATTTGTGAACTCATCGTTGATTATGCAAGTGATCGTCATCCCATCGGCCAACCATGTGGGTGTTATTAAGTACTGGCTAACTACAGTGTATGTGCCATTGGAGTTATTGATCATGGAGTTGCTCACATTTCCAGGAATAGATAAGTGCCATGTAATTCGAGACGGGGGCCTTCCATTGGCTGATTTACATCTAGCTACTGCCTGTTCTTGGTCACCTGCCACAACGCTGGAGTTGGCTTCTGCAGAATTCTGTGGTATGGCTGAAATTGGGAATAGGATTGTATATCTAATGAGCTGGAAAACCACATAATTGTGTAATTCAAAGAAAAAGTCATTGACCATAGGGACCAATGGTGCTGCCTTAAAGGGTGTAACATTTCATGCTCTGAATGTTAGCTCTTCATGCACAGTGGATAGTCTACCAAGATTTAAGCTAGTGCTTTACAACCAAATTACTTCATCAATCCCATAGGATAATCATGCAATAGGTGTATATATATATATATATATATATATATATATATATATATATATATTACTCACCAATGACCATCATAGTGGTAGTGCCTTTGAAAGTTCCACCAGGAAAGGTGATTACCTCACACACATACTCTCCTTCATCTGTGTAGGTGACTGGTGAGATCTTGAGTGTTGCACCGGATTGAGATGGCTCCACTAGCTGGAAACGCATTGCATCACTTAAATAGATGCCAAGAACAGGACTATACACCGCTAAAGTGATGCTACCATGCATCCACATAATCTGAGTCACCCGCAGACTAGGATCCATGTTGGTAAATGTGCATGGCAAAGTGACTTCTTCTCCAATGATTCCGGTCACCTTGTTTGTTACTGAAACCTCCTGGGCCTGTAAGACTGAAGAGAGTGGACTGTGATGAGTGGGGTGGAAAAGGGGCAAGGAAACAATGAAAAGCCTGTTGGGGAACACATATGGCTATGTCCTGAATTTTACCTAGGTCAAGACTTTGGTTTTGGGGGCACAGCTACCCAGCATAAGTGTAACTACCGGGGAAGCACATATAGTAGCTATGGTGCCCAGCAATTGATCTAAGCCTATCTATACTAAAAGGTGAGGGTTTTTAATCACCTGCATTTTCATACAGCTGGAGAGGAGTGAGTGACTTGTTAGGACATGGTGCCTTTTATCTACTTTTATTCTCCGGTGCAAAGAGTCAAAGAGGCTTTCCCAAGCTGTTAAAGTGAATGTACCATCAGGTGTATTGCTTTGTGTTTTTGTACATGAATGGATCGGCGCTGGCACGAGGACGCCGGTGTCATGGCCCTTTTTTTGAACTGGCGACCGGTTCCTCAGGATGGTGCCGGTCTATTCCCGAGCACTAGCGGTAATGAAGCACTGGGGGCAGACCAGCCGGCCCCCAGTGTGACGATCTCCTCTCTGTGACGCTGCTCCATTAGAATCAATGGAGCCATGTTACAAAAGGGGAAGGGGTTTTGTCACACTGGGGACCGGCGAGGCCCACAGTGCGTCATACCGGGCTGGCTCCGTGCGCGTGAATTTAGTGCTGGTTCAAAAAAAAAGGACCGTGGTATCGGCAACCTCTTGGCAGTGCCCATCCATTCATGTACAAAAACACAAAGCAATATACCTGATGGTACATTCACTTTAAGGGCTGTAACATTTCCTCCCCTCCCTCCCTCAAACTCTTGATTCTTGAATATGCTCACAATTTCTATGCACAGTGCAGGGATGAGATATGGAAGCAGGGCTCAGTGCTGGAAGCTGACTTTCAATCCAGCAGGGACAGGGATGGGAAACAAGGAGGCATTACAGCTCTCAGCACTTAGTGGGTGGGGATCCTGCTAGGTCATGGAGAACTGTAAAAGAAAGAAGAAAATAATTACTCAGATGGTGGACTGTGAGAAGATGGCACCTTTACCAATCCCATAGGATATTCATGTGTGGTGTACCACCAGGGGTGTTTCTGTTTTGAACACCCCTCGCAAAAGCCTGGTACTTCAAAAGTAAAGTGGTGATGAATTATAATATAAGTTTTGCCACTAGATGTCACTATATCTATTTATGTATATATGCTGCACAGCTGTAGTCACCTAAGGGTTACTCTATTGTATTTTGGGATCCTGTGCACCAGTGAGAGATGCTGTTCTTTCTCTACCTATCTCTATTCTCTTTCCTTCTCACATTCTCTTCTCCACCACTCACAGAGCTTGTTACATACACCGCATAGGAAGCAGTCACATGGGGAGAGGAAGTGTAGTTCAGTTTTTCTCTGATTCCCTGAGAAGTAGCACACAAAGATCAGGCATCCCTGCTGAGCTTAGCCAGGAGCCTGGCTCTGCCAGGCTCCCTGTCCATGACAGACCAGCTGTAGTGTACAGACATGTATGGAGGACACAGAGACTTTCTTTCTTTAAGCAACATTTTCACTAACAATGCAGTGCTAAACACTAAAGGAAGGACAAGTCAGAGGACACCCCAACCCAGGCCGTGAACATAACTACACAGTGCAGGACAGTATCCTAGAAAGAGGACCTGATCCAGATAGAGCAAAGCAGCCAAGGGCCTACATACTCTATCTCAGCGCAGGTGACACCCGATAATTTCGGACACTTTGCTCAACTCAGGTTACTAGAACTGGGGCTTGTGTCACCCTGGCAGGACTAGTAGCTCGAGACTACAGGGCAAAAGGTGGTATAGCGACAAAGGTCGAAACACGGGCACAAGTATTTTTTTTTATTTCAAGTATTCACTTCTCAAGTATTCTTCTTCTTCTGAAGTTCTGGCAGAACACGATACTACATTGGGTTGGGACTCTCACAACAAACTCCTCTCTACTTCTCTGAACTCTCTACTCTTCTCAGCACGTAACCAAGTCCGCACTGCTATTCTACTCACTACCTCAGTATCTCTCAGTACAGATCCAGTGAGAGCAAGTCTGTATCAGCCAAGTATTCACCTGTTTTACCAGAGACTGGGACTGGGACTCAGTGATCAATGCACCAGCACCTACACACAAGCTATACCGTCCTTGGGTCATCTCCCCTTTCTGTGGGTGATGGTACTGACAGTCCAGGTGGGTAATCTCTCCACTCCGGACCACTATGATAAGCGCCGAAGGGACCCATCACAACCCGGCAGGTCACCAGCCATTGGGGAGCAATATAGCCAGCCACACACTAAAAGCAGGTATACCATCACACCTGTGTGCTGAGTTAGCACTGGCGTCACAACAACCTCCTAACCGTCTGAGCTATATTCCACTGACCAACCACCATAGAAGTGGCGTCACAAATCACCATCTAGCAAGTGACCGGTCGCAGGGCAACTACCACACATGCAATAGCTGTATATGTATATTACTTACCTTTGACCACCATAGTGGTAGTGGCTTTGACAGGTCCACCAGGAAAGGTGGTTACCTCACACACATACTCTCCTTCATCTGTGTAGGTGACTGGTGAAATCTTGAGTGTTGCACTGGATTGAGATGGCTCCACTAGCTGGAAACGCAATGGATCTCTTAAATGGATGCCAAGAACAGGACTATACACCGCTAAAGTGATACTACCATGCATCCACATAATTTCAGTCATGCGCATGTAAGGATCCGTGTTGGTAAATGTGCATGGCAAAATAACTTCTTCTCCAATGATTCCGGTCACCTTGTTTGTTACTGAAACCTCCTGGGCCTGTAAGACTAAAAAGAATGGACTGTAATAAGTGAAAAAATTGAAATATTGAAAAGCCTATTGGGAGAACATATATGGCTATAATTACTGGGTTTCTTTTATTGTAGATGGAGTGTTTCACAATTTGACTTCATCGGACCAGTCGTGACACAGTCACCTTATAATATCCTGAGTATACCTATGTCGAGATTTGACATGTAATAACAATGTGAACCTGGTCTTACACTATTTGCTAAAATCTTATATGAATCAAACCCCATACGGGGAGAGGACACTGGCTGGAAAATGGTCAACACTAATAGAGGAAAGCATATACCCCAAACCATCCCAAACCAAGAACAATGCTGCAAGTCACTCTATGTTACTATATGTCCACATATGGGGTATTTCTGTAAAAAAACTTACTGTAACTTCTTGTTAACTTAAAAAAATTGAGACTAGACCAACATTTTAGTGTAAATTACTAGGAGCTCCTTCATGTCTTATGTTTGTAAATGACATGTGTCAGATGTTGTGGTGCTGCCTGCTGGGAGGCGCGACCGGTCACTTGCCAGATGGTGAAGTGTGTCTCCACTACAGTAGTGGTTGGTTGGGGAATAGCTCAGCCAGATGTTAGGTTGTTGTGATGCCAGTGACGGTTGGGCACACAGGTGTGATGGCACACCTGCTTTTATTTTAGGTAGGCTGGCTATACCCTTTCCCCTGTGGTCAGTAACCTGTCAGGCTGTCTGGGGGTCCCTTGTGCGCTTATCACGGTGGTTCGGAGAGGAGTTATGACCCACCCGGACTATCGGTACCACCACCCAATGAAAGGGGAGATGACCCAAGGAAGGTGCAATTGCTGTGTAGGTGCTTAGCGAATGACTACAGTTACAATAAATAAACTCTTCTTTACTGCAGGAAGGCTTAAAGGGGTTGTCCGGCGATAAAAAATTATTCACAGAATAACACACATTACAAAGTTATACAACTTTGTAATGTATGTTATGTCTGTGAATGGCCCCCTTCCCCGTGTCCCACCACCCCCACCCGTGTACCCGGAAGTGTGGTGCGCTATACATTACCTGTCACGTGCCGACCACGGTCTCCGATCCTCAGCAGTGACGTCTTCTTCGGGAGGCCGGCGGATCTTCCCGAGTGCCGGCCGCCCTCTGCAGCGTCATCCGAAGCTCAGCCGCGATTGGCTGAGCATAACTGTGCTCAGCCAATCGCGGCTGAGCGGCTGATGACGCGGCCACGTCATCAGCTGCTCAGCCGCGGTTGGCTGAGCACAGTTATGCTCAGCCAATTGCGGCTGAGCTTCGGATGACGCTGCAGAGGGTGGCCGGCACTCGGGAAGATCCGCCGGCCTCCCGAAGAAGACGTCACTGCTGAGGATCGGAGACCGTGGACGACACAAGATGCGGTGAGTATAATGCACCACACTTCCGGGTCTAGCGTGGGTGGGGGGAAACACGGGGAAGGGGGCCATTCACAGACATAACATACATTACAAAGTTGTATAACTTTGTAATGTGTGTTATTCTGTGAATAATTTTTTATCGCCGGACAACCACTTTAGTATGGTGATATACAGTAGGATCTTGACTTGATAATATACTTTAATCTTTAGTGACACGACCTGTGCTGAGAGCTTAAGTAGAGGTACAGTCGTGGTGAGTTGCGTGCTGAGAGGTAGAAGAGGCTCAGAGAAGTAGAGAGGAGGATGTTGAGAGAGCCCCAACTCAATGTAGTATTAAGCTCTGCTGGTACTTTAGAAGGAGAATAAGTAGAATACTTGAGAGTAGAGAGAATACTTGTGCAGTGTCTTGACTCTTTTGGTCTTTGCACCACCTATTGCCCATCAGTGTCGGGCGACCCATCCTAGAGGGTGACACAAGCCCCAGACCGTGTTACCTGGGATGAGCAGAGTGGTCAGAGTTCTCTGATGACACCCACGCTGCGATATAGAGTACGTAGGCTTCTAGCAACTTTGCTCTATCCGGATAAGTTCCCCTTTCTTCAGGATACTGTCCTGAACTGTTAGACTAGTTCTTGGCGTGGGCTTGGGTGATTCCTGACTTGCCCTCTCATAGTGTGCATTCAGCACTGCATAGTGTATAGAAGTGCTGCTTTCAAGAAACAAGTGCTAAGGTGTCTCATGTGCATCCATTCTCTACAGAAACCAATCAAAAACTCCACACTGGACCTGGCATAAGCCATGGCCCTACTTGGCTACTGTGTGGACTGTTGTCGCCTGCGTTCTTCCTTTACCAAAGCCAGTGTAAGACTCCCTAAGGCGTGGCTACACTTCCTCTCCCCATGTGACTTCCTTCTACAGCATCTGTAAAGTGTGAAGAGAGTGTAAGAGAGTGTAAGAGAAAGAGAAGGATAAAGATAGGTAGAAAAGAGAAAGAGCTCCCATTGGTGCATAGGTCCTAGAAACAATAACCCTTTAGTTATCTACAGCTGTGCAATACTTAGGTACACAATATACATACTGGCGACATATAAAGGCAAAACTTAGGCACTACTTCATTACCTCTTTTACTTTGAAGTGCAGACTTTTGCGAGGGGTGTAAAGACAAGAAACACCCGTGGTGGGACACCACAATGTCTATAAGTGGTTTCTCTCTGCAAGTTTAGCTTTGTTCTTTCAAAAGTCATATGTTGTTTTCCAACTGTTTCAGATACTTTATATTTGAGTATCTACCTTTAAGCCTTCCCCTTCTCCATTTCATTGATATTAGATTGAATCTTTACAATATTTGCAACAAGATATTTTTTTTCCAAAAACCGACGCTTCTTTGCATTAAAGAACTCTGGCCACATCTAAAAATCTGGTGCAGGTGGGGGAAGGGGCATGATAACGACTCTATACTTACCTGTCCCCATGCCCCCCACAGCGATGCGTCAGCAGCTTCCTGATCATCACCAGGCTCCAGTTTCTTACACCTTCCTGCATCATCATTGTCCCAGGAGGATGTACCCAGTCAGCCAGTCAGTGACTACAGTGGTGCCCCGCCCCAGTCACTGACTGGCTGATTTCTCTGCATTAAAATCTAATTCCAATGGCCCTGTCTCGTAAGCACAGACAGGATAGGGTGCATTAGCTGTGGTTTATTTGCCACTGCCCTCTGTACAATACTTTTAATGATATAATCATATCTGCTGTACAATAACAATACAATACCGCAAATACTGTAGTAATTTTTTTACGGCACACTATATTACAGAGTGCTGTAAAAATGATAAGGGTTAACATACAGAAACATGCAGAACGTAACATAAAAACAAGAAAAAAAACTACATGAATAAAGACTGGTACATACAGTAGGGATAGAGAACCCTGCCTGCAAGGGCTTACAATCTACTAAGGGGATCTATGAAGAAAAGGCACTATAGGAGTCTATAGGACTATGTACAGACAGTAATGCAGGGTAAGGCTATATATAAATATAAAATTTTATATATATATGAGACCTAAGCAGGTAATATCTTAGGGTCCAACAAGGCTTTATTGCATGTGGTAAATTTCAGGGGGTCTATAAGTAGGGGAGATCACTTGTGTATATAAGTCGGGTGTAGTGTAACGTATGGGTATTATAGGAGCTGTCACTTTACCTGAGCACAGAAGTCCCAGCAGAAGAAAGAGAAGATGCATCCTGCGGGCACTGTCTCTTTCCTGGTGCCCGCTATGCACTCTCTCTGTAGTTGTTGCTTACTCCTTTAGGAGACTGTTCTCCTTCTCTCTCCAGTATCTATCACCTCTCCCTCTCCCGAGCTTGCACTGTGGAACTGCTCCCAGCTGCTGACCTCTCTTTACTATTATCTAATAGCCCCCTCCCCTTCCACTTTTCATGGGGAGTTAAAAAAAAAAGTTTCTACAAAATATTTTGACAAGAAGCTGGATGCTGAACCCCCCCTCCCCCTTATTTGTTATGGCATCCAGCCTCTCCAGGCACCAAGAGCCAAATGCTGAGCATTCGGGTTTGAAGAATGTTGCTGAACCCAAATAATTCAGCAAGTTCACTCAACAATAGTTATGAGCTGAGCTGTGGTAACCCAGGGGATCCAGTGTTGATGTACCGCTTAGGCAGTTGTCACAGTGGTCTGGAGTGGTATGTGCCCACTCCTGCATACACCAATACACCTCATTAAAGGTTGCTGTAGGTGCAGGTGTAGTGCAGGGGAACTACAGAGGCCAGTAAGTGCTTCAACAGGTCCAATTTTTTACTTGCAGAAACTTCTTAAAGGTACAGTACACGTAAGAACAGTCTCTCTTGAATAAAGGTGCAATACAGATAGTTTGGAGACAGTGACTAAGATCCCTTATATTAAGCTAGGTACTAGGTAGTGAGATAGAATACTTGAAATCACTGCCACACGCATGTATACTGTGTGTAGAAGACTTAGAGACTTGACAAATCACCAATTGACTGGCAGGTATACTTGAGAATACAGTCTCTGAATACTTTAAGATACTCAAGAAAGACTTGACTGACTTAAGCTGGACTTGACTCAGGTTGGCAGTGGTCATAGTGAGCTGCCTGCAGGGTAGGGAGAGAGATGGGTCCTATCAAGACACCCAGGTAATAAGCTGTGAGGGCTTGAGAGAAGTACCTGCATCAAGGGGTGTGAACGTCTGCCTAATGCTGTCCATGGGCACTGAGCGACACAGATCTAAGAACACAGGCCCCACCTAGTGGGAAAAGCTAGCCATTGGGGAGCTCTTACCTAAGTGCTGACTCTTGTAGTTCGTCCTGCAGACTTTTGCAGTGTTTAAGAAGACAAGATGATTGCCCCTCAGCTTGAATAGGATTCCTGTTTTCACGGCCCACTGCAGCCTCACCGCAGAAGACACTAGCCCAACATGGCTAGGATTGAGGTCTCTAAACATAATGTCCCTGCACACAGGTCCTGGCCTCCAGGACAGGCCTTGGAAGAAGTCCTTCAGTAGGAATACACTTTCGGCTTTCTCTTTGACAATACTGGTCAAAATAGAAAAAATGTACTTTGGGAGCTGTAACACCCTTGCAATGTGAACAGGTAAAAGGAAAAATATATACTCACAATTGGTGAGTAGTGACCTCCACCACTCACTACAGAACAACGCCCAAACATAAGCCAGATAATCTCAGTCAGATTCGCTTCACCCTCCAGAAATTCCTAGGTTTCTCCGGTAGTAGTACCATGCAAAAAAACAACAAAAATGGGGAACAATCTTTTTCTTCACCAACTTTTCAATTCATATTATCATCATCATCATAAAATCAGTGGATAAGCTGTCTTACGCACTTAGTGGAGGGGAGATACTTTCTCCCCCCCTCGGTTCCAACAACCGAGGTGTGGAAGGTGGAGAGTGCTGAGAGCTCACAATAGTCTACTATGGGCGTTCCTGGATACGAGGAGGTAGGACGTATCTTCCCTCCACTAAGACAGCTTATCCACTGACTTTATAATGATGATGATAATATGAATTGAAAAGTTGGTGAAGAAAAAGATCGCTCCCCATTTTTGTTGTTTTTTGCATGACAATACTGGTCTAGACTGGCCCAAACCTGCTCCACCTCAACATAAATACCCCCCAGGGAGCAATATATCTGGCCAGGAATATATCAGGAGACACTAAACTCTAGCCTCTGATAGGTTAAGAAATAACCAACTTCAGCTCTCCAGTAAGAAGGTGGGCAAAACACATAGGAGGTTGAGATGGAGGGTTATGGGGGCTTGATATGTTACTGATTGGGTATTTTAGGCATTATTTGGTTGTACTAAAGATCATGACTGGATTTCCACACTTTACATGAAATTCACGGTTTACTGTAGATCCATTAAAACATGCCTTGTTAGAGCCGATACAATGAAACAGAAAAAAATTGTGAAAATGTAGTAGTATAAATACATATACAGTCTTGTATTTGCATCCACAGTCCGTCTCAGGTGCAGTTATTGTAATTTTGTAAATTATTAAGAATCTTCTTTGCCCGTATATAGATTAGTTGTATATAGACAAGTTTACTCTTGCTTAAAATTTGGTCATTATTCATTAACAAATCGTATACATCAACAATTTGTTAAAAATATACATGCAACTTGCTGAGTGTTCACACTATTACTTGGCTAATCTAGCATCCCCCCCCCAGGTGCAATGAATTATGGAAACAATTTACTATCATCTTATGAATAATGTAAATTACACTTAATGTCATAATAATGTTTAGCTAAAAAAAAAAATAAAAAAAAAAAATGCAGTAATACCTTGGTGTTCTAACAATTTGGTATTCAAACGAAATTTCCCCCCGAAGTTTGGTACGGTACTCCAACATTGTTCAGTGTCTGAACAAAATCAGGGGAGAGAACAGTGATGTCCTCCCTCTCCAGGTGGCTGACACACTCAGCTGCGTACGAGACACATCGGCCTTCTGGGGAGAGAAGACTGTGGTCATCCCCAATAAACAGGCATCCCCCAAGTGCACCCCCACTGCACGTTATACTACCAGCAGTCCAGAAGAGCAGCCCCAGAGCTCCTGCACAAAAAAGTCCTCCCTCTCCAGATGGCCGGCGCACTCATCTGCATAGCAGACACACCGGACGCCTGGAGAGGGAGGACGTCATCGTGCAGGAGCTCTGGGGCTGTTCTTCTCCTATAAAGCGTGTTGGGGTAACCCGCGTTCCTGCAGTCCTCCCTCCCCAGGTGGCCAGCCTGTCTCCTATGCAGCTGAGTACGTCAGCCACCTGGAGGGAGGACATGACTTTAGAGTAGGGATTCCTGTCATTATGATGTACCGCTACATACTGATAGTCTTTACACTCTGTGCGCCGGGCGCTCTGCCCTTGACCCATAGAGTGTAAAAACTGATTAAACGTGTTTACATTTTTTCCTATGGAAACACACAGCTTAGTTCTCAAAGTGTTCAGTTCTGAAACAGCCGTCCAGAACCGACTAAGTTCAAGGACAGAGGCATTACGGTGTTACGCATTTTGGAGAGTGTTCACACTGGTGAAGAAAGTCATTCAATGTGTATACGAATAAGAGAAATGCTGTTTTTATATATGCTGTGACCATGGACAGTACGTGGGTGTATTTCATTGTACCATCTGCTCTGTAACCAGACATGTATTAATTGGTCTACAATGAGTCATGGATTTTATGGGAAGTGCAGAAACCCAGCCATGTTCTTTGGTTTCACCATATATATCTGCGCTGCCAGCAGTTTGTTGCACTCACAGACAAATGAACAGAAAATGACCTCCATATTTTTGGTAACCTACTATAGGATTGTGCAATGTGTGCCTGTTTATTATTGCTGCATTTGTACTTTAGCAGAATCATTGGTAGCATGTAAATCAGTCATTGATTTTTACGCTAGTACTTTGTACAGATGCTAAATATTTGTATAACCATGTGCCCGCACTGCCATTTATAATTTGTTATCCTCATTTACTAGCTTTTTATTTGTCCATAATGTACATGTTTTTAATGGGGCGTTAATGTAATAGCTATATTCTTGACACGGCTGGGGGTTTGTAAGTATATTATCCCCCTTATGACAGCCGAGCTGTAAAACCTAGGACACTGCATGATCTGACCGGGTCTAATCCTAATGAAGTCTACTACTGACCTGTCTGGAATTAAATGCAATGTATTAATAACTGTTAAGATCCAGATGAAGGAATTAAGGGAAACTTCGGATAAGAAAAACTTTCCTATTAAAAAGTACATTAAAGATGAAATGTCTATACAATAAATTACTCAACTTTAAAGAGAACAGATGCTTGATCATAATACATGCGTAGAAAAGAAATTTCAAAACGTTCTTTATTCCAATATGGGCGTTACAGGTAGAGAATACAGTGTGCTGTGTGGGTGGGACAACAATGAAGTCATAAATTACTGCAAATAATTCAGTAACACAATGAAACTGCAATGTGTGAACACAGCCTAGATGTTCTGCAACAGCTTTGAGCGGGGGAATAGGCAGGGTGGAGGACTGATGAACAGATGAGGGAAAGCATTGCATTCTAGAACCTGTAGTACTGTGTACAACTGATAAACCAGGAAGTACAGAAACACTGGCTCTAATAAGCAGTGTAGATACAGAATTAAGGAAGATGTACCAGATCCACAGTAGACAAATACCATCTGCACTGTATTGACACCTGGTAATTAGATGAGCAACATTACAGTAGGAACAAAGCGCTTTGTTCCTCCAGCATTCTGCTCAGTCAGTAGGGCTTGGAAACATGCTCCAATCCGTGACGCTCCTCTCCAGGTGCTGGGAAAAGATAAACCTCATCATGGCAAACTTCTCCCAGGAGTGGATCCATCTTTTTTCCAGCAACTGGGGAAGAGCTGCGCAGAGCAGTCTTCAAAGGCCGATACAGATAGGAACAAAAAGCTTCACTTTATTCCTTGTGTAATTTCACTCATCCCTACTGGTAATACTAAAAACTTTTACAGGTCAAGAGTAAGGGCCCTATTACACCAACAGATTTCTTACCAATTTATCTCGCAGATTTTTTTAAGCCAAAACCAGGAATGGATTAAAAGAGGAGAAATCTCAGTCTTTCCTTCATGAGCTGGTTTGTTTATAGTCTGTTCCTGGTTTTTAATTCAAAAATCTGTCAGATCAATTAGTCAGATCTCTATTGGTGTAATAGGACCCTAAAGCCCCCATTACACAGGGCGATGGAGAGGAGCAAATGAGCACTGTCATCACACTCTTGCTCCTTGTTCCCCGCGCTATTACACGCATCTACTGCCGCTACTCCTATTCCACAGAGCAACTGCAGCAGATCCATACCATCTTAGTAGTTTGTATGCCAACATGTTGAAAGACAATGATCAGCTGACATTCATGTTGGCTGATCATTCTCTTCTATTACTTGAGACTTAATAGTTTCATGTACTAGGGCCTCAGTGTGATAGGCAACTCAGATCCAGATCCATACTACATTTGCCAGATTTAAAAAAAAAAAAAAAAAACTACAAGTACAAGATAGATTTTTGTTTTATTAAATTAGATATTCATGTCATCCATAGCCCAGGTCATCTTCACAGATGCATCAACCTGCAACACAAAGACACATTAAGTTATTCACATGCAAGTCATACCGGATAAGGTTCTTAGGTATCCAATACTAGAATTAGTCATTAAGAAGCCATATATTATTGGTGCAAAACTATAACAGTCTGAAATCTGCATTCTATTTGCAGTAACCACCAGTGTCATTTGATCAATTGTTTTACAGCTACACATCTGTACCCACATCAGTATTGTCCCTCAGACCCACTGCATGTCAAGTCACAGCGGGGCACAGTTTTCCTTCACAGCTTTCAGAGCCCAGTGCTGCCATCATTGGGACAGGTTACACCTATTCATAAGGTTAGGGGCTTGTATACCTGATATGTAGACCTTGCACGTCTTAGGTCTATCCACCTTATTCAGTCAACTGTAAAAGAAAAAAAAAAAAAAAAAAAAAAAAAAAAAAATTAGAATAGAAACCAGTATACTACATCTAAAAGATATTCAGCTCTGTCACAGTATTGCTTAGATCTTGTTCACACTGCATTTAATAGGAATCTCACTGCCAGTTTTAACTAAGTCAGAGCTAAGCGCCCAACAGGCGCTGCCAAGTGTGAACCTAGCCTTACTAGCATGTCAATTAGATGAACCATAGGAGTCACCAAGCTGGGAACTGGCAACACTACCCCAAGTTATTGCCATTATAAAAGGACATCACATTTTGCTTGGGCTGCTCTAGCAATAAGTGCATACACCCTTACCAAGGTGCCCAGAAGCTCCTAGTGTTATCCAGTCTCCTGCAAGACACTGCCCTCTATTTCCAAGAGACATGGCTGATCACTCAGACAGGACCCTGCCAGTAGGAGAGGAACGCCGAGCAATAATTGGGGGAAGGATGAAGTCCCATCAGGAGCAGTGGTGACCCTAATAGGTGTATGCTCTAATTTATAGCAGCCCAAACAAAATATCAATGCTCCTATCCCCTTTAAGGAGCCACAAAAGTGCTTTTGTACATTAGTGATAGTCACCTAATCCTATGAGCCAGAACTGCCAGGCCTCTAGTTGTCACCCCTAGCATACCCATGTATCATCCCCTGCTGCAGTAAAGAGATCATACAATGTTGTCAATAGATTAGTAGACCAATACATCACTAGCATTGAGGAAACATTACGTCTACCACCCCTATACTATAATAGATTACCATAGTGCAGTCCCTCAGACCCACTGCATGTCAAGTCACAGTGGGGCACAGTTCTCATACATGGATTTCAGAGCCCAGTGCTGCCATCATTGGGACAGATAATATTCAGAATAGAAGGATTATATACCTGATCTGTAGATACTTGATGTCCATCATCTTCCAGCTTATTTATCAGTCACCTAGAAAATAACTTCTATTAGTATCTACACATGAACATGATTAAAAGTTGTCTAGGCTTACAAAAACATGGCCACTTTCTTCCACATACAGCGTCTTGTCTCAGTCAGGGTGTTATCGCAAATCAGTTCCATTTAAGTGAATGGAGCAGAGTAATACCACACCCCCCCAAGAAAAGGATGGTTGTTTTTGCAAGAATGTATCTATGCTTTTCCTAATCCTGGACAACTGCTAAAAGTCATTTAGAAGGATTTACATTATGCACACAGTAGTCTACATTTTGTGGCTGCAGTATTACCATCCCTCAGGCCCCCTGCATGTCAGGACAGAGGGGCACAGGTATCTTTCACATGGATTCAGAGCCCAGTGCTAGCATCATAGGGACAGACTGTATATATGACACATGGCGCAGACCACAAGGCTTTCTTCTAAACGTATTTCTATTAACTGGAGAGGCTGCCAGATTATGGAACATAGGTCAGACGAGACTAGTGAGCACATCAGATGTCAGTCATGTGTCTATTAGGAACGGTAGGAAACGCAGAAAGAAACTTACTTGAGAATGATGGTAAATCCTAACTCCTCTTAACACCCCTGCAGACACTAGAAGGTCCATCCGCTGTCTTCAGTATCACTGTGGTCCTAAATACCAAATTAAAAATAAAAAGGTTAAACACAATGAATACTATAAAGAAACAAGGTGACTGGGGTGTGCTGGATATAGGGTCCTATTACATGGGCCGACAACAGCCCAATCATTTCAGTAAACAAGCTCCGATATGCTAGATAACCAGGCAGTAAGGGCTGCATGGACATGTCAGCGATGTCCATGCAGCCCTTGCCCAAACACCTGATACCTTACCTTTTCCTTGACTTCTGCCCTGTGCTACGCAGCTTCCCAGTGCCAGTCACAGACCAGGCCATCACTATTACACGTAGCACTTAACAACCTACAATTTTAGGTCGGAACCTCAACCAACAAATGCTGTCATGGGCTGATCGTGGTCTCTAATACACGGAGCAATAATGGGCCCGACTCAGCCGATAAACTCTGTGTAATAGGGCCCGTAAACAAGTCCAGGGGGACTGGCAATTTCTGATAGATTCTTGGATATATTCCATGCTTATTCCTAAAGAATGCTCTCTTCTGCCTGCACACAAGTATTACAACTCTTGAGCTATCCACAGACCCCAACCCCTCTCCATCCAGTACACATGATCATCAGCCCTGTCTATGGATGGGATCATGAGATACACTCACACTCTGCTAAGCCTAGGCTGGGGGATGCTTTAGCAATGGCCATACACACACACACTGCTGCAGAATACAATAGGTCACGTGTCCCTCCCTGCACCATGGTAATCCTGCAGTGACAGACCAAGGAGGGTGACAACCTACAAACTGCTACCTAATCCACTGTGTGCCCCTCATGCTATATAAGCCCTGGGCAGCGACAGGAAACGTGTCCCCATAGGAAAGAAGCAGCTTCTACCTGTAGAGCACAGCAGCGCCCCTGCCCGGCGAGACGGTCACACTGCATGAGAGCAGTCTGCAGCTGGGCACAGGCTTCACCCGAGCTCCAGGACTACACAGCGCCGAGGAGCCGCCGGCCAGGCTGTCCACACCGAGCACATGTTACACAGGACCACCGCTATCACTGGCAGCTTCAGAAAGGAACACGTGCTCCGCCTACAGACCTTTATATATCGCGCTGTCAGGCCCCCGCCGGAGGGCTGCCTCTATTACTGCCTGTAACAAATGCACTGTACAGATAAAGCGTTTACTGAATTTATGACAAAACGCAATGGCTAACACGATACCACACAACAATGAGAGAAAAACGCGAAAAATTCAAATAGGTTTTACTTAAGTGCCAGCGCTTATAGGGACTGGGGTCCTACGGAAATGCTGCTCACGTGACTATGTAACGTCATAGCAGCTAGGTGTCGCTCTGTGTGTGGCTGCACGGTGCAGCGTAATAAACGTTCCGATGAAACTTTGATATTACGCGTATGTTCCGGGGCAGAATGAACCCTACAGGGTAGTGTGGGTGTATTAGTTGTTAAAAAAAAAACTATGGCGCCCGGCTTGCCCTCACAGGTGTTGTAGTTTAGCAACAGCGTGAGGTCCGCCTGTAAGGAACTCTGATATATAATAGATGTCTTATAGTAATGTATGCAGGACCAGTGCATGCCCACTACTCAGGAGCTGTGCATGCTGGGTAACTGCTTATGTGGAGCAGAAAGTAATAGCACGACTGCTGTAACCCGGCTTACTCAGGAACACATAATACCTGAATAGCTGCAGTCAGGTCTGCCCCTTGTAGCCACAAATAATGCCCCCTGTAGCCACAAATAATGCCCCCTGTAACCAGGTTACTGTATATAATGACTGGGTATAGTTATAGCCAGGTATCTGATGATGCTACTGCAGGAAGGTGAGTATCTGCGTTTTAAAACATGGCTGAATGCCTGCAATGTAAGATTATGCACTTGGGCCGTAGAAATAATAAGTACAGTTATGTGCTAAATAATAAAACACTGGGTAAAACTACTTCCGAAAAGGACCTGGGGTATTGGTGGAGAGTAAACTCAACTTTAGTGATCAGTGCCAGGCAGCAGCTGCCAAGGCTAATAAAATAATGGGACGCATCAAAAGAGGTATAGATGCTAAAGATGAGAACATGGTTTTGCCTCTTTATAAATCACTGGTCAGACCACACATGGAATACTGTGTACAGTTTTGGGCACCGGTATATAAGAAGGACACAGCTGAACTAGAGCGGGTGCAGAGGAGGGCAACAAAGGTCATTGAGGGAATGGGTGGGTTACAGTACCAGAACAGGTTATCAAGCTTGGGGTTATTTACATTAGAAAAAAGACGTCTTAGGAGCGATCTGATCACAATGTACAAATATATGAATGGACAGTACAGAGATCTTTGTAGTGGTCTTTTTACTCCTAGGCCTGTAACCATGACAAGGGGGCATCCTCTACGTCTAGAGGAAAGATTTCAACATCAGCATCGACGCGGGTTCTTTACTGTACGAGCGGTAAGACTGTGGAACTCTCTGCCACATGAGGTTGTCATGGCTGATTCCGTAAATAAGTACAAGGGAGGCATTGACGCTTTTCTTGAAAAATATAATATTACAAGTTATAGGCATTAGATTTCTGGTGATATGTTGATCCAGGGATTATTCTGATTGCCATTGTAGGTGTGAAGGAATTTTCTCCATGTAAGGGTGTAGGCACACTACTGAACCCTAATGGAACACCCGTTGTGGATTCCGCAGCTCGCACCCTCTCGTGGACTCTGACGGCCGCGCCATCTCCGCTGTTACCATAGAATCTATTCTATAGTTTGCAAGATTCCGCCCCAAGAACGAGCAGGTTCATTTTTCGGGCTGATGGCGGAGTCTGACAAAATACAAAATGAAGCCTATGGGAGCAGCGGTGGTGCGCGTGGCCGCCAGAGTCTGCGAGCGGGTGCAAGCTGTGGAATCCGCAACAGGTGTTTTGCCACGATTCTGTAGTGTGCACATACTCTAATGGGGCAATTGGCAACTGCCTCATAACGGTTTTGCCTTTCTCTGGATCAGCACAGTAGGGTTCCTGTAGGTTGGCCTTGATGGACTCTTGTCTTTTTTCAACCTTTTTAACCATGTTACTATCTGTGTCATTGCTTGGAATTCAGTAGTGCAACATTTTGGGGGGCGTAAATAAGGAGAAGCAGTGTAAAAGACTAAAGAGGTTTTCCCTGGACATTTATGCTGATGACCTATGTTTAGGATAGACCATCAATATCCAGTTAGCTGATGTTCTGCCAGTCACAGCTCAATGTGCAGAGCTGTTGTGTTGTGATGCTTGCATAAGAACTGCAGTCCCTTTGATCAGCTGATCTTTTCGGTACTGTGAGTCCAATTCTTAACTAGATTCACTGCAGGTCCCCATTCATGTAACATGGGCAGCATTATCACGCAGCTGGAAGATGAGCCCTGTGTGTTAGACGCAGTGACAGTTGCTTTTCCCATGGGTGGCCACTAGAGGCAGTGTCCAGATGTTATCAGTGAATAATTTGAGTCTGCAAAAAGTGAAATGATATAAATGACCAGTAGGGGGCACTGACCTAATGGCTTTGTTTTTAATAGTGTAAGAGGGGTATTGTGTCCCTTTTGGTAAATCACTTATGAATTTATTTATTAACATTTTTTTGGAAGTATTTTTCTTGCTTTGTATATGGTATCTTTTCTCATTCATAAATCATTGTAATCCCTAGCATCTCCCAAGATGACTTATTGACTGAAGAACATGGAGAACATACCTGGTGTCATTCTCATCCTCTCTGTCCTTTTTCAGCACAAGGTTTCCTGGTGTCAGATAAAATGATGGGGATTTAAAAGGATTAGCTAGAAACTTATCGATCTGTTTTATTTTACAGTCATACTCTCCATGCTTTTTTCACTCTACCATATGCAGCCAATGACTTTGCAGGGCTCCAGACTAAAAAATTTACCTAGGAGCCATTGGCTCCTAACCTGAAAAATTTAGGCGCCAAATAGAATATTTGGTCGCCAACATTTTAAACCATGTAAAATTAATGTTATGTTAAATGGGACTTACTGTGTGCAGAGGCCGCGGCAGCATCCTCCTCCTTTAGATTCTCTCTTTTCTTAGTTTGAAAATGTTCAACATGGAAACTTGCAACCTGACAACCATATACAGTCTGACAACCATATACAGTCTGACAACCATATACAGTCTGACTCAGTACTTCAGCTTCACTTGGCTAGCCTTTTAATGAGGCTTACTCTTCTGAACTTGAACTTAAAGGGAACCTGTTGACCCCCGTGCCAGGGTGACAGGCTCCCAACCCCCCGTTAGAGCCCCCTATACTCACCTCATCGCGCCGGATCCCGCTTCTGAAGATGGTCGGGTCACGGAGATCTCAGCCGCTGCAGCCCGGCGTGCGCTGAGAGATGAGTCCAACGCTCAGAGAATGACAGGAGAGTCCAGCGCTCCGTCATTCTCTATGAGTGTTGGACTCATCTCTCAGTGTGCGCGCCGGGCTGCAGCGGCTGAGATCTCCGTGACCCGACCATCTTCAGAAGCGGGATCCGGCGCGATGAGGTGAGTATAGGGGGCTCTAACGGGGGGTTGGGAGCCTGTCACCCCGGCACCGGGGGTGACAGGTTCCCTTTAAAAGCTTGCAACAGTCTATACATACTGAGCTAGACTTATGACTGCAGCCATAGTGACCCCCCCACAAGATGAGTATATAGATAGATATATCTCTCACCTAGTGACTAATGCAAGTGACCCCCTACAATACAGACACCTGAGGGGCCCTGATAATAATAATTGTGCATATATCTATCTCCCAGTGTCTGCAGCCAGTTTGCCCTACACTTATAGATGGCCCCCTCCCCTTATAGATGACCCCCTCCTCCCCCCCATTATAGATGACCCCTTCTCCCCCCCATTATAGATGCCCCCTTCTCCCCCCCATTATAGATGCCCCCTCTCCCCCCCATTATAGATGCCCCCTCTCCCCCCCCCATTATAGATGCCCCCTCTCCCCCCCCTATTATAGATGCCCCCTCTTCTCCCCCCCTTATAGATACCCCCTCCCCTTATAGATGACCCCCTCTACCCCCATTATAGATGCCCCCTCCTCCTCCCCATTATAGATGCCCCCTCTTCTCCCCCCCTTATAGATACCCCCTCCCCTTATAGATAGCCCCCTCTCCCCCCCCTTGAACATGGCCCCTCTTCTCCCCCCATTATAGATGCCCCCCCTCCCTTTCCTCTATGCTAAGCAATATTTAAAAAAAACAAACACACAAACTCACCTGACAACCCGCTCCCCCGGCGATCCTCTTCTTCTTCGGACGCTGTCCCCGGCTGATGCGCGGCTGCCGGGGGTGTCCCGTCCTATCCCCGGCAGCGCGGCGCATCAGTGAGCTCCCTGTACGCCGGGGCTGTGACTTATGACACAGGAAGCGTCTCTGACGCGCGCTTCCTGTGCCGGAAGTCAGGGCCCCAGGCAGCTCACTGATGCGCCGCGCTGCCGGGGATAGGACGGGACACCCCCGGCAGCCGCGCATCAGCCGCGCATCAGCCGGGGACCGGACTTAAAGAGACAGCGCGCCGCCGCCGGGGCCAGTCGCAAATGGCGCCCAGATTAATAAATCTGGGCGCCATTTGCAAAATATTAGTCGCATTGGCGACCATTTTGGTCGCCATCTGGAGCCCTGCTTTGCCACCCATTGGGTTTGCAATGCAGTTATTGGCTGTGTGGTTTTCACATGTTATTAACATGTTTCACATCCATGATATTAAATACACGTCCATGTGTTGCTGCTATAATAAGGATGATAAAATAAAGCCCTTGTAGGCTAGTACGAGCCAATACCATAATAGATATTTTATTTTACAATTTTTTGGACCCATCTAAAAATTTTCCCCCTAAAACAACCCAAGTACAGAAGATATAAATATACTTATTGGGGGACATGTATCATCCGGCATACGGATGATTTTCGGCGGAAAGTGCCGATTTGCGCATTATTTTATTAGAAAATGGCCGATTTGCAAATAAAATATTCGCAAATCGGCACTTTCCGACGAGTACGCTGGGGGGCAGGGAGGGGGTGTGAAGGGGGCGGAACGGAGGGCACGGACTCAGAGTCCGCGCGATTTATCATCCGTTCCGCCAAAAGATACCCCGAAAACCTACTCCAGTCCTCAGCTGGCGTAGGTTTTCGGCTGTGCGCACCGGAACGCACGGGATTTATGTAGAGGCAGTCAGCCTCTACATAAATCCCCGTAGCGCCGGATATGCGGGGACATTTTTAAGTCCGGCGTAAAAAACGTCGGACTTAATAAATGTCCCCCATTGTGTACCTGAACTGGGTGGCATAATACAAAGTGGCCACTAGATGTCGCTGTTACACAGTCTATGCCTTTCACTGTCCTGTTTATACAACTTTATGATGTGCTGAAAGCTCCTGCTGCAAAGGTTCAACAGCTGGAATGCAGTCTATACTCAATATACCACACTGCTCTCTGGGGGCAAATAGCAGAAGGTTTAATATCTTAATATACCTTTCATCAGCATTACTTTGGTTTAAACTGAATCAGTTGGGTCAAATAAACCACTATTCACTGAATTTAAAAGGGTTTTTCCGCATTAGAAAAACATAGTTACTTTATTCCAAAAACAGCACCACCCCTGTCCTCTGGTTTTGCGTGGTATTGCAACTTGGCTCTATTCTTTTCAATAGAATTGAGATGCAATGCCACATGCAACCAGAGGACATGGGTGGTGCTGTTACCAGGTTACCTGGACAAAAGTTTGTACTAGTTGTCTCTCTTGTCACACAATGTGGGCACTATTTGGCTCTCATTTGCAAACCAAGGCAAGGTTTTGCATTACATAGGCAAAGCATATTATTATGTGGTATTTAATAGGTACTGTATACATCTATGTGGACAAAGTACAGACTTCTCTGGGTACCATCAGCATTATTTTACACTATATAGACTCTAGATGGCTTTTAGTGGGTACCATGCAGCTCAGTGTTGGCATTGGCACCCTTTTTTCTGCAAAGCTTCTTTGTTTGGCAGGTTACTTTTGGTTTGGGTGGCAAAGGGAGCAGGGGCCAAACTATAGTTACTATGGTTTACACCATTGACTGGAGTAAATCATAGGGGAAATCAGCCCCTAGATGGGCAGCCACATATGCACTGGAATTATTATAGGGCACCACAGCAGCGGACACAGGCAGGATTTTACATAACAGCAGTGCAGATTTATATGGGCACTATATGACACTATCCAAGCAATACCGTATGGCTGCTCTGTGCACACTACCTTTTCGCTTTTACACTATTTGGCTTGTTTTCTCAAAATTTCTTAGAATGAAATTTGTTTTGACTTTTTCAGATTTTTTAAAATGTTTGTAGAATTTCACAACTTTTTGCGCAATTTAGAAAAATTATGGCTAGCGTGCGATGGATTTGTGCGTCCCCTGACACATAGGGGAAAGTTCACTAAGAGTAAATTGAATAAAATGACCAAAGTCGGGATCACTGGTGCAGTTATTGATGCAGTTTTCCGAACCAAAGAAAAAGGTAAATGCAACAACAATCAGGAACGTTCTCTGTGATGCACAGCTATTTGACATGTTCAATGGGTTGTCCTTGGTGTTGAACTCTGAGCACCAATTGTTATTGAACTATTATTGCAATTTTTTGTGTTGATATCTTTTGTACCACAAGAGATATAGCAGATCTGTTTGCTGAGACAATGCTGGTCTTCTTTGATATTCTTCATGACCACACTCCATTGGAAAAAAGGTGCCTCTCATCCAATATGGTGGCTTTCAAGATGGTGTCCATGTTCTGGACATTGCCTAAAAGATAGGCCCCCTTTCCCATTACATTCTGGGATATTCAGATATGTCATTTCCCCTGAAATAATAAAAGAGAGTGCCGAGACTTTTCACTCTGACAGGGATGACTGTCCCGAAGTCCAAATGTTCCCAGAAATATTACTGTCAGGCTTATTAATACAAGTAATATTTTTTTTTTTACGTACAGTTTGCACTGACAGCACCTCACGCAGTAGCAGACAGAAGGTGATTTGCAGGTTGTAAAATCCACCAGCCGACCAGTGCAAATACCAGAAGCTTTAGAGCCGCCAGGTGCACGCCTTACCAAGCAGATGGCCACACACGTTGGCATCATAAACAGCAAGCATCCAAACCAGGGAGGAATCATCAGTGACTAGCAGAGCGCTAGAAAATCCATATCTTAATACGGTGAATAAGAGCGATGCAAAATATGCAGACGTCAGTCCGTTCCAAAACCAAAATAATTCCTGTCGTCCTTGTAATGATTGCCCATAAGTTACGGAGTGTACTCCATGTGGAATGTGAGAACAGTACAGGAGCGCGCCGCATTGGCCACTGTATAAACCCATATTCACCCATTTCACTTTCCACCTATAAGTATTCTGGCTTTGTTTCGCATGAGCTATTAAATTGTTAATGATGAAACAATCTGGAAAAGTTAAAAGGTGTTACATGACCCGGGGCGCTCTAATGTTTTATTGCCATCAGAATATTTGTTGGTACTTGAAAATAAAGCTTAGGGTAAATTATATCAAAATGCATTTTAACTTCAAGGGTTTACTTACGGCAATCTCTGTACCGGGTTCTCGTAAAAAAAAAAAAAAGAAATTTTTTTTATTTTGCTACTAACATTAAAAAAACTAGGTTATAACTGCAGAAATTCTTGGTTCTATTTCAAGTGGACAATTAGATGCTGGTCACATGACTATTAGCTATTTATTTATTTATTTATTTCATGGAAAAAGTTCCAGGATAACTATTATGTTTTTTCATGTAAATCTCTGCTTGTTTTGGGCTATGTAGTCAACTGGGCGGTCCTCAAATTTTATGGGCACTGATCAGCCATTACATTAAAACCAAGTGAAGGTGAAAGGAATAGCATTGTGTATAAGGTAGCAAGTGAAGAGTTGGGAGAAGAGATGAGCACAACTCAAGCATGCCCAAGTGAGATGGTTCAGCATTTGAATACCGGTGGCTGAAGAAGATGGATGCAGCCCTAGGGAGCTCAGGAAAATATAAATACAACCATAGGCCGGATTCACACAGTGTGAGACACCGGCTGTTCTTTGACCCAGCCGCGTCACAGAAGGGCTGGTGTCAGTGAATATCATCCTGGCCGTTACCACAGTACCGGCCGGATGAACTTCACTTCTTTTGAATTGGGATGCGGGTGCATTCCACTTTACCATAGCACACAATGGAAAGTGCGGCCGGAGCCGCACTTTCCATTGTGTGAACTGACAGTTTTGTGCGGCTGCTTTTCAATGAATAGCGGCCACAAAAAACTGACATGGCTGTTTTCCATGCAGCTGCTTGCAATCCCGGCCAGAGCGTATACTATGTGTATACACTCCGTCCGGGATTTTATTGACATCAGTGTAATGTATCTTTTGAATTAATCATGGCCGTTGTTGCAGTTTGCAACAACGGCTGTAATTAATTAAAAAAAAATACTTTGTGTGAACATAGCCATATGCTGTATCCATATTTTCTGTGACACCCTAGGGCTGCATCCAACTTTTTCAGCTACCGGTATTCAAATGCCAAACGCTCAGTTGTTCTCATTTCTGGTTGGGAGCAGGGAAATGGGCAAGCATAAGGGCCTCATTAGGACGGCTAGATGACTGGGTCACAGCATCTCCAAAACAGCAGGTCCTCTGAGATGTGCCTGTTGTACATACTTGCTAACAGTCCTGATTTTGGTGGGTCATTACACTTTCTATTTGTAAAGTGAGGTTTGTGCAAACCCCTCCCAGTCTTGTGGATGATCTTGGTCATTCTTGGTGGCAGGAGGTGGGCTTAAAGTGACTCTGTACCCACAATCTGACCCCCCCCCCAAACCACTTGTACCTTCAGATATCGGCTTTTAATCCAAGATCTGTCCTGCGGTCAGTTTGGCAGGTGATGCAGTTATAGTGATAAAAAAAACTTTTAAACTGGCAGCCCTGCGCCCTCCAGCTTACCTCAACAGATTAACAGCTAGAATGCCAAAGGTGTGCAATGTTGTAATTGCTGCAAAAGGTGGATTCTTTGAGGAAAGCAAAGTGTGATGTAAAAACAATGTTATTTCAAATACAAATCATTATTTCTAACCTTGTCAATGTCTTGACTCTATTTTCTATTCATTTCACAACGTATGGTGGTGAAGAAGTGTGACTTTTCATGAAAAACACAAAATTGTTTGGGGGATCCCAAACTTTTAAACAGTAGTGTACGTAGTGCTGCAGGCTGAGGGAATCTCGGCCTGAGTGTATACACATGGTATACACTCTGGCCGGGTCCCTCTGGCGGCACCGCAACAAACTGACAAACCCTGTCAGTTCACACAATGAAGCATGCGGTATTGTGTGCAGTGGAGAGTTCTGATGCGGGCACGCATGGATGCACCCACATCAGAACTCAACGATGCTAAAGATTATCTGGCCGGTACTGCAGTACTGGCTGGGATGATCTTTTCTGAGACCGGCTGGGTCACAGAACGGCCGGTCTCTTACCAAATGTAAACATAGCCATAGGCAGTATCCATGTTTCCAGGCAGCTTCAGGGCTGCATCCAACTTCTTAAGCAGCCGGTATTAAAATGGCGCACGTTCGGGTTTGGATAGACCTACGTGTGCTTGAAGTTCACTCATCTCTACATAGAACACATATAAGCAAAGAACAAGAAAACTACTGCTGCTTTAGGAAATAAGGATTTTATTTGGTTTCCATGTCAAAGGAATTAACAAAAAACTTATCAGACTATTTGTCATAGAAAATAGTAACACAAATAAGTTATAAATGAAATGTTGGAGGAAAGAAAGGTTGGAGTAGGAAAAATCCATGTACTTAACATTAATACCAGATATAAGATGCCGTACGGTTCATTGTAAGAAATAGAGGTGTGAATGGAATCACTTTAGACCAGGGATAGGGAACCTTTGGCCTCTCCAGCTCTTGTAAAACTACAATTCCCATCATGCCTGGACAGCCAAAGCTTTGGCTGTCCAGGCATGATGGGAATTGTTTTTGCAACAGCTGTAGAGCCAAAGTTTCCCATCCCTGCTTTAGACATTGGTAGAAAATTCTGCAACCCGTTCCCATCCAAAAAAAGGACGGAAATAACAGGAAAATAAAATGCAATAGAAAATTTTCAAACATTCTGCTTTTGTGAGCCAGTCTTGGGGGGGGGGGGGGGGCTGTATTGTTTCTATATATGCTTGTGTTTGCATAGGCTATAAGGTGACCCTATGTGTACAGGGATTAGCAGAAAGTCTTCTTCCTTTCCTTGAAATAGGTCAATCTGCACCTAGGGCACCTTAAAGAATATGTCCACTTTTAAACCCCTTTATAATATTGATACAGAAAAAAAGCAAAGAAAAATATTGAGTAACTTTTAGTGCTATGCATACTTATCGTATATCCATTCTGCTTGTAATATAGCCCAGAACTGCATTCCTATTTTTGCTAGTTGTCATTGGAACCAATCACCAAGCATGCAGTTAGCCACACGCAGTGTCCCCCATAATGTAGTGGGGAGTTTCTTGCATACTATACGGTTCCTAGTATAACATGATGCTTCCCAGACACCAAACAAGCATGAATGGGAAATTACATCTTTAAAGCCTGCAGAATTGTGAATGCAGCTCTGGACTGTAGCTCAGGATCAGTAGCAGAAATGTAATGGGTGTCAGCCTGCACAGAAAATACCAGTAGTGAGAGACACCTATGAATAGACTCTGATTTATGTTCCTCATACTAAAATGTATTCTATGTATTTCCCTTAGTTGGGAAATCCCCATTTAAAGGGAATATATCACTTTCATGCTGCCTGAACCACGACTCATCAGGACGCTCCCCGATGCGCCCTACCAGGCTTAATTGACAGATATCTCTGTCTCAGTCTAGGGAGAGATCTATGAATGCCAATGGGGCGGGGAAAAGGCGCTGAGCACTGCCCCAATGACTTGTGTTTCAGGCAGCATGAAAGTGAGGACAGGTTTTTTTCTCACCTAGGGCGTCAGTAAGTGTCCGGTGCATACACACCCGTCTGATAATCTGTACTGTAGCAGCATTATAATGTTTGGAAATTATTGTAGTACATGACTCCATGTTAGGGATTATGGGCATTATGGGTAATTAGTAACATGTTATTATTAAGGATGAGCGAACATTTGAAAAGTTCAGTTTGTCCGGTTCGCTGAACTTTAATGCAAAGTTCAGATTCGTGCTGAACCGAACTTTAATGAACCGCACTAAAACAGCTAAATGCTTGCAGGGGTTTAGCTGTTTTTCTGCAGCTTGTAATGGTCACTCATCATACTTACCTTTCATCGTTCCCCCGATGTCCGTCTTCTCCGGTGACAGCCTGTTCAGTCAATTACTGGTCGCGGTGCTGTCCTGACCCAGTCAGCCTGTGATTGACTGAGTGGGCTGTCGCACTACAGGCTGCTAAAGACACCGGAGAGCCACAAGAGGACACCGGGGAAGCTCAGGCTGGTGAGTATATCTTTTTTTGTTTGTTTTAAGATGTGCGGCCGCCATCTTCCCGAACCCATCCGAACATCATTCTGGTAGTGAATCACATTTATTTGCAAAGTTCTGAACGAATCTGGGTTCGGGAGGCTTGGCTCGCCCATCGCTAGTTATTCTGTATGCTTTCATAAGGTGACATACTCTTCTCTAGGGTGGTCTTCTTTTATATTTTCTTGTATCAAGCATGCACAGTTTTTATTCTGTTACACTAATACAGAACTTCATGAGAAGAAAATGTGAATGCAGGTATACAGAGGTACAGTGTGGTGCCATAGAGTGTAGAAGGATGGCTGTATGTCACATGGAGGTCACACAGAGACATAGTATGCCTGTATGCATGGGCCCTTCTATTGCCTGGGTATACTGTGGTCATAACACCTTCTGATCATGTTGCTTAAAGTATACCTTTATTTCTTACAAACTTCTGACCTGTCATTCAGGAAACAAGTAAGATACCAGTGTTTGCAAGAAATGATATATACGGACCCTTATTCATCAAAATTTTGACATTTGAGAAATCTATAAACGTGATAGATATCCTTTAATGCTTCCTCCAAGAAAAATCAACCGTTGTTTAAAAAAGGGGAATATAATATATAAAAGATAAGAGAGCATGGGGGAGATTTATCAAATATGGTGTAAAGTTAAACTGGTTCAGTTGCCCCTAGCAACCAATCAGATTCCACCTTTCATTTTCCAAAGAGTCTGTGAGGAATGAAAAGTGGAATCTGATTGGTTGCTAGGGGCAACTGAGCCACTGAGTTTCACTTTACACCATGTTTGATAAATCTCCCCCATGGTGTGTACCATATAATAAAGCACAAAGGAGGGGGTTCATCCAAGTTTTTGCAAGGTAACAGTGGAGCAGTTGCCATAGCAACCCATCACATTCCAACATTTCTAGTGTAGAGCACAGGTGTCAAACTGATGGCCCTCCAGCTGTTGCAAAACTACAATTCCCATCATGCATGGACAGCTAAAGCTTTGGTTTTGGCTGTCTAGGCATGATTGGAATTGTAGTTTTGCAACAGCTGGAGTGCCATCAGTTTGATACCCCTGTATAGAAAAATGAAAGCAAAATCTGATTGGTTGCTATGGGCAACTGAAACACTTGCCTTGTACCTGTTTTTTTGTGGGTTGGATTTAGTTCTGTTTTTTGTTGTTGTTTTTTTTTTTATAAATCTTCTATACTGACAGACAAGGGTTCACACTTATCTGATGTGAAATTCTGCGGTCGACCACAGTCTCATAACTAAACAGTATATGCATGTCACTTTAAGATTACATTCAGCAAGTAGAAGCAAATTGGTCCGGTGGATACAAGCTGTGGTAATTGTCAGCATCCCATTCCCCTGGGTTGCTGAATACCATATACCCTGGAATTTCACATTCAATAAGTATGCCCTTACCCTCCAGGAGGGTCAAGTCTGAAGTCACATTGAATAACATATGAGACTATTAAGGTCCCCATACACTATATACTTTTACCATAAGCATACAGTGTATGAGAGTCTCCTGAGAGTCCACTTACAGATAATCTTGGTGGAGATAGGGGTTGCATGGAGTTTCATTTCCCAACTCCTTTGCTCTTGGAGAGATAAGCCAAACCCAGAGATGTCTGTTCCTTCTGATCATGAGGACATGGGTCCCTTGTCCCATAAGTAAATGAAGAGGCAGCGCATATGCTTGACTGCGACTGTAGTCACTTGCCATGGCACTGGTTTGGATAGCTGTGCACTTTATTTGGCTATCTTTGGCAGCCCTATAGCAAGTGAAGGGAGCGGTAGCCTGCACACTGGACTGCTGCTATAGTCATTTGCAGGACATGGGATTCCCATCGGTGCCCCTATTTGTAGATACTTTTTATCTTTCCTGTGGATAGATAGGTTATAATTTTGCAATAATCCCTTTAATTACATAGGCATTACACAGGGCCAAATCTGAAGTTTCAAATCTTCAACCTGTGAAACTGTCATCTGATATTTAAAATGCTTATAATTGATTAGTTCTGATTTTATTTTTTATAATAATTCACTGTAAATTATACTGATTAGAACACAGGTGTCAAACTGATGCCCTCCAGCCGTTACAAAACTACAATTCCCATCATGCCTGGACAGCTAAAGCTTTGGCCGTGCAGAGAATTACAGTCTTGCAACAGCTAGAAGGCAGCGAGTCTGATATCCCTATATTAGAATTGGTGACTATGACATCATGTTTTGCTGTCATGAGAGGGCATGTGCAGATGCTTGGACAATGTAAAAACCAATGCATGTTGTGTTACTGTGATAATGCCATGAGACTACATAAATGTAATGTCATGGTGCCCTTAAAGGAAATCTGTCAGCTGCAATTACTGTTCTAAACTGCTAACACTGTTAGATAGCTGTTTGATCAGGGAAACACAAAGTACCTTTAATCTTTTCAGGACCTGGGGTCATTGATTCCTCAATGCCCAGGTCGTTTTAGGACATCAGCTTATGGGATCATAATGATCCCATAAGCTGATGTCCCTATGTCTGCCCCCTCTCCTCTGTCCCCTGCCGCTGTTACAATCTTGTGACAGCGGCAGGGGAGAGAGGGGAGGGTCAGAGCTCACGGGCGCGTGCCCAACCTTCCCTCCTTCCCCCGCTGGCCTCCGTAGTCAGGAAACCTGAGGCTTCCGGTTTCCATGGCTACCATCGGGGCTCTGCGATCACTTCGCAGAGCCCCGATGGACAGCAGACAGAGAATTCTCCCTCTGTAGAGGGAGAATTCTCTGTCAGAAGCCCCATAGATGCTGCAGTATCTATAGGGTTAAATCTCAGCACAGATGCGCGGCTCCGATGCCGAGAGTTGTGGCACATCCTCGGCTATCACTGATAGCCGGGAACCGCCGCGGATGACACAGGCGCAGCTCTCCTGTGCCTGTGTCATTCTGGATAGTAAATTAACATCGCTGCAGCATCAGGCATAGGCTGCAGCGTCGTTAATTTACAGTGCGGCGGCGGGAGGAGGTTAATACATCTGTCGGTGATTCCAGAACTTAAAAGAATGCTTTTATTTTATAGTAAAAGGAGTCAAAGAGGCTTTCCTGAGCTCCTGAAGTGCAGCAAGCTGTAACACCTCCTACTACCCTCCTTCCATACCTGACCCTGCTTGAGAGGGATGAAACACGGCAAATGAAGTTATGCATATTGGTAAACTATAGTGTAATACCTCATATGGCCCATAGGTGTCTCTTTTGCAGCTAACATATGTGACCTTTTAGCATAACAGAGGGCAAAATACAGAATATTTCATTTAAAAAAAATAACTGTTCTTTCCATTTGGGATTCAAGTACAGGATTGCTTATAGAAAATATTATATATATAAACTCATGGCTCCTGGTAGTGGAAACAACAATGATAAAACATGTAAGCCAGAAGTCTATTGTGGAGGGAATGATATGATAGTGAGGAAAGGGTAATAAATATTGGGTAGAAAAAAAAAGCATGATGGGAAAGAAGCAAAATAGGAGGCTGTAACATGCGGTCCATAAAAAGAAAATGACAATAAGTTATATTTCTCAATATATATATATATACACATATATATATTTATAGACATATAAAATTTACAAATAGAATAACCACTTTATAATAGCTTACGATGTCACCCGCCGGGTACCTGTGGGCGGGATAACAAATAAACACACATTCTCCATTTCTACAAAATTATTCATCAAATCCAAATAAATTTTTTTTTTTTTTCATTTAAAATCTCTGCCAGTTTCGCATCATCTGTGTAACGTCACCATTGTGTAGTCATAGAGGATGCATAGGTTGTCCACATCCTACCATGGGTGATAAAATTCATCTGACATGTTCACTACGCTGTGCAAATTCAGGACGAAAAGGCACTAAATTTAGAAAGCACTGAGAGGTGACAATTTCTGCCCCATGTGGACTGAGATCTGTATGGTGTCTCTTTGTATCCAGTTTTGTGCTCCTTCCCAACATAGTAAAGTTAAACCACTCCTGATGACAGCTGTTGGTTCACGACTCTTCCATCCCCCCAAATGTAGTGTGTTTGCGGCATGACTCCAGGAATGTGTGATGTCGGCCATTATGCCATATTGTAAACAGCTTAAGGAAAACAACAGGAGCTCCATTCGCTTTCCTTAACCACAGTAAACCATGGAGAGGATAACCCTCTGTCATCTCTAATTTTACGTCCTTCCTCTTCTGCTCAACAGGGTGCAAACACATGCTGTATCAATCCGGATCCAGCGCCAACCCACTAGCTTTTCATCCATGGTCAATGCTCTGACGTAGGACTGCTTTTGTTTGCATTCTGATATCCACTGTCTTTTATCCACCCCACGACAACCATTGGTGGTACCTCCTTCAGGGTTACACTTGGTCTCAAAAAAGTATTGCTTTAGTGGTCCTGTTAGTGTCTGAATTTCAGATAGGATAGTGACTGTCTTGCCATGCATATCAATGGCTGTCTTCTTGTCCGTCACCCATACATGCCTGGAATCACACACAGAAAGTTCTCCTCTTCGAGAAAGATTGATTGCATCTGACCCTTGTGCCCGTTTCACCCGAGAAGTCCTGTTAGCCGGTTCTGAATGTGAAACCAGCTCTTCCGCCAAAAACAAGAAAGGAGGTCCCGATGGCTCCTGACTAGTGAGGGCAACTCTTGGGGAATAAAGGTTCCACTCTTTGCCAGCCATGTCTGGATATGTGCTCGCTAAGTCCGGGAACAAGCCATCATGTAGTCCCTCAGTAAAATTAAAGAAGTTCTGTGGTTGGTCTGTGGAGTTGGAGGAATTCCGATGGCCATAATCCCGATCTGTGGTCTGGTTTTGGAAGGGGGCAGCTTTAATGGCACAAAGGTATGAGGTCACCATGACATAAAGGCGGAGGAGCATTACTTAATCCACCTCAAACAACTGCAAAGAGAAGAGAGAACACAGTTACGTAGTGATCCTAATATACACATAGACTATACAGAATAAGATGAATTACACTATGACCCCATCCCACTTTTCATACATTACTAGTTCTATAATGAGACATCACAAGTCATCCAAGACACATATATAGTTAAGGGAAGAAATGACAAAAATTGTAGAAATTCAATGTTAATTTTGGTTTATAGGGATCTGGAAATGTTGAGATGGGCTTGTTTCAAGATTAGAGATGAGCGAATTTTCAGCACGCTTAAATTCATTCAAATCCAAGTGAGTGGCATTTAATAACTGATGGCTGTAGAAGTTGGATGCAGCCCTACCAAGTCCTGGAAAACATGGATACAGCTTATGGCATCCAACTTTTGCAGCCACTTTTAATAAGATGCCACATGCTTGGGTTTGGACGAAGCTGGGTGTGCTCGAGGTTTATTCATCTCTACTCAAGATTAATACAGAGCGAAGGCCAGTCCTATAGAAATTGAATTGAGTGATAGACCACCAATCACAAAAATGACATAGAAGGCTTGTTATTGTGATCAAGAGGTCCTGGCAGTGGAATCTCCAGTGATCAGATGCAGGTCAACTATCCTGTGTATAGGTGATAAGTACAGTATGATCTTGAACAACCCCTTTAAGCGCCACATCACAAGAACCAACTTAATGACACTTCATACAGGTCAGAAAAAAATAGTAAGACGCATAAAAAGTTTTGCACAGATCCTAAAAATAAGCAATCACATTCTGGAGCTTATTTCATTGGGAGCTTAACTGGCCCTGAAAGTAGACTACCTAGGACTGTACTTAAAGGGGTATACTACAATGGAAGGTCATGGCATCAATTGTATGCCATCAATTCCTCATCCGTGCAAATCTGACTTCTACCCATATTATGGCATATTCTCAATAGGAATACTTCTTTGAAGGTTTGTTCCCATCCATATGGCCTACTATGTGACAGTAAGAGGGACACCTACATTGGTTAACTAGGCACATCAATTCAATGTGAATAGCTGCCATGTAATGCTACATTTGCCCTCCAGACACAACTTTCCCTAGGGATTACAGTTGGGGTTAGAGAAGCCAGGATTGCAATGATCAGCTGATCATTGTGGCTACTACTTTAACGTGGTCACAGAATAATTATTTTTTTTTTTTGGGGGGGGGGGCAAACAGACAAGAACATTTATGGAGACAACATGGTTGGTTAATGTCCACAGAGAAGCATCATTATTAAAAAATTAAAAAATAGAACTTTTATTGAGGATTTTAATAAATTATCTTTACAGATATCCAGATTGGCACCAGCCTACCTAAGCCCAGTGGGCCCTGGCATTAGCCTTGGTTTGCAGATAGCTCCCGCCCGCTCTGTCTTATCAACTTCTCTAACTGCAGACTGTGTTTTACACCTAACTGTGCTACTCCTACATAGAGACCATAAAGAACAGGTGAATTCCTGTATAACCACTTTAATCAGAGTAATGCCACAAATGTTTTCTGAAATTCCTTAAAGGTTTTCCAGCAAAAACATCCCAAGAATGCAGCCAAGAAGTTACAGCAGAAAGTCAATGACTATAAACAAATTACTTGATGACTAGGATCCACACTTCACCGTACATACTGTATATCTCCTTAACAATAGATGGAAATCATTTATTGATATGCTGCTCGGAGGGTAAATAGTCAGCTGTTTGGGGATCACATTTTACTTACATACATTGGTACAATGATCCCTCAGGTTACAAAATGATTTCCTTTCCGGAATGACCATTGTTTATTGAAGCTATTGTTACTTAACCGCAAGTCTATGCAAAATCAGTAGTTGGTTCCAAAGCCCCAAATGGTTACCCAAAAAAATAAAGATGAAATAAAAGAAAAATGATGAAGTTGTCTAATACAGATAAATATTATGTAGACGTTAAAGGGGTTATCCATCGAAAATCTTTTTTTTTCTCTCACATCAACTGGTTTCAGAAAGTTATATTGATTTGTAATTTACTTCTATTTAAAAATCTCAAGTCTTCCCATACTTATCTGCTGCTGCATGTCTTGCAGGAAAGGTTATTTTCCTGAGACAGTGCTCTCTGCTGCCACCTCTGTCCGTGTCAGGAACTGTCCAGAGCAATAGCAAATCCCCATAGAAAACATCTACTGCTCTGGACAGTTCCTGACATGGACAGAGGTGGCAGCAGAGAGCACTGTGTCAGAAAACCACTTCATGCAGGACATACAGCAGCTGATAAGTATGGGAAGACTTGAGATTTTAAAATAGAAGTAAAATACAAATCTATATAACTTTCTGGAACCAGTTGATAAGAAAGAAAAAGATTTTTGCTGGATAACCCCTTTAACATCATGTCGGAAGAAAGTTTCCCCATGTAAGCAGAGAACGTTCTGTCAAAAAACAATGCACGTCTATGGGAGTAGGGGTGTAAAAAAAAATTGCAAGAACAAGGGTCCAAAAATTGGCTAGAGGATATAAATGTTGGTCAACTTTTTAGATCATTGATTGGTATGTGCTATGGGCAAATTATCTCCTTGTGTAACAGGACCTTTATCCTCTACAGAAATTGAATCTGAGAGGTTAAAGGGATTATCCTGGCGGATACTTATCTTTGTTCCCAACCACTTCAACCTCTCTGCATTTTTTTAGTGTCATTTATTGGGATCATCACACAAGCAAAACCAAACCCACATACGATGACCACATGACCAAACTCATATACGATGATGCAGCATGATGTTACCACAATATAGGGGAGAATATCTCTGCCTATATGCATGGTAACTCATGTCGTCTGTATGGCAACTCATAATGGACAGAAGTCTTGTAATAGGTGCTCAATGTGTTTTAACCACGTGCCGGGTAGCCGGGCTCTCCAGAGAGAAGGCAGAGGGAACACATATTACCATCCCTGTCTTCCTGATTGCTATTTGCATAGCACTTTGTGGGCGCTGTGTATACAGCACAACAGGAGGCAATGCTTCCTGACCAAGCGAGCACTATGCCAGGTATCTGTAGGGGCTCCAGCTACACAGGAATTGTCAGAAAGGTTGGCATGTCAGCCCTGGTTACAGGGGAAATAAGCAAAAAAATTTTCTATAATAAGATATTGTCCCTCAAAGGTGTTTCATGGTGCTTAATATATATAAAAAAAGTGTATATAAATGAATAAACGCAATTGATAAAGGCCATATGGTATAGCCGAGATGTTGCACTGATGAAAGATGGATATAACGCTATAAAGGAGTCTTCTACATCGTGGGGCTGCTTCTACACTTTGGATTTTGAGAGGAGGGTTTGACGGACTTGACCTACCTATGCAACGTGTACCAGACCTCCCAAGATTGTAACATTCTAATATTTGTTAAGGCGGTCTCTCCTTAGGGGATTTTTCTTGCTAGATCCCCACTCTTGTGATGCTAACAGGACTCAAGGAAAGTTTGTGGTTTAGAATGCAAATCTGTTTTCCCTTAGTCCTTTCAGCAGCACAAGACTCCCTTTATTTTTACCAATAAAGTTTGTATTCAATAAATTACACAAAAGGGTGGAATTTAGTCTTTCTGTAGTGTGGCTTATTGATGATAAGTTCCAGCTGTCCTATCAGTTAGCAGGGTTTAGAAATCCCCACTGTTGTGCTGCTGAAAGGACTAAGGGAAAGCAAAGTTACATTCTAAATGTGCTCTTAATATTAATATGCATAGATATGTTTTTTTCAATTTCTTCTTTTGTACATTTTCCCCCAATATCACAAAAATAAAATTTTATAAACGCCTTAGATACGGGTCCCATCAGGGAGAGGTAACAAGCTTTGTCTGGAAGTGGTTAACATTCTGCAATCCCATCCAATTTTTACAACAAGACTCATCCACCCCAATTCCATGTAGTTTTGATACTATGAGGTACACTGGATTTACTGTTTTTATACTGTATCGCAAATATGGAAAACATAACTTTTATAGAATATAGTGAAGTGCAGTGGAGAGAATTTAAGAGTCTCAGTTACTGTAAGTGTATAAGGACCTTGAGAGTCAGCCCCCCCTCCCAGCCTAAAATTGCTGATAGTAGGGATCCATAGATTATATTAAAGGTGAACTATCAGCAGGTTAGACAAATGTAACCTGCTGATAGCTCCCTATTGCGCACGGGCGCCGAAAAGGACAGTATGTCTCTTACCTTTTTCCGCTGTGCCATTCCTGCGCTGTTAGCAGTGTAATTTTCAGTCCAGAGCACCGGTAGGAGCACTGCCCCACCCCCATCATGCGAGATGGCCTGCTCCTTCTAATGATAATCAATTGAGCGGACAGGCCAGCTTGGCCAATGAGGGTGGGGCAGTGCTCCTAACGGTGCTCCGGACTGAGGATTACACTGCTAACAGCACAGGAACAGTGCTGAGGAGGAAGGTAAGACACATACCTTCCTCCTTGGCGCCCCATGTGCAGTAGGGGGCTATCAGGAGGTTAGATTCATCTAACCTGCTGATAGTTCCCCTTTTAAAGGCACAGGTAATGGAAGTAAGTCACACATTAGTCTCTTCTCAATATTATTGATTAAAATACACACACAAAAAAAAGCAACAACAGGAGATTATAGGACTTTTCACACTAATATATCACTGTAATTTTCCCGGCTACGCACTGTTCTTATGTCATCACACTTGTCCACCTGTGTAAAAATAATATTTTCTCGGAAGCAGGAAATTGTAAATCTTTAATAGCCCCAATTTTCTTTTAGTTTGGATGTGAAAACTGAAATTTAGCAACTTCCATTGTCAACACTTAAAGGAGCTGAACTTCAGAGAAAAGGGAGAAACCCTCCTCAGATTTCTTCGTCTTGACATAGTTGGTTAATTTACAGATCAATTAAGTCAAATCCATACTTGACTGGAATTGCTGGGTCTTGACCTGCTATGCGGCTATATAGTATATTATCGTAAGCTAGCTAATCCTTAGACACAGATGGGGAAAGACTACAGAGCGGGAAGGGAGGATTTCTGAAAAGCTCCCATCATGGCCATATGCCAAGTAGTAATAGGAATACTTTGCTCCCACTTATACCAAAATAGTAAAAAAGGTCCAGACTCCTAGTTATTAGAGATGAGCGATTACGATTTGATCGAGTAGGTATTCGATCGAATATTGCGGTATTCGTAAGATTCTAATTCAATCGAGTAGTGTGTCGAAAACGCGGGAAACATTCGAAAGCCCTGCCATTGAACTTGGCGCTTTTTTTAATCCAATGACCATGCAGGAAGCCCGTGAGGGACCCTGGGAGTACGCACGCAGCGGAAAAAACGGCGTCTACACTCATTGGATAGCTGAACCACATGACCTCAAATCTTAAATACTTGGCTCCCGCCTCTCGACCGCGGATGCGCTTTCAACCTAGCCAGGGAAAGATCTTGCATAGGGAGAGAGAGGTTTTAGTAGCGTTTTAGTTAGGCAGGCTTACTACTGAACCCAAAAGTCCTTTTCAGGGCTAAGATCCAGCGAAAAAAGTCATCTCTGAATCCAAAGCACTTCTCAGTGCTAAAAAATAGATGATATAACAGCATCAGCAGGTGTATTCATTCCAGTACCCTGTGTGTGTACAAGTGACTTATAATGTCCCTAGTTTAGCCCACTAAGGGCACGTTATACATATTGTTCCAGTAGCCCACTAAGGGCACTTGATATATACTGTTTCAGTAGCCCAGTAAAAGGCACGTGATACATATTGTTCCAGTAGCCCAGAAAAAGGCACGTCATACATACTGTTCCAGTAACGTTCGTACAGCATTACGCGTGATACGCGCGAATAACATGACGCTCTGCGGACGCGCATTGGAATCATGTATGTAACACTGCGCAAGAAATACAAACAAAATGTGTGAACATTGCCATAAATGTTCGTAAAGCGTTCGCAAATATTTTTCCTTCGCAACTGCAGAGAGTGGCATTATACTGCGATTTTGGGGTGTTGGGTGCACCCAGGCATGCTCCCCCTAATGTCCCAGTCATTCTGGAGGTGTTTGCATCGTTTAGGGAGGTTTTATGGGGGACTTGGTGACCTCCAAGTGGTCGAATTATGATTTCCAAGTGCCGCAAATTTTTTCCCCATAGACTATAATGGGATCGAATACTCGTTCAAATAGTCGAATATCGGTGCCTATTCCATTCAAATTCTCGAAAGTCGAATATTTCACTACTCCCTCATCTCTACTAGTTATGAAGTACATATTGTCAGCCCCGTATTTCTTCTGCGAGCTTCTCCTTGCTAAATCCATAGATCGGCAGGGGTCTTAGCACTGAGACCCTGACTGATTAAAACTTTTGACATGTCTGACATTCAATTTTTTAAAAAAATATCGTTTACGCTTCGAGACCACCGTTGTATATATTGGTGAGAATGTACTATGGGGCCTTAAGTTGCATCTTTTATTACATTTGATCTTTGACACTATGTCAGCCATGATCTGCAGTAGATTTCTGGCATAACTAATGTGGGTTTTGGTAAATCTACCTGTCATGCTTCCTTCGTAATCCCCATCAACTTTTTGAGGAAAAATCTGAAACTTCTTTATTCTTACAACTGAGTACAAAACTTGTGTGGGATAACTGACTGCTGGGACCCCCATCAACCCCAAGAGCACATTCCTATTACGTGGTGGATTTATCAGCCAAATGGTTGATGTAATAGATCGACCAATCAGCTGATAAGTGGACAAGCACATCCCCTATTACACATCTGAACAACAATGACTTTTTTTTAACCCTTAAGGCTATGTTCACATATGACATTTGGTTCGTGTTAATTTTTCTTTTTTGCTGGCAAAATAGCACCAAAATCATGACAAAAAAATGCATAATTAACACAAAAAACGACATGTGTGAACATAGCCTTAAGGGTAAAAAAAAAAAATCATTGATCAGATGCACTAGTCCCTGGGTAATAAGGGACGCGCAGGCAATGAATGGTAAAAACGACAGTGGAGCCATGTAATAGGCTCCTAATTTATATCAGAACTCATGTCAGCCCATCCACAGGCCAAACGTTTCTGCGTTCTCTGTGAGAAGAGGTAAGGCGCAACCATGCTGCTCTGGCGATGACTTATCTCCCTGAGAACAGAGGGATTAGGCAGTAAAATTCTGCTGGAAACTCGAGACCCTCATAAACTTTATACTGATGACAGAATAAAAATATATAACGCACAACTATAAACCCCTATAAAATAACACATTTGTAATAAGTTTCTAATAATATGAAAAGAGTGTACAGAGTACTCTTCATGTTACCAATAACTTTCTGAGAAATTCATTACCACTCTCAAAGGAAATGAAGGAAGGAAACACAATACATTTGACAAAGATAAATATATTAGTTATTGTCAGGTTTGTCTCTTGCCAAAGACAGATATGCAACTTAACTATGACCACAACCTACCATGAGCCACACGCCAACTTATGTCTAATTATGTTGTCTTTAGCTATAATCATCACATATGGCGGCATAGATAATGGTTGGGTGGCCAGTTCATGCAGTTTCCCTCGCCCTTTTATGTAGGAGATAAGAAAATTGTCATTTACTCCTGGGCACCAATGCAGGTCCCTGGTCCCTCAACTACTCAAGTACTGTTCTCTTTATATGGGACTTTTAGGGTGCTTCTGTAACCACTTGTACCTTCTATAGGTCCACCCCTTTAGACTATAAGAGTCATCTTCCTTGACCATGACCTCATGGTCAAGGGCCTTCAACAAGCTTTGTTTAAATAAAGAGCTTTGAACATTACACGGCCCCTTCTGCAGCCATAACATTTACCTGCTGAAGCACGATCCATGGGGCACCGCAGAAAGGCAATGAAATATTTATAGTACAAGAAAAAGAAGCATGTGGAGATGTAGGAACGTTTCAGACGTGCTTTTGATCTGGACATCTCTTGAGTCTCGGAGACTTGGTGAAAACAGTACGTATGTTTCAAATTATCTTCCCTCCTGTGATATGAAGAAACCGATACACACTTGCACATAGACACAGACTCGGAAGAGATCACATTGCTTTCATCCACACCAGCTTGGTCCCTGGCCAAGAACCTGAGCACGCTCCTCCGGCACAGATCAAATAGACTTCTGTAATTCCACCCCAGGCTCAGGTTAATCCTCACATGGGGACTGAAGAACAGATCGGAACCCGCCCGTCTCTATTCTAACGCTGATATTACTGATAAGAACCATGCCACCCAGCTGCCGGCTTGTTGGCGTGCTGACATGGAGTTGCTGCCCCCCGGGGACAGGTTCTTCTTGTAGCTGGGCCTCCAGCTGTTTTTACTGGCATGGTTAACTTAGTGTAAGTGAGCTGTCGTACCCATCGTAGATCAATCCGTCTAACTATGGCACTTTGTCATTCATACGGCTCTTCGTGTGAATGTTAACTATTTGCTTACTCCTAACATTTGTACCTACAGCAAGCTGGATCCTGTCACGTGTAGGTATATCGGGTGCCCATGTTTTGCTGCAAGAGGCTTCTTACTGGCTGAGGGGGCTCACAGGAGGGCTTCTTAGAAGTTTGAAGAAACAGGTTCCCTTATCAGTAGCAGAAATAAAGAGTTTCAAGCCCTTTAAATGGAGACTATACTATCAGGCCGTGTTCCTTATTGTGGTCACTGGCCATGCGATGTTGCTGGGATTGATCAGCAACATTTAATGGCTATTGGTGACAGCTTGGGGGGTGGTCTTGGTGGAATTCGGTAACCACAAAGTGGAAACGCAGCCTTAGAGTATGGCCCATGCCATAAAATCATAGTTACAAATAGTGGCGAATAGTCACATGATGTTGTGGGCACAATCCTGTGGCTGTTTACCACTCCATGTGGCTAAGGATTGTAAGTTGTATAGAGCCGCTGCTACCTGGGAGTGTAACCTCGGTGCCTTTCCTTTAATCCTTGAAAACCCCTTTAAATATCTGCATATCCATCTGATCAGGGAAATATTTGCATCATGTAAATTGAGCCTCGGGCTATGTTTAGACTGTATTCTCCTTCAGTAAATAAGACGAGAGGGATACACAGCAGGAATACAAGGTGTACCCTCTGATTTCTGCTTTGTATTTCACCGTATTAGATGTAGATTCACCCCATTTAACAGGGCTAATTCACATCCTGGCAATTACAGGGACCAATGCATGGTGTAAATGAGTGCGAATCTCAAAGATCCCAAAAAGATCCCAAAAAGCTCTTGAAGGAGGGTCAACCATCATAAGGGGATGACTGATACAATATAATATAAACCATCATAAGGCACAGCACTGTGGTGGTGGTGATGGTGGTAACAATGTAAGATATGCCATAACTGGGATGCATCTTTCACACAGTCAATGCACCAGGCTTGGGGCCCAATTCCACGGGACAATTATCGTTTGCACAATCATTAACGATAAACGATCCAAATGACCGCTATTGCGAACGACCTGAAATTGTTCACCCTTTTACACGGAACGATGATTGTTACTTATGATCGTTCTTGCAGTCGCCTTGTCGTTGCTATTGTGTTCGTCGCTACTGCGAACGACTGAACAATGTTTTATTCCATGCGAACGATTTGCGAACGAGCATCGATAAAAATAGGTCCAGATCTTATTAAACGATCAACGATTTCTCATTCATCGTTTAATCGTTTACTGCTATTCAACCAAACGATTATCTCTTCGTTCTGAACGATTTAACGATTATCTGAACGATAATTGTCCCGTGGAATAGGGCCCTTAGAAATTTCTGGTAGTGGAAGTTCCAGGCTGCGGGAGGCCATGCCCTTCCTGCTAAGCCCATCCAATTTTTATAAAAGTGGCGCATCAATGGAGCTGTGTCACAGAGGGGAGGGGAGGTCGTCACACTGGGGGCCAGCAGGCCGCTCCGGGGCGGGCCGGTGCTCGGGAATAGACCGGTGCTGTGTGCAGAAACTGGGCACTGGTTCAAAAGACGACCACGGCACTGGCAACTGTTAATGTAAAAAACCCGAAGCGAAGTACCTAGTGCTACATTCGCTTTAAAAGGGGGGGAAAAGTGGCAAACTTTCATGTCAAGCGCTCCTTTGCAACATTTGTAATTCCAAAAACTGCCATACTACATTAATAAATTCCCCCTTGACTGCTTATAGCATCATCGTACAGAACAGGGACTCCATTGTGCACTACACGCTTCCAGATGCATTGTAGTAATTATTTATATTGTGAGAGATCTTAGGATGTGGACATCTTCATCACTGACCAAGGTGGGCACAGGCTCATCCATCCATGCATGTATATAGCTTTAAAGCTAATTGACAGCACTGTGTGTAATAAACAACACACGAGGATACGTGAGGATACAGCATTATCTGCACCATAGCAACCCATATTTAGACCTGCTGTAGGCTCAATACTTCTGGGAATATATCTAAACAAGGCCTCTATTCTGAAGAGATGCCATTTTGAGACCCCATCACTTGGCAATGACAGATTATAGCCGCAGCAAGTTTTTATGTGTAGCAGTGATGATCCAGAGGGACTCGATAAAGACAAAAACACATCAAATGACTGCCTTGATCTCTTATAAACAGCCTAAGCCTTGTAAAGCCAAAGTTGGCAGCAAACAGGTTAACTCGTGATGGTTCTGGGATTCTGCTCCGACTGCAGGAAGCCGGGATCTTGATATAATTACATTCTGTTATGGCTGCAGAGCTGGCTTGCATCGCTCTTGTTTTTTGTGTATTTAATGTAAGACATCATTAACGTGAACCATGTGTGGGCCAAAAATCCAACAGGTTTATATTGTTTAAACAGTTTACCCGTGTCAGTGCTGGAAACAACGGATCACCAAAGAAAGGAAGGGAAGCATTAAAAGTCACTTGGCTAAAGCCAACTGGATTTGCTGGAGGCCATAGGGGAGGATCATGGAGGGCTTCTAAATGAGAGGAGTGGTCATGCTTACCTAATGGTCGGATGCCCACTATGCATTTTTATAATTTATCCTACTGACAGGTCATGGAACATCGTTCACACTTTGTAAGACAGCGGTCGTTCTGTGACACAGCCGCGTCATGGAACTTTCTGTGAAGTTCACTGCAGTATCAGCCAGATGAACATCACTTCTTTGGAATTGGAATGCAGGCACAGTCAATCTTGTGTGGCTGCTATTCAATGAATAGCGGCCGCACAAAACTGACATGTCAGTTTTTTGTGCAGCTGCATTGGAATCCCAGCCGGTGTGTATACACTCTGGCCGGGATTCCATAGTAATTAAAGCGATTGGTCACTGTCATTAAATAATGGCCAAAATATACGCTGTGTGAACATGGACTTAGGTGCAAAATCTGGGCACTGTTAGGTAAATTGGCATCATATAGTTATATATAGCTATTTGGCACAGTTATGTGAGCTTGGTATTGCAGGGTTATTAGGGTAGAGATTACATATTTTAGATCATTATCTAGTTCTTGTAGTGCTTACGTTTCTTATTGTGCTCACATCAGAATTTTGGTGATTATTGCATGGTTTTTTAGGCATGGGATTGGCCACTACATGACACAATGATATTTGCTGTATGTAGCATTATTATTTAGGCATTTTGGATTTTTTTTTTTTTTAGCCTGAGATATTTCCCCTTACACAAATCTCTTATATGATGTCAGTTGTATATCATGCTCAGAGCCTAACAAGTTTCAAACAATTATCACCCGTATTTGGCCGATTACCAGCCATTCCATCTAATATTTGTTTGGTGTAATAGCGCATGTTAAAAGATGACGATCAGCCAACATGGAAGATGTCAGCTGATCATAATCTTTCAACATGCTGAAACGGCCCAATCATGACAGCAACAGTCATCGCTCCGTGGAGCAGAAGTGGTGGCAGCAGACCGCTGCTGACTTCAATGTGCCACCTGGACAATCTAAGAATCACCTGGGCAGCCCCTCCGCTGCTCCCACGCCCCCCCTCCTCCCGTTCCTACCCGCTCGCTGTCTGTGTGCCCCCCCTCCCGTTTCTTCCTGCTCGCTGTCTGTGTGCCCCCCTCCCGTTCCTTCCTGCTCGCTGTCTGTGTGCCCCCCCTCCCGTTTCTTCCTGCTCGCTGTCTGTGTGCCCCCCTCCCGTTCCTTCCTGCTCGCTGTCTGTGTGCCCCCCTCCCGTTCCTTCCCGCTCGCTTTCTGTGTGCCTTCTTCCCCCCCCCCCGTTCCTTCCCGCTCACTGTCTGTGTGCCCCCCCCCCGTTCCTTCCCGCTCGCTGTCTGTGTGTGTAATAGCACAGGCAGTGAGTAGGAAATGAGGAGGAAGTGAGCGCTGATCTGAAAAGTCATCGATTGCTGTCTCTTCAATATCGTGCCCTGTAATACGACTTTTAGACCGTACAAGGGGTACAGGGTTCTTAGGGGCCTATTACACAGAGCAATATTCTGCCAAAACAGCCAAATGTGTCTTTTGGTCCTGAACAAAAATTATCGGCAACAGCTGATGACCTTGTAAAAAGATATTAAAGTTCCTACCATCTTGTCAACACACCCATGTGCTTCTGCCCACTCCCCAGTATCCTCCTGTCTTCTGCAATTACTGGCCACAGTGGCTGCAGGACCGGGCAGAAGACATGAAGGCACCAGGGGACATGGACAGGTATGTATAAACTTTATTATTTTACACATTTAAAGCAAGGCCTGCACGGACATCCCTAAAGATATACCGTAGATATACAGTGGTGCCTTGAATTATGAGCATAATTCGTTCTGGGGCCGTGCTTGTTATCCAAATCCACTCTTAAACCAAAGCAAATTTTCCCATAAGAAATAATTGAAATGCAGACAATTGGTTCCACACCCAAAAATAATGATTTATTATTCTGAATAACATGTAAAACAGATGAAACAAACATTCAGAAACAGCAGAATATGTGATATTATAAGTTACTGTACAGTAATGGAGAGGATGGGAAACACAAGGGCTGACAAAGACTGCAGGGAGCATGAAGGAATAAACAGGACAGATGTGAGTACGGTATAGCAGCAATCTCTGTCTGGGGAGAGAGGGGTTACAGCTATGAAGAGATTACCTCCACCGTCCTGTCCCCTGATACAAGCCCCAGCCTGAAGTGGATCTGCCATGATTTGGAAGGTGAGGGAGACGTCCTGAGTCAAAGTACAGTGCTGTAGACCCCGCTATGCAGACCATGCCCCTCCCCCACTCCCCCTCCCACCCAGTACAGGGAGCTCTTAAACCAAGTCACAATTTTGAAAGACTGTGAGCTCTTAAACCAAAATACTCTTAAACCAAGGTACCACTATATATATATATATATATATATATATATATATATATATATATATATATATAGCCCTTGCTGCGCGATAGTCGAGCCATGTAATAGGCTCAGTAAGCGAGCACCGATCTAGCAGATTTACATCACTGATGGAGCCAGGTAATACAGCCCTTACACATCGGTCCAAATTTATAAAGTTGCTATCTGAAGCACAAATCGGATGCCTTTTAGTCTCAGACATCATGGTAGGGTAACTGGCTGCATACAGACGCTCATTCATTCATCCATTTACCTGCTCTGTACATGAATCAGCTACTCAAGTAAGCCATGTCCTCAGCTTGAAGGGAACCAGTCACATCCTTGGTGGTGTGTAACCTCTTCCCCCACCTTATAGCTGTTGGACGATGCTTACCATTAAGTTACTAGCACTCAGGGTGCCAATCAAGCTTTAATGGCTGGGGGAAGAGTGGACGCGGTGTGCCTACATGCCACTGAGGCTCCGCCCCAATGGATAACTACCAGCGGATTTAAGAGTCATATTTTGAAAATGCCACCCGCCGCAGGCACAGTGTTGGAGAGTTGTGTATGACAGCTATAAGGTACTGGGGGGGGGGAAGGTGACATACCTTACATACCTCCAGGGACATGATTGGTTCTGTAAATTCTTTTTCTTTCTAAAAATATTTTCTAGGTACAAATAATTGTTACTATTTCATGGCAGCGTTCTTTCTGCTCATCTTATGTAATGTCAGTGCAGGACGCTGTCATCACTTCCCTATAGAGCGGTTTATTGCAGTTTGCAGACACCTGTTTCTGACTTCCTATCCCACATCAGTTCATAGAAGCCATAACTCTGTTGGCTCTCACATTGACAGTAACTAGTTCAGGTACTGCAGTGAAAGGGTTGTAGCACTCCAGCATCACCCCCCATTTGTTTCACTGATCGTTGATGGCCGGTCCCAAAGCTGGCCATACACATTATCACTCCATATATATGCATGCAGGACTCAATCGAGCATGCTTATGTTTTTTTTTTTTGTTTTTTTTTTTTAATAAAGACTACACTGAATTGTATGGTTCCTATAGAGTACCATACGACCATACTATTACTGCAAGTGTCTACATCAAAGAAGCATTACTAGAGACTATTTATGTACCACAGATTGCAGTGCACAAAAACTGCATCATGTGAATTCAAACTAATGCACAAACAAGACGAAACAATATATGATTTTGTAGCGTTGATAAGATTACTCTTAAAGTGACCACACACCACTTTTCACACAATTCACTTATCAAATTACCACATTTATGACTCATTGCTTCACGCCTGTAGTTGGCCAGATGGCACATAGCTGGTATTTCTGCAGTCTAAGCAGCTGAGAGGGCACAGAAGATCCTATAAAGTGCATCTGGATTCCATCACAAAAAACGCTAACATTTCACCAAAACATTTGGTCTTAGTGAAATTAAGCTATGTATACAGATAATGCAAGGAAAAGGAATGTAAATGATAATAACAATATCAACTAATCAGGTTGTTTCTTGTATTGTCATAGAAACATAGAAGATTGTCGGCAGAAAGAGCCCCCCTGGTCCATCTAGTCTGCCCTTTTAGTATTTTCTTTCTTATTATCTTAAGATAGATGTATGTTTATCCCAGGCGTGTTTAAATTCTGTTATTGTAGATTTACCAACCACCTCTGCTGGAAGTTTGTTCCAGGTATCTACTACTCTTTCAGTAAAATAATATTTTCTCACTTTGCTTCTGATCTTTCCCCCAACTAATCTCTCACTGTGTCCTCTTGTTCTTGAGCTCAGTTTTTTACTAAAAACACTCCCCTCTTGAACCTTATTTAACCCCTTAGCGACCCATGACGTACCTGATACATCATGGTGCCGCGGGGGGTGTTCAGAGCGGGGTCCCACCGGGACCCCACTCTGAACGGCACCGATCCTGGCTGCAATCTGCAGCCGGGCAGTGCCTCTATTAGCCGGTGCGGGTCCCGTTGCCGCGCCGGCTAATTAAGCACTTCAATGCAGCTGGCAAACCTGACAGCTGCATTGAAGTGCTTTATGCACAACATCCCTGGTGTCTAGTGGCACGGATCTCCCCCCCGCAATGCGATCGCGGGGGGGGAGATCCGTTCTTCTGGCCGCCCCGGGCCTCAGCGTTGGAATGACGCTGATCTCAGCTCGGCAATAGATTGCTGTGGCCTGCAGCAGGCCATAGCAATCTATGACCGATCTAATTGATCTTTGCTGTGTATATACACAGCATTAATTTCTATGAGAGATCAGTGCTATGTATATACAAGCCCCCCAGGGGGGCTTCTAGTTTATGTAAAAATAAAAGTGTTTTTATTAATAAAAAATCCCCTCCCCTAATAAGTCCAAATCACCCCCCTTTTCCCATTTTATAAATATAAATTATTAAATAAACAAATAAATAAACATATTTAGTATTGCCGCACACATAATTGCCCAAACTATTAATTAATCACATTCCTGATCTCGCACGGTAAACGCCGTCAGCGCAAAAAAAAACAAAGTGCAAAATTGCGCTTTTTTGGTCGCATCAAACCAAAAAAAATGTAATAAAAAGTGATCAAAAAGTCGTATATGCGCAATCAAGATAGAAAGAACGCATCATGGCGCAAAAAATGACACCTGACACAGACCCATAGACCAAAGGATAAAAGCGCTATAAGTCTGGGAATGGAGCGATTTTAAGGAACATATATTTGTTAACAATGGTTTGAATTTTTTACAGGCCATCAGATAATATAAAAGTTATACATGTTATATATCATTGTAATCGTAACGACTTGAGGAACATGCATAATAAGTCAGTTTTACCATAGGGCGAACGGCGTAAATGCAAAACTCCCCGAAATCAAAACAAATTTGTTTTATTTTTCAATTTGACAGCGCAAATGATTTTTTTCCGGTTTCGCAGCATATTTTATGGAAAAATAATGCCTGTCATTGCAAAGAACAATTTGTTTCTCAAAAAATAAGCGCTCAAATAAGTCTCTAGGTGAAAAAATGCAAGCGCTATGGCCTTTTAAACATAAAATGGAAAAAGCAAAAGCGCAAAAACGCAAAAACGAAAATTGGCTTTGACCTTAAGGGGTTAACATACTTAAAGGTTTCAATCATGTCCCCCCTTTCCCTTCTTTCCTACAGACTATACAGATACAAATCCTTAAGTCTTTCCTGATATGGTTTATGCCTCACACCCTCCACCATTTTTGTAGCCCGTCTTTGGACCCGTTCTATTTTATCAATGCCCTTTTTTAGGTGAGGTCTCCAGAACTGGACACAGTATTCCAGATGTGGCCTCACTAGAGCTCTATACAGCGGGATCACAATCTCTCTCTTCCTACTGGTTATACCTCTAGCTATACACCCCAGCAAACGATTTGCTTTCCCCACCGCCTGGTTGCACTGGAGACTCATTTTAAGGCTGTCTGATATCACTACCCCTAAATCCTTCTCTTCTGAAGTCTTTTCCAACACAGTACTGCCGATGTGATACTCGGATAGAGGATTCCTCCTCCCCAAGTGCATCTTTTTCTAAAGATCATAGAAAAATAAAAGCTGTAATCTGTTGGCGACATGTCAGGGGCCTTGTCGGATATATATGTGAGAGAACCCAAGTTTTGATCGGTCCGGGTCTAAGTGTTCAGACTCGTACCAATCGGGAGAACGAGCCAGGAGAAAATGTGCTGCAGTGCGTCCATTCCCTGCTCTGAGTTAGAAAAAAGAGTTGGCCTTGTAATGGAGCTCTATGGAGCCTGACTCTTTCTTAGACATAGCAGGCTGCAACTGTTGCAAAACTACAATTCCCATCATGCTAAAGCTTTGGCTGTCCAGGCATGACAGGAATTGTAGTTCTGCAACAGCTGGAGGGCCAAGGATTCTCTATCCCTGCTATAGAGGCAGATGTTCATGTTACTGTTACTCCCTTGCAAACCTCATTGGGTATGTTCCACTTTGCTATTTGCTAGCACAAACCTGTACAGAACTCCCCTGTCTATAGAAGGTAGGAAATCATGGAGATGAAAACATACCCTAGACCCCTCTGTACTGGGTGGCAAAATCCATCTCCATAATGCCGGGTTCATATTAATTTTTCCTATTAGGTCCTCCCTTCTATTCTATTCTAGAGAAGACACATATCGGTGGTATCTGACTACTCTGGCTTTGTATTTATGGAGACACATACTCTGCATAGAAGCTGTATACAAAAAAAACCTGTAAAATATTGTACTTTTTTTTATTTCTCTTTTATTTTAAAGGGATTATGCAGTTTTATAAAAAAAAAAATATATATATATATATATATTGCGACTTTCCTCCAGCACCACTTTTTGTATTGAAGTTAATGGAGCTTAAAGTGAATGTACCACCTCAATGATGTTAATGAGTTTTAAACTCCAACTTATTGGAGCCACTGTGCTAAATCAGTTGATGTGGTCCTTTTTTTAAATTGGTCCCATGATCTTTTCCAGTATTCAGAAATAAGAATGAGGTCCGTCATGCACTGAAGGCAGGCGTGACAACCCCCCCACCCCCGTACAAACATAACTGCTCTTCACGAACATCCACAGTCCTTCTCCATTGGTGCATAGTGCGGGGTATGAGCGGTGCTCAAGCACAGGCCACAGAGCCTGAAACTGATGGTGTGGCTTAATATGAAGAGAAAGCTCCGATCACCTGGGTGGGGGCGGAGAGGTATAACAACGGACCTAAGTAGCGATGTGTTTCTAAGGCTGGATAACCCCTTTAACTGGGTTATAGGATCACAGGATCATCAGTGGATATTTTCGAGGTGAAACACACTAGTGCACCATGGATAACACATAGCTAACATGCCAGTCTGCTGTATGAAAGGCATGTACTGGAGAAGGGGGGAAAACTTCCTTCCCTGAATGATCCTTAGCTCTGTTTACACACCTCTTATTCCCTTGTTATCAGGGGCAGCAAATCCCTCTAATAGTAAACTGAGCAAACAGAATTTTACTTTCATCTCCGCTGCATTAAAAGTTCCTTACAATCTTGGAACAAAATCTGTTGAAAGATCATAGCCAAGTGTGAGACAATGGGAGATTTCTTTATTCTTTTCACTCATTCAGCGGCAGATGCTGTGTAACTAATTCACATAGACAGGAGTCACCTTGCAGGTGCTTAGGTCACATGACCTCAGATATGTGCGGCTGCCTGCCCGGTAGCACCAGGAGGGTCACATGGACTTCATGTCGCACAAAGCACGATAAACCTCAAATCATTGAGCCAAAAGTGCACTTGGTCACATAGGGAATAGAAGAAGAATGCAAACATCTGCCTGGATCAGGCTTTAGGATGCAGATGTAGTGCTTTATATTTTATGGTATGTATAAGATGACCTGATAAAGGCACCCTCTGTGCGACTTTCTGTTGCACCACATGCAAATTAGGTTATGCGAGCCCTTACAGTTTCTATTGGTGGCTTTGGGGGCTTGTGTGAATGCTTATTCCAGGGGTCAGCTCAAAGCGAATCTGTAAGTTGTATTTGCTGCTAATAGAAAAAGATATGATTGACTAGCTGTTGGGATATTAAAATCAAACTACTGTCCCTGGAGCTGATGGCGGATGCCAAATTTTATTTTTCAGCCAACTGACAAAGAGGTGGAGCCAAGCTGCCCAAGTGCCACAGTGTGCCACACCTCCTAGCTTATCCTCACCTCTCAGTCCGTTCTTGATTGGATATATAGGGCACTGTACATCAGTCATTGAGATGCTGGAAGGCAAGGAAATGAGAGGAGGTGTGCCAGACTGTGGCATTTGAGGCTCCACCTCCCTGACACTTGGATGAGAAATAAGTAGGTGATTTTATAGGTTTGACAACCACCATCAGCTCCAGGACCGATTCCTTTTATACCCTTACAGCTATTCAATAATGTCTTCAGCTCTTAGCAACGAATAGAGCCGACAGATTCTCTTTAGGGTGAAAATAGGCCTTACGGGGTTAATAAATAAAGAGAGAGGGGTGACAGGTTTATGTGCTCAGCTCTTTTTAGACATTGCTGCCGAGGAGAAACACAAACTGTGGGTGGAACAGACAAAGCTAAGACGGGAAGTACACGGCTCCTGTCAAGGGAACGTGTATACTGCAGGTAAGAAAAACAAACCTGTGACAGATATGATTTAAAGACAATTAAGTGATTTCTACATCATGGAAGCCATATAACCAGAGGCGGAAAGCAACAGGAAGATTGAATGATGGATGACGGCAATACAGGAAAGATTACGATCAAGGGAATACATAGGGTTTTCAGGGATAGAACAATAAGCCACAAACATGCCAAACTGTGGGTCACATGACCCTCTGCCAACCTGGGGTCATATGTCCCTCTGCCAAACTGAGAGGTCACATGACCCTCTGCCAACCTGGGGTCACATGATCCTCTGCCAACCTGGGGGTCACATGACCCTCTGCCACTTTCCCCTAATTTCACTTGAAATTATGTGCGCTAATAATGAAAATAAATTCAACCCATACTGAATATAGGCTGAGGCCTGAAACCCTCCGAGCACTTCAGGTGTCACAGTGTAGAAAAACCTCCTGGATTACATCAGACATTTTGCACTACGTAGATCTGATATCTGAAGAATATACAGGACAGAAAAAACTGTTTATACAAGTCAATGTTTAAAAAAATGTGTCTTGAAGCCAACAGGTTGAGTATCCCAGATAAAGAACCATGGGGGACAATTATCAAGACTAGTGTACTTGTATGTCAATCCTAAAAAAAGCCCCGTCCCCTTTTCCCCAGACGGATTTACTAAGAGTACCTATGTACTCGACCTATGGCTCTGGATTTTCATTCTGTTGCAAGAATGTAGTCGAAACGTTCTTTAACTACTTCTATAATATATTACAAAATATATTATATTTTAATATAATATAATATATATAAAATATTAAAGACACTATGCTTACCTGCTCCCGTTCCTCCTACTTCTTTGGCTCCTGGCTCACTGACAGTCAGCTCAGCCAATCACTAGCTGCGGTGGGACAGTGATTGGCTGAGCGGGCTGTCAGTGAGTCTGAACCAGGAGGAGCAGAGAGGAGCGCTAGGAACGGGAGCAGGTAAGCATGGTGTCTTTATTATTTTTACCAGCCCGGCATAGAAGTAGATAAAGATATTTGCCACTACATTCTCACAGTGGACTGAAAATCTAGTCATAGGCCATAACAGTACTGTGAAAGTCACAGGGTGAAATCTGCTGCGATACGGTACATTTGAATCCACCCTCAGGCTATGTTCCCACACAGTATTTTTGCTCAATATTTTGGTCAGTATATTGCAACCAAACCCAGGAGTGGATTAAAAACACAGAAAGGCTATGTTCACACACTGTTGAAATTGAGTGGATGGCACTTTAATGGCAAATAATGGCCGTTATTTCAAAACACTGGCCATTGTTTTAAAATAAAGGCCATTATTTGCCATTAAATGACGGCCTCCCACTGTGAACATGGCATTTCTGTGTTTTTAATGCACTCCTGGGTTTGGTTGCAAAATACTGACCAAAAATACTATGAGGGGAGATTTATCAAACATGGTGTAAAGTGAAACTAGCTCAGTTGCCCCTAGCAACCAATCAGATTCCACTGTTCATTTTCTAAAGAGTCTGTGAGGAATGAAAGGTGGAATCTGATTGGTTGCTAGGGGCAACTGAGCTAGTTTCACTTTACACCATGTTTGATAAATCTCCCCCTATGTGTGTACATAGCCTTAGGCTGGTTTTAAAAGTGACAGCCTGACCTTACGCAAATTTCTGGTAAAAGTTACATTAAATCCGGTGAGATGCTACCGGCCACACCTCATCGGCTTTAAAACATTTTTTGCATATGCAGCATGAAATACTGAAAGGTCACATATTATTGTGCAAAAATGTGTGAATTTTGTACAAAAGAAAGAAGAAGTCCTCAGCCTGACTGCGAGTCTCCAAACTAAACGGAGACTTGTACGCGCCAATCTTAATAAGCCTGTACGATGAAGGCCTTTATATAAACGTCTCAACATCTTCCAAATATGTATATCCTAACTGAATTACATATAAGATAGGGGTGTCATGGCGTCTGGGAATAGGACGCTCTGATTATTTGTCTTAGGGTAACAGTCTTTGATCCTTAAGGCTATGTTTACATGTCGTAAGAGACCGACCGTTCCGTGACCCGGCCAGGTCACAGAACGGCTGGTCTCTGAAAAGATCGTTCCAGCCGGTACTGCCACAGAGTTCTGATGCGGGCGCATCCGTGCGCGCCGCATTATAACTCCCCACAGCACACTATGAAGCATGCGGCCGGAGCCGGTTGCTTCATAGTATGCACTGAATAGTGGCCGCAAAAAACTGAGATGTCCGTTTTCTACAGCGCCGCGAGAGATCCCAGACGGAGCGTATACTATGGGGGACATTTATTAAGTCCGGCGTTTTTTACGCCGGACTTATAAATGTCCCAGCATCTCCGGCGCTACGGGGATTTATGTAGAGGTGGTGCGCACCGCCGAAAACCTACGCCAGCTGATGGTGAATCGCGCGGACTCTGAGTCCGCGCCCTCCGTTCCGCCCCCTTCACACCCCCTCCCCGCCCCCGGCCTACCCGGCGGAAAGTGCAGATTTGCGAATATTTTATTTGCAAATCGGCCATTTGCAAATAAAATATTGCGCAAATCGTCAATTTCCGCCGAAAACCCCTGGAACGCCAGATGATACATGTCCCCCTATGAGTATACGCTCCGGCGGGGATCCCATAGAAGATAAGGCAGCGTGTCCTTTCGTACAAAGTACGGCCATTGTTGCTGATTGCAACAACGGCCGTACTTTTACGAAACAATACGCTGTGGGAACATAGCCTAATACTCCACATTTACATGGTCACTAAGAGGTCTATACCCTTATAGATGTCTTCAAGACTAGGGATCTGCGACTCATCTGTTACTCCAGCTGCAAACATTTTCTGCGGTTAACTGGATATTTTTCTATGTACAATCAAAGAGACGTTAGAGGTGAGGATGTGATTGAAAAGCAAACATTAGCCTTACGGGCTATGAAGTCGGAGTAGTAGGGACGACATTGCTACAGAGCCATGTGCTACTGACCCGCTGCCTGGCTTAAATGTTAATTCACATTGAGCTGCATTACACATTGGTTTGGACAAGTGGCCTATGATCCAAGAGCTGCTACACGATGACCTCACCGTGCAGAGACTGTAATCATATTTGTCATAGTTCTTAACTCTGTTCTGGAATATTAGTGCCAGCGGAAGGGCAGATGTTTGCCACGGATGCCCGATGACAGGAGAATGATTGATTAGCTATTTATGCTTCATATCTGCATAGCTGGATAGTAAAATACGAAAAAAAATGACTTTATTCTTCTTTTCCCTAACCTTTTGAAGCTGGTGCTGAGGATTTACTGTAAGTCATCAATGGCTTCACGCCAAGTACTGTTTTACTGCCGCCAGTCATCAACAACTTGTCCTTATGCAGCTGTTTGTTACCGCGAGCTGGAGTGTTGTTGGGCTACTCTGCCATTATACCATGCTGCACTGCAAAACATATAAATCTCCAAAAATTAGGAAATAATGTGCCCCCTATTGGCAAATTTCAAAATGTTAGCAGTCACGAAGAGTGCCTGCTTTATTTATCATTGGGGACACTCAGCTGCCGCAGAACCTCTTTGTTTTTGCAGATGAAGGTGGCGGTTTCTGGCCACCATTTATTCGTTGATATATAACACTCTTATAATTTTCATAAAGAAGGTATCTTTATTGTCATTGGGACCTCTGGTGTCATCACACAGAGTGACCTTAATGGGGTCCTATGGGGTCATCTTAAAGTCAATCTGTCACTAGGTTTATGCTGTTTTAAATGAGGGCAACATAAACAAGTAATGCTAAACAGATAGGTGTATTACTTGTATCATTCTGTTCAGTTCTCCTAATATGCAGGAGAATAGGATTCTTGCCAAACCCTTCCCCAGCCTCCAGCTACTGATTGACAGTTGACAGCCTAAAGACAGCATGAATAGATAACTGCCAATCAGCAGCTGGTGGGCGGAGTTTCCTGATTCTCACGAATATCCAGGACTACTGGGCACATAATGGAGAGGACTACTTATTGTCCATGTTATTCAGGAGGATATCTCCGAATCAGCTGCAGAGAAGTGATACATCATTCTGCTCAGCTTCTCTGTCACTAGTTTATGCTACCCTTAGATAGGGCTGCATAAACCTGTCTCTTTGAGGCCCTATTACACTGAAAGATTATTGTGTGAAAAATCATTATATCATTATATCGTTAGAACTTTAGCGATTTGTCTAATAGGACCCTTAGGTTTGGATATCAACGTATTATCAGTGGAGGTATGACCAGTAGGAACCCCATTGACTTGAACGGGCTTGTCTAATTATGGTGCTGCAAGTAAATAGTAAAACTAGTATTGTACATACATAGGTTGGGTTAACACATTGTATTTTGGCCAGTATTTTTCTCCATGATCAGTAGTGGGTCTAAAAAACTGAAAAAAAAGTGGCACTTTTTAGCGTGGCACACTCAGTTCTTCATATGAGGAAAGTAATATGTAAATAGCAAAGTTAATGCCTGCAAAAAAAATTCTGTTTTTCTTCAACTGACTAAGTTCTTAAACATATCATTGTATCAAAGATTGATGAGAGGCTGCAATGCTGAAAAGTGCATACATTATACTGATATACAGCCATGTGTGCATGCTAATATGGAACAACTGCAAATACAGCTTGCTGAACAATCATTTGTATGGATTTTCTACAGATTTATAATTTTTCCACTATTTAAAGGGGATTTCCGCCTAAAGTTATCTTCTGATATGTCTGCAGGGGAGAAGGGTAGACAGTGGGGTCAGTGAATCAGGGAGCCAAAACTTTCCTAAAACAAAGGTGCTGCTTTACATGTCTGATTTCATCCAAATACATGAATGAGGACCCATGACCACTGTCAAAACCTGCATCAGCATCATCCAAGGAGATTTGATGTTCTTTGGATTTGTAGGGAATTGATTATATATTAATTATATTAGTAGAATATAGCTGAAGTATAATTTTAAAGGGAGAGTCCTAAAGGTTTTAATCTTGAGTGGAACTTCGGACCCCCTCATGATTAAAAATACTAACCATAAAAAGCTCTAAAGACTCTCATGGTAGTTCTACATTTGGTCTGTTAAGTCCTATGGCTACGCCATTATATTCCTATACAGTGGTACCTTGGATTACGAGCATAATTCGTTCCGGGACTGTGCTTGTAATCCAAATCCACTCTAAAACAAAAGCAAATTTTCCCATAAGAAATCACTGATATGCAGACAATTGGTTCCACACCCCAAAAATAATGTTTTTTTATTCTAAATAACATGTAGAACAGATAAAACAATGAGAAACTGAATATGTGATAATGTATATAAGCAGGGTGGAGTGGGGCTTCCTCTGGGCCACACTTAAATCTGAAAAAAGAGCACTGGTTACACTATTTACAATTAATACACCTGACACAAAAAATACAGAATAAAGAGAAACTAAGTATACAAGAATGTAAGGTCACTCAATTATTAGATAAGTTAGTTGGGGGTAGAAAGGGTGAGATTAAGCAAATTTACAGGGTTATAATAGAGGAATTGGGAATAACCTATGATAGTAAAGTAAAGTGGGAGAGGGAAATAGGTCCGGTCACTGAAGAAGAATGGGGAAACATTATACGTAATTGTAATAAGACATCACTAAGTATAAATCACCACTTCACTCAATTTAAAATAATACAACGACTACATTTCTATCCAGATATGTTACGTAGAATAAAGAAAGTGGAGAGGGTTGAGTGTCCAAAATGTACAGAGCCCAATGTCAACTACATTCATATGTTATGGGGATGTAATAAAATTCAGGGATTTTGGAGTGCAGTCGCTAACGAAGTAAATAATAGATTGGATATTTCACTCCCATGTGTTCCAAGTGTTATGATTTTAGGGGATACTATGAATACCCAGACCAATGATAAGCAGGTTGTTCTGTTGTATTGAATAGAAATGATGAAATATTTGAATATGATTCTTTTTGTTTGGAAAAAATAAATAATAATTAAAAGGAAAAAAAAATGATAATATAAGTTACTGTACAGTATAGCCATCAGCATGTGAAGTATAATGTATAGTAACTGCATAACCCTGAAAAACAGCCGCAGTTTGTAGATACAGAATTCGGATGCAGATCCCCATAATGCAGTAGTGTAGTATAACAGGCTAGAATAGAGAAGCAGGGCTGCTGTCAGAGGTCTGTGTGGTCACATGACACCAATGGGGAAGTGGGTGTGATCAGCATGGACCAATCAGGAAGTGAGAATCACAGAGCTGTGCATAAGGACAGTGACAGAAAATTCTCTATACATCAGTATTGAAGGAATGAGGGGGGGGCATATGTGGGCACATACTTGCAGCACTCTTTATCAGGAGAGAGAGTGGGGTTACAGCTAAGGAGAGATTACCTTCACAGTCCTGTCCCCTGATGCAAGCCCCAGCCTGAAGTGGATCTGCTATGATTTGGAAGGTGAGGGAGACTTCCTGGGTCACAGTACAGGGCTGTAGACTCCGCTATGCAGACCAAGCCCCTCCTCCACTACCCCTCCCACCCAGTACAGGGAGCTCTCAAACCAAAGCAATGCGCTTAAACCAACTTACAATTTAAAAAATCTGTGAGCTCTTCTTGCAAAACGCTCTTTATTCAAGTTACTCTTAAACCAAGGTACCACTGTACATTTTTATGGATATTCTGATGTATTCCCATGCGGGAGACCATAAAAGTGATGTGACTGGGGCCTGAAAGATACTTTCACATGAAAAGTATTGCAGGTATCTGTACAGATTTATAGTCATGTGTTAAAAATCCAAAATTGTAGATTTTGTAGCAGTTGTAGAGTTTGCAGAATTCTTGTTAATTTTGACCTCCCCACTGAAGTTAGGCTGGGTTCAAACAAAAAATTTTTGCAATTTGTTTTTGCAAACAAAGATGGAAAAACGAATGCAATTTTGTGCATCTGTTTTGATCTTTTTTTCTATTGACTTCAATTATATTAAAAAAAAACAGATCCGTTTTTATCTACAGACACAACAATTAGGTCAACGGATCAAAACGGATGCACACAAGTGCATCCCTTTTTTTCATCCGTTTTTGAAAAAAATAAAAAACGTATTGCCAAAACGTAGTGTGAACACAGCCTTAATGAGAAAAATCTGCAAAAAAATTCACATGCTGCTGCTTTAAAATCCACACTGTATTTTGCCGCAGACAGTAACATGTAGCAAAAAAATACCCTATAGCATAAAACTTCATTTGGGAAATGTTTATTCAATGGAACTCAACTGAGCTGCAGCAACTCTTGACAGCAGAACATCCCAGCAGGGTTGACAACTGCTCCTGGTCCTATAGAAAACTATAAGTCACAAGTAAAACCCAATGGACCTAGCACATGTAAATCACAGTATATGTTGGTATGCCAGAATATTCTCCAGATGTAGCGTACCTCTGTACTCAGTCTTCATATGACTGTCCAATGTGTCCATTAAAAAGTTATTTGCCTGTGATTTATTATTATTATTATTATTATTATTATTAATAATTTATAAAGCGCACTTAATACAGGCGACAGGGGTAACAAACAAGAACATTACAAGATCAAAACACATTACATGAAGGCAGATGGAAAACTTCTACATTAGGAAGAGGACCGCGAGGGCTTATCATCTGGATAAGTTATCCAGAAAAAAAGTAGGCTGGCAACTGTGATCAACCATCTCTATCTTTTCTAGATCACCACTAGAGATGAGCGAGCCGAGCTGAGGTTCAGGTTTGTACGAACCTGAACCATCTGCATTTGAATCCTGCTGTCTTCCTATTCTGTAGGGAAGGTGGAGACAACCCGATTCCCGCCTGGAAAATAGGGATACAATGTATGACCTAGGCTGTATCCCTGTTTTCTGGAGGGACTTGGGCTGTCTCTACCTTCATCATGGAATGGAAAGACCTTGAGATTTAAATGCTGATGGTTCCAGTTCGTACAAACCTGAACCTCGGCCCGGCTCGCTCATCTCTAATCTTCACTTAAAGGAAAAGTCTGTCAAAAATTTTTGTTAAAGTATTGTATTGCCCCCCAAAAGTTATACAAATCCCCAATATACACTTATTACGGGAAATGCTTACAAAGTGCTTTTTTCCCTGCACTTACTACTGCATCAAGGCTTCACTTCCTGGATAACATGATGATGTCACTTCCTGGATAACATGGTGATGTCACGACCCAACTCCCAGAGCTGTGCGGCTGTGGCTGCTGGAGAGGATGATGGCAGAGGGATGCTCAGTGTCCCCCCAGTGCCCTGTGTCCCTCAGTGTCCCTCTGCCATTATCCTCTCCAGCAGCCACAGCCCGCACAGCTCTGGGAGTCGGGTCATGACATCATCATGTTATCCAGGAAGTGAAGCATTGATGCAGTAGTAAGTTCAGGAAAAAAGCAGTTTATGTGCTTATTTCCCTTATATCCCGTATATATAAGTGTATATTGGTGATTTGTATAACTTTTAGGGGGCAATACAATAATTTAATAAAGTATTTAGAACAGTCTTCCACAATATATCTATATTTTTTCTTTGCTCAAATTCTATACTTATTGCCAAAGATGCACATAAAGTAAACCTGTATATAAGTGCACTACCATCAGTTACATCCATTCTGCAAAATTTTGCTATAACACAGATGGGGTCTATCTTAAAGTGAATGTACCACTTAGATCTGTGAAATTTTTTTTTCATACTACAATGTTGGTGCCAGAGCGTACATCCTGGTTCCTGCCATCTTTGTCAGTTTGTAATATGCAAATTGAGCTGCTCTATGCACTGGCACTGCTCTATGCACTGGAAGTGCCCCCAGTGTACCAATATCCCCTCCCCTCTGTGACGTGGCTCCATCAGAATCAAGTCTGGTCGCGTCACAGAGGGGGGGGGGGGGGATATCGGTACACTAGAAGCAACGGGTCTACCTGTAGTGCATAGAGCAGCCCATAGAGCAGTTTTTTTTTACTGATCTAAGTGGTACATTCACTTTAACCTCTTAAGGACATAGGACGTACCGGTACGTCCTATGTCCTCACTTGCACTTCAAAGCGGGGCCGCGCGGCGGCCCCGCTTTGAAGTGCCGCGATCCCGGGTGCCGCGTGTAGCCCGGGACCGCCGCTATTAGCGGGCACGGTCTGATCGCCGTGCCCGCTAATTAGCTAATCGGAGGCAGCTGTCAAAGTTGACAGCTGCCTCCGATTACCGGAGGCAACGTTTCCCTGGTGTCTAGTGGGGGAGATCGCTCCTCCGGGACCTTGTCCCGGAGGAGCGATCTCCGTTACTGATGCCGGCCGGGGACGCGTCCAAGATGGCGCCGTCCTCGGCTCGGCACTCGTTTACTTCCGGCTGCAGCAGCCGAAAGCAAACGAGTGCCGATCTCATGGATCTCTGCAGCATAGATATGCTGCAGAGATCTCAATGAGAGATCACAGTGTATATACTAGAAGTCCCCCATGGGGGCTTCTAGTATATGTGTAAAAAAAAAAAAAAAAGTGTTGTTAATAGTAAAAAGCCCCCTCCCCTAATAAAAGTCTGAATCACCCCCCTTTTCCCAGGTTTTAAATAAAAGTAAACAAATAAATAAATAAATAAACATGTTTGCTATCGCCGCGTGCGTAATCGCCCGAACTATTAATTAATCACATTCCTGATCTCGTACGGTAAACGGCGTCAGCGCAAAAAAATCCCAAAGTGCAAAATTGCGCATTTTTGGTCGCAGCAAATCCAGAAAAAATGTAATAAAAAGCGATCAAAAAGACGTATATGGGCAATCAAGGTACCGATAGAAAGATCACATCATGGCGCAAAAAATGACACCTCGCACAGCCCCATAGACCAAAGGATAAAAGCGCTATAAGCCTGGGAATGGAGCGATTTTAAGGAACGTATATTGGTTAACAACGGTTTGAATTTTTTACAGGCCATCAGATACAATATAAGTTATACATGTTATATATCGTTTTAATCGTAACGACTTGAGGAACATGCATAACAAGTCAGTTTTACCCCAGGGAGAATGGCGTAAAAACACATTTCCCCCAAATAAAAGAAATGCGTTTTTTTTTTCAATTTCACCACACTTCGAATTTTTTTCTGGTTTCGCAGTGTACTTTATGCAAAAATTCAGCCTGTAATTGCAAAGTACAATTAGTGACGCAAAAATTAAGGGGTCATGTGGGTTTCTAGGTGGAAAAATGCAAGTGCTATGACCTTTTAAACACAAGGAGGAAAAACCGAAAACGTAAAAACGAAAATGGGCCATGTCCTTAAAGGGTTAAAGGGGTTGTTCACCAAAAAAAAAATTAACTCCAGTCTCCAGTCTTCCAGTACTTATCAGCTGCTGTATGTCCTACAGGAAGTGGTATTCTTTCCTTCTGGATTCTATTCCACCGTCCGTCAAAAGAATGAACCTGTTCATTCTTTGGATAGGTGGAGGAATAGAATGGAGTCTATTTCACGGACAGAGATGTGCGCGGCCGTGAGTGGGGCGAGCTGCAGAATCCGCTGCGGGTGATCTGCCCGGATTCCTCAGTGTGAACATACCCTCAAGCCGCTCCCAAAGAAAGTTTTTCAGGAGTGTTCCCAGGCAATTCTTGGTAAGTTAGTTCCACCAGGTACAAAATATCAAACAATCCAAAAATTAAAAAATTCCCTTAAACTTGCAAAAGAGTATTATAGAATTCCTCTAGGCTGATTAGTAATCATATTACAGGATCCTTCCTTATAATCCTCTTTCACATAGGAGTGAAAAACTATTCCTGCAGGAACCAAGAGTCTGTGCCAAGAACCCTTGCCAGGCTACTTGACATGGGCCAATAGCTTGTTTGAGACCCAGACAGACACACAAAGTTAATGGGAAAGTCTATTATACCGCAAGAGGCAATCAGACTATAATATCAAACTGTTTAACGTTTCCTTTTTCCTAAATGATAGTATACTTCAAAAAGGGTAATTACTATCAGAAAGAGTTGATGAAATGTCAGCGAACAATTCTCAACAAAGCGCGCTCTCTCCTATGGTATTTTGGTTTCGGGATATTTTGCAGGAGGAATCAGACACCCTGCAGTTGATGGGTAATACAATAACGGCTCTTGACAGGTTATATAATCGTCTACAATACCTCCCGCAGTATGAAGACCATAAAGCATCCAGTCACTTCTTGTCACTACTGCACTGTCCTTAATACACCGTGAAATTAGAGGGCATCCTTATAGCAGGTTGTTAGTACAAAGTCCTGTTTTACGTCCATTGGTGACAGCTGGAATTCCCAAAGGCAAAATATAGTAGTGACTAATACCAAGAGAGGCCGCTTTATGGTATTACTACGTATAGGGTTTAGTGTGTGAAAAAACACACAATACACATGATCACCCTCAAAGATTTTCCAGTATAAGGCTAGGTTCACATTATGATGTGCAGGAAGGTGCATGCATATGTTTATAAGCTACCCAAATGGGAAGTGTACATGCATGTACAAGCAGAGGCCCACTGATTTTAATGGCCCTAACATACTGTAGTTAATGTCTATGGTCAGGTCACTAGAAGTGTGGTGGGTTGCCCTTTGGAAGAAATTTGTATGCTGGAGGTCCAGTGTAGCATCAAGGCGCTGGTCGGCTGAAAGGAAGTTGCCGCATCAAGTAGCATAGAAAAAGCATGCTCGAGTTGTGCTCATCTCTTATTCTGAATCAATGGGTCTTAGCAATGGCTGGAATAGCCAATACATGAACCTATCCGATCTATAAGAATAACCAACTAAAGGTCCTTTTACACGGGCTGATCATTGGCAGGCAGGAACATTAATTGTTAATAATTTGCCCACATAGAAAGAATGTGAACGTATGGCTGACTATGATAACGTTAATAGGCCATATAACCAATCCAACAATCATTTGTGTGGCCGGGTTATATGACTGATTGAGCCTTGCATTGGTTCTGGAAATGAGTGCTGATCTCGCTGATTGGCTCTTGTTTGCAGTGTTAAGTCTGTATCAGGGGGCCCACTGGGGAGACTAGCTGCCTACCGGGAGGGGGGGGGGAGAGGGTGGACATCTGCCTACTACGGAGACATACCTGCCTAAAGTGTAACTACCTGCCTAATAAACAGATATATGTGGATAATGGGGGGACTAACTGCTGTAGGGGACATACCTGCCTAACTACTCAAGAGGACATATGTACTTAATGGAGAACCTAATCTTTATGGTGGCGTGCAGGGCACTGCGGGGTCATTATTACCATTTGGGGGATATTGTATAGAGGTGAGATAGATGTGGGAAGTGAGGATACTTTTCTGCAGAATATGTCATGACTGAAAGAAGTCATCATGGCGGTCTGAGCCAGATGTAGAAGAAAAAGGAGAGAGAACAACTGTGATCAGAGAAGTCACTGTGAGTCCATGGATGTAACACTAATAACTCATATACAGTAGGCTGTAGTGTTGGTATCTACCACTACATGGGGGAATTTGTTTGTGTATAGTTAATTAATTGAGTAACAGTGTGGTGGTGGTAATATGTGGTTATGGTGCGACAGTATTATTATCTAGTGGCATTACTGGTCTTGTTATACTGGTTGGTCAGTAGTAATATGATAATAATATATATGGTGTTAGCATTTGTTCTTTGTATACTGGTATTATTTGGTAGTTGTACGGTTATTATTTTTGTGGTATATTGTATTATCATGTGAAGAACTGGTTATTTTTAGCTATGTTGTCTTGCTTGAGGCTCTGATACCTATAAATGCGGTATTGCATTTTCCTATGTTGTTTATATAACTTAAGGCTACACAAGCGAGGTCTATGAATCATACACCATAAAGACATACAGTCCAGCTCCTAATTTCTATGTTACAAATTAGAGCTGAGTACAGCTTGAGTTCGATCGTTCGGCATTACTGGTGGCTGGAGAAGTTAGAGGCAGCCCTAGGGAATCTGGGAAAAGATGGATACAGCCTATGGCCTATGATTGTATTTATGTTTTCCAGGACTCCCTTGGGCTGCATCCAACTTCTTCAGCAACTGGTATTCAAATGTAGAATGATCGGGCACGCTCAAGTTGCTCTCTTACAAATCCATCTCTCTTTGCACATGATACTTGATAAAGCTTATATGATAAAAACAAATCCATCTTCTACAGCATCCATAATCCTACTTACATAAACATACAGGCAGCAGTACAATGCTTCCAGTTGCCATCATGTTCTCACACTACGTAGAAACGTGGGGAATTAGTCATCTCTGGAATGATGCTGACAGCCTCAGAAGGCCATACAGGTTTTCAAGAAAAAGCAGCTAAATGTACCTGTCACTCAGCCAACTGCAAGACGCGTCTATAGTTCACAGAAAAAAGTATTACTAGAAAACAAAACCTAGAAAAGCACATGACATTATTACTCTGCCTAAGGCCGCTTTCGCACAGCCCAGTTTCTATGTTTGTATTAAAGAGGTTGTCCAGGAAAAAATGACTCCTTCCCCTATCCACAGGAGGAGGTTGCAGGGGGGGCTGACCTTTGACTCCGCTTATCTTAGTATCGGGCCACGCTGGCTCTGTTAAGAATATGGCACGGGTCTATTCATTCCTATGAAATGACGGAAAGAGCCAAGTACGCCTGAAGAGCGCTGTACTCAGCTCTTTCCATTGGCTCTATAGGAATGAATACAGCCGCTCGTCTTGTGCCCTATTCATAACAGTACCAACTGGGCCCGATACTGAGATCAGCGGGGGATACAGAGATCGGACCCCCGCGACCTCCTACTTTCCCCCTATCTTGTGGATAGGGGAAAAGTCTTTTTTTCCAGGACAAGCTCTTTAAGGATGAGTGTCTCAACTGATTGATATTTTGAAGACCTGAACTCGCAGTGTTAGAGATCCCCATCTACGTTCATTAAAGGAGAAGTCCCATAGAAGGACAAAAAATGAAGGCAGGTTGATGTGGTCAGGAAAATAATAAGGAACTGAACCCACCTGTTGCCATGCCGCCAGTGTGCTGGTCCTGGGACCCTTTCACATCAGCTCTGCTAGCTGCGACGTCACCACCCGGGCTGAGTGATTGCCTGCCCAGCCAATCAATGATCGCTCAGCCGGGCCGTGACGTTTCAGCTGGTGACATACCCACTTTCAAGCTGAAGCTGACAACCGGCTCGAGAACAGCACATTGGTGGCACGAGGACAGATGAGTGCAGGTCTTTATTACTTTTCTGCCCCCACTAGCCTGCCTACAGTTTTTGTCCTCCTTTAAACCCACAGTTGGGCCAAGACACTCGGCCTTAAGACGGGCACTAGACATCATCTGTAAAACCACTGCTAATATCAGTGGTGGCCATCATAACCTTTTCACATTCTCTATTGCATTGGTTCTTGAAGTATCTACTAGAGATGAGTGAACTTTGAGCAATCTTGGGCTTTTCTGAACCCCAGTATGCCTCATTTGCATCATTCGGGTTCACTCATCTCTGGCATGTACACAAAAAGTTGATCTACTGAGACATTGCTATTCCTCCATCGGGATGTGCCACCATAAGTTGTCTTGTACAACTGGTGACGACAAACCCTATTGTGGTTTCTATGTGAATCTTTCTTCAAGGTTTGGAGCACTATTTTTTTTAGGTGTATACATAAATTTATAAGGACAGAGTAGACATATATTCTTCACGATTCATGGCTTGTAGATAGCTTGGTGAGCACCTGGATAACACTGCGAGTAGACTGTATTATTACTCTATGTAATATGACTGGGAATTCTTAGTTAGTTTTAGGGATTCCTTGGTTATTTCTGGTATATTTTCTATAGTAATGCTCTGAATAATGTTCCCCACACATGTTCACATTCCCCTACCTCCACATATCCCGTTAATGTGCGTGAAGGGAAAAAAGCCAGTGGGTATTTAGCAGACAAATTTCCTCGCTAGTAGTTACTTACAGACATGATAAGAATATTCGACTCTGTGAAACCACCACAGGGGACAACAAGAGCACAGTCAAGAGAAAAGCACGTACCTGGAAGGAATTTAAGTTTTAGGTTCGTGACCTCTAAATCAAGACCTATAGAGTTACAGAAATGTCAACCTCAATAATGAACCTAATATTAAATAACATTTATTTCAAATAGATTCTCAAAGCCTTAAAGGGGAATTCCCAGGGATAACAAGCTGATCACTGGGGGTTCGATCACAATCCCAAGAATGGAGACACAATTGCCCCAGTAATAGATGGAGTGCTTACCGTGCCTGTGTGTCTACTGCGGACTGCGGCCTGGGGGGTGCAAAACGTGCTGAACTGGGAGGTATTTGTCGTCCATAAAGTGATTAAATGGAGGGTAGGCTGCAGCAGTCACACAGACGATACATTACAGGCCCAATGGCTTATTCGATCTTGGAATTGGTGGGGGTCTCCAGTGATTAGCTTTCTATCCATTATCCTATGGATAGGAAATAACAAGCTATGATAGGAAAAATCCCTTCAACCATGTTATAGTCTATTGTATGACACAATAGGGAAATCCAAAAGCCAAAATATTTTAAAGTTCCCATACACTTTATAGTAAAGTTGGATGACAGTATATAGGGACCTCCCAACTTTCTACCAACAGACGATGTCAGTGAAGATAGGGGTCGGCATGTGTTTTTACTGCCTGACCACTTTGTTCTTCGAGGGGTAAGCCGCCACCAGGGCAGTCTCCCTGTGGCTTAACATATAGATGTTATCACATAGATGTTCAGCCATCTCGGACGGGAGAAATAACTGTCAGCCGAATGTCCATTTGGCCAGAAGTTGACGATACAAACAGACGACTCAATGACTATATCAAAAACTTATATGGTGCTTTTTAAATTTTGGGGAGTTCCAATTAAAGCTGTTTTCCAATCTCATAAAGCAATGGCCTGTCCCTATGATAGGCCATGAAGATTGTGGGAGTCTGACTTCTGAGGCCCTGACCAATTGTTTGATAAAAGGAACAAATCCCCTATAAGATCTGTATCCAACCCTATTCATTGGAACACAAGCAAGCTGCAGTTTCCTACACTGCAGGGGGCCTGGAACATGTGTAGAGAAAAAATAGTGAAGGAGATGCTGTGCTACACCAGTGCTGCATCCCCTTAATTCCCACAATTGGTAGCTAGGATTCATGGGGCCCTATAGCAAAAAACTGTATGGAGCCCCATGAATCTTGTACACTCCACCATGGGGCATCCCCAGTAAACACATATACTTTCCCAGCCCAGCTGTCTGTGGGGGTGGGGGTTTGTTGGGTGCGGGCAGCTATCTGGAAGCGGAGCGGTGGGCTAGTGGCTGTCTAGGTGTGTGTGGGGGTCCTGTGTGGGCCGCTAGCTGTCGCGGGGCGGGGGACTGGTGCGGGTCAGTGGCTTTAAAGAATCAAAGCAGGGTACTGGTGCAGTCTGGCAGCTATCTGGAGGAAAGTTGGGCTGCTGGTGTGAGCAGTCCCACAGAGGCAGACCATGCTTTGCTGCATGGGCCCCGAAGCAGCTGCGTGGTCTGCCTCTATGGTAGATAGGCCAGTGGGTCCAGGTCTCAGATATCGGCTCTTCATAAAATAATGACTTATATTTTATACTAACTCTAATGACTATTTCTACAGGTGCAGTTCCTCCAGATAACAAAAAAAAAAGCAGTTTTAAGAAAAGCTATGTCACCCTTTGAACCTCTGTCTCTTCTTATGTATGGAATGTACCTAATGGTATTTTCAGCAAGTTTAACCACATAGGCTAGTTCAGCAGGAATCATATAGGAAGACATATTTTTCATGCGTTCTTGTAATCTAACACTGTACCACCTCTGGGTGATGGTAACCCAATTCCACAAGTGTACTGTCTGTCAGGTAGGGGGTCACGTACAGATTTCCACCCAATACCTTTGATTCTCATTCCTATCATGCAAGACGCGTTATACTGACAAAAAACAGAAGTCCTCAATGGAATAAATCAAGAGAATGAGTTTGGGAATATGTCAGAAACCGCCCAAGGTGATAGAGTGGCAAAATACCTTCTGGATAAAGTAAAAAAAAAAAAATAGAACAGGGGTCAATGTGTAAGAGTCAGGGATGCTGTGCCTAAAATATATGCTATTTATATCTGTGCTTAAAATGTCAAACAATGGCTGACTTAGAAGAAACGTTACAAATGAAAGACAACACGGGGCATTTGCCGGCATACATTGTTCCACTGTTTGTAGCATAAACTTTATCGTGCATTACTGTACCTCATAATGGAGAAGATAAAAAATAATAATATTATATAATATATAAAAATAAAATTTTAAATAACACATATACATATGACCCATAAATTTCTTAGTTAACTTCAGTCCCATAGTAAAAAAAATCTCCCCCAGTGTGTTACTGAGTACACTAAATCTTATTTGCTGACCTGCAGGAGTTCTTCTGTTTCCTGTGTACAAAAGGGGCTAAGTGGTAGGAATGGTGGGACTGAGCATGTGTGACCACTAGCAAAGGACACATGAGGTGGACGTTCTGGGAGGGAATCAAGAGAACAGCAGGAGGTTCCATAGGAAGTACGTAAGAGCAATGTCTAGACTAAAAGCTACATTTCGCATGATCAGAAATCTCCAAATAGTTACTTTTCTTCTATAATTTTTTGATAAAATTTCCTTTTTGAAAGGATGCAGCAGCACTTAAAGGGAATGTGTCACCAAAATTTTCTTTTACTGATTAGAATCATATACTAATACTTGTTCTTTTATTCTAATTTATTTCTATTTTCTGACTTTTTTTTATTTATTTTACTATTTGTACATTGTTATGGGGGCTTCCATATTGCCTGGGCTGTTCTTAACAGCATTTAGTGACATTTTTTACAGCAAGACCCATGGACATAGACAACAATAGACAGACTCTGTCCCCGTGAGATGCATGTAGAACGAGGCAAGGCGATTTTTAGGAGTCAGAAAATCCTTTTAAAAAATGGTAGAAATGAGAAGTTATGTGACAGATGTATATATAAATACTGAGTCGGTTATATGTGGAGTGCATGCACAGAAAGTTACTTCCCATATAGGTTCCTGGGAGGATCATATCAACAGTGGAGGAGTTGCTTATATGAAGTCCACCAAAAATCTAAACCAGATAACTTTGAGATGAGGGTGAGAACTTTTCCTCCAGGCAAAAGAGGCACTTCCAGATTTTTCCTCTAATGTCACATTAATACAAAAAAGTGGTGGTCTCTTTAGAAGGGCACTCAAAAAAATTTTTAATAGCTACAGGAGGGAATTTCTTTTGCCTGTTTCTTCAGAAAATGTCATTGTTCTTTGAAGGAAGTATTTAACAAGATGGATTGTCCCAATGGAACACAATGAGATTCTTCTCTGGGAGGTCAGGGGATGTAAAGACTGACCTTAGCAGAAGAGTTCATATATCATAGCATAGGTCGGGTACAAGGACAACCATGAGGTTATACTGTAAGGAAACATTTGGAAAACAGAAAAAAAAATTCCCAAAAGACCATTTGGATGCTTCCATCTACGTCTTCTAAAAGTCAACACTTCAACAAGTCAACGTAGGCATCTCATTCCAAAGGCTGGGATTAAAGCAGGATAACTACGTACTGCAGTCCTTACTACACCTCTTGGTAAAGAAGATAATAAATCTTTTTGCCATCTAAGACTAATACTCTCTTATCTTAAAAAAACAAAACAAACAAAAAAACACCTGGAAAATTAGATATATGGGTCAAGGAGGTTGTCTTATAAGAACAAACCTTCTCAATAAAGCCTATCGGAAACATAGAGGGAGAAGATCCCTTGCTTCCAGTTTACTAAGTGAGCCAGCTGGGAAAATACTACATTTGCCGAGAATAAGCATTCCTTAGCATAGATCTGGACCCGCAGAGGCTGCAATATGAAAGGTGAAAGGTGTCTCTAATGGAGGAGCCACATAAAGGGGTACTCCAGTGGGGGGGAAAAACATTTCCAATGTCAGAAAATTATACAGATTTGTAAATTACTTCTATTAAAAAAAACCTAAAGTTTTCTAATACTTATCAGCTGTTGTATGTCCTGCAGGAAGTGGTGTATTCTTCCTAGTCTGACACAGTGCTCTCTGCTGCCACCTCTGTCTGTGACAGGAACTGTCCAGAGCAGTAGAAAATCCCCATAGAAAACATCTCCTGGGCAAATGAGGCAACTATTCTGAGCATGTCCCATAGGATGTATAGGTGCAAGGGCTGTCTGCATGTTCCTTTTATATCAGGACCTGTTAATCTAAAGACCCCTAAAAATAAAGGCCACAATCCCAACTCAAGGAATACGTACTACGAACAAAGAAACATAAGTTTACAGGGAGGTAAAAAGTACTTTTATTGTTCACAAAAGAACAAAAAAAGAATAAAAAAAAACATCATGAGTCTGTAAAGTTCAACAAATAACGAAAACAATGACGAAACACAAAAACTCCACATACAGCAAAAGAGAGCACGTCGGAATCAAACCCTGAATATAGTAATAAGAAATGTAATGCACTGGGACTCAACGCATACAAAAATGATACACAAAAACAGTGCAATAGTGCCAATATGTCCAAGTGAGTTACACAGTAATACTAAAAAGTTCAGGAAAGGGAATACTTGCCAAGCAAAATACACATTATAATTACCGCTACACGCAATAATATAATAATCAGGGGTCCTCGGCCTCAAAACCCAATGTTTATGTGTTTAGTTGGTAATGTCATTGTGTCATGTGTTATATCTTGTACTGTATAGACCCATGATTGTTGTTTTTTTTTATCTTTTATCTTTTGTTCCTTTATTAGTAGTATTTTAGAACCTGGTTACAATGTAGGGCATTGGAGTCTGACACTTTTTAGATTTTGCCTGCCAATCTACTTGAGCAACACATGGGCTCAGATTTGATTGTTTGACTGGCCTTGAAGTCTTTGACTAGGTTTACATCTGCATTGTTTTTTTTCTGTTCATCTGCAGAAGAAAGGAAAGAAAAAAAAACTCATGTTGGCGGATACACTACACGCAGAGCACCAATAGCATCAGAAAGACTCCACTGACTGTAATGAGGTCCATGGGGTTTCCGGCATAACGCCCCTCATTTGACCCCCAAAAATTCTGCATGCATGTTTGTTTTTTGTTTTTTATCTGATTGTAGAAATGTTTGATACAGAAACACAATATTTATTTTAAGTAAAAAAAGATGAAAAATGAACTTGACCTATGACCCTAGAACAACCGGTATTTGACGCAGGTTCTAATCTTACAATATTGGGGAATTACATGCAGTGTTAACAATTTCAGTAGTCAGGATGGATTTCTTCACCGTGAGATAAATGGGAACGTAGAAAGTGTTTTTCCCCCTCAACTTTGTGGAATGTGTTTTAATCAAACAGAGAGGAAGTTCTCTGTCCACCGTGTATGATTAACCTGTCAGAGGGTGTTTAGATCAATCAAACCTCCCTACTGGAGGAACGTCAGACCTCATCAGATGGACCACATAGAAAGGTTACACGCGTATGCATGTACGCAAAGCTTTCACTCAAACTACAGGGCAGCTGTTACATCGTGATGGGGCCGTCACATTTTTCTTTGTGCTTTTTTACACCATTGGTAATGAAGGACTTGGGAGAACAAAGGATGCGTCTATGGTTCGGAAAACGGATATTTTTCTAATGCATGCAAATTAAACAAAATCACAGAGAGTAGAAGATTCACATATGTTCTTCAGACCTACGACCCTGGTGTTTTTTTTTGTCTCCTAGTGGCAGCAGTTTGGGCTTTATGAACATAGGGCTTATTTTTCAACACATGGAGGAACAGTGGATCATTAACTCCTTAAGAACGTGGCCACTGGTTTACTTTTGTGGTGGTTTTTATGAAAAAAAGAAGAGGTCCTGGAAAATAATCAAAGCAGGCCACCCTTTCTTTGTCTTTTTTAAAGGAAAAGTCCGGCCTTTTGAAAATATTGACAGCCGTCAGGGGGTAAATAATAAACAATCATTACTTACCTCTCCCTGTGGCTCTCCAGTGCTGGCTTGCTGCTCCGGGACCCCTGCCGGACTCTGGGATCTGCTACGTCACGACCTGGCTGATGGACTGCCTGCTCAGCCAGTCAGTGACTGGGGCGAGACACCGCTGCCGTCACTGAGCCTGTAATTTCCCCCCAAATCATGATAACATCAGAATTTGGGGAATTACGCCTTCCAGTGGGGATCTCTGAGCTTGTGACCCGGTGCACGGGAAGAGGTAAGTAGGGGTTGTTTATTATATTTCCCCCTGCCCCTCCTGGCTGTCAATTTTTTTTTTAAATGGCTGGACTTCTACTTTAAATTGTACTTAAACTTTAAGTCCATATTATGCTGAGATAAGGGTCCAAATACCATGCAGTATAAAAAAAACCATGTCAAAAGTATTCATCAGTCAGGGTCTAAGTTTTTAGACCCTGATCACTCAAGTAGGATGAGCAGGGACAGACACGCACTGCCGCACACCTCTCACTCCGTTCTGTGTCTGTGTGAGCAAGATGGCCTCATAGACTTATAGTCGGCAGCCATTTTGGCAGCATGACACAGAATCAAGAGGGAATACACTAAGTGTGCTCTTCTCCAGGATCGCTCTCCTGATGGGTCAGGGTCTGAACACTCAGACTTTGGTCTGCTGGGTACTGCAGTAAGGGGATCCCTGAAGCTGGATCACTGTTCATACAATCATGACTTATCTAAAAAAAACTCAGAAAAATGCCACTAACGTGAACAGTCCAGTGATTCAAATAGCTCATTGACACACATTACAAAGTTATATAACTTTAGAATGTGTGTTAATTAGGCTTAAAAAGTAAAACGCCGGAGTACTCCTTTAATAGGCTCAGTGAACAAGCACCCATCAATGACAAACATTTTTTGCACAGTAATGGCAACCTGATAACATATACAGGCTAATCTTCAAAACTGTACAGGAGGGTAGCTGACATCGATGTTGGCATCACCAATGTTCTTCCATTGCATACTATCAATTCAGAATATATGTGTTTTTCTATTGTAGTCCCTTTGATTCATGTCACATTGTTGATCCTTTCTTAGAGATATAGTGTGTGTGTGTGTGTATGGGGTGGGGCGGGGGGGGTGGGGGTTCAAGCATTTTTTTTGATGTTCGGTACACGCTGTTTTATAGGCATCTTAGAAACAGATGGCACTCTTTTATTACCTCCTGTATATCAAGCTCAGCGAGCCTCCCGTGAACACCATACTAGGGGCGATGTGGATACGGCACACACAAATAGGTTTATATTCTCCTGTTCTGCTCAACATTTGGCATATGAATTGTGACAAAACCTCGGCTAGTTTATTATTCCAGGCTACAGAGCTCAAACTGACTGATGAATTGTACTATAATTATGGCTATTTATCATTAGCTCTCAAGGCTATCATTTCAGTGCAGACCTCCCCCCGGATCAGTCAGCTCAGATTACTTTTACAGAAACAAGTTTTTAATCCTAACTTACTTAGACGTCCTCCGAAAGTGCTGCGAGTAGTCTCCACTGAATATGGAATTGCTAACAAAGGTTCCTAAAGGTTCCCAACGGCTAGTATTATTATTAAGCAATATTAGGGGAAAGTCTATAGAGGACGCCAACGTCTTGTCCAAGTGATGAGTTATTAGAGTTAATGTCTTCTAGATGGATCTGCCATTACAGCAACGCAAAGTGAAAATCTGTAATGAAGTGGAAGAAACGTGTATCAAAGAAACAAAAAACAATCACTTAATATGAGATGGATTCCATTGTGGTCTCTTGAAGGGAACTTATCCTGCTGAACCTGCTGTCCTGTCTATAGAAAGAGGGTTATGGGGCAAGAGGAGCTGAGCAGAATGATATATGGTTTTAAAGACAAAATAGACAAATCTTTGGGTACCCCCCACCCCCCCCAGCCCCCATTATTGAAGGTAAATCAATGTTGAAGCCATAACTAAAGCGCAAGGAGCCTTGAAGCATGACTAGGGATTTTCCAACAATACGTCTTTTACCTTTTGAAGGAGATTCTGGTTGCTAGAGCTGAGCACATGAGATGCTTACAAGTGGCAGGATGTTTTATATTCACAGTTTCAGTAACCACTCAAGGCAACTTTGTAAAACTTTGTAAACTATTGTAAACTTGTCTGACGAAGGGATCTTTTGAATCCGGAATGGCCAATAAAGGTATCACTCCAAAAATACTTTGATCGAAAGAAGGACTGTTTTGCGTATATTGCTCAATATTCTCAGGGTAGAACAGATTCCTTCCTTGGGACTAGACAGTTAAATTTTATTGTAAACAGAAAAATGTCATTTTGTTTTAATTTGGAAAATACACTAATGATGGGCACATTTTTAGTATGCCCCTCAGGGTGATGCTGTACACAAGATGCAATTGTAGACACAGCTCCAGTTTCTGGCCACCAAGGCTCATAAGGAGTAATTTCAGGAACTTCACTGTGTAAAACATTATTATAAATTCCAGACGTGTCCTCCGCTGAATATAGGCATAAAAAATTCTGCAACACAACTATGTGCAAAGGAGAAGCTGGGCCGAAACAAGTTTTGATGTTTTCTTCTCACCCTTAGTGCAAATCCGTACAGGGCATTCACACTTTCCATAATCACAGTCCATGCGCGGACAATGCTCTACCGACCAGAATTTGGAATTATGATGGCGGGAGCTCAGAAACTGTAAAAATCTTTCCGCTGACATGCTGTGTCAGTACAGTAGGGTGAAGATTTAAACCGTTTTGGAACTCCCAGCATCATAATGAATGATGATGCCAGAAGCATTGAACTCCGTTCCGTAGTACATCATCCTTGTCTACCAAAACTTTGGACTCCTCAAATATACAGTATGAGCTGGGTTCACACTACGTATATTTCAGTCAGTATTGTGGTCCTCATATTGCAACCAAAACCAGGAGTGGATTAAAAACACAAAAAGGATCTGTCTACACAATGTTGAAATTGAGTGGATGGCCGCCATATAACAGTAAATAACGGCCATTATTTCAATATAACAGCCGTTGTTTTAAAATAACAGCAAATATTTGCCATTAAATGGCGGCCATCCACTCAATTTCAACATTGTGTGAACAGATCCTTTCTGTGTTTTCAATCCACTCCTGGTTTTGGTTGCAATATGAGGACCACAATACTGACTGAAATATACGTAGTGTGAACCAAGCCTAAGGCTATGTTCATACAGCCTAAGAGACCCGCCCATTCCGTGACCCGGCCGGGTCACGGAACGGCCGGTCTCTGAAAAGATTATCCCGGCCGGTACTGCAGCCAGATGATCTTTTCGGCTGCAGTGTTCTGATGTGGGCGCATCCGTGCACGCCCGCATCAGAACTCACAACAGCACACTATGGAGCGAGCGGCCGGAGCCACTCGCTCCATAGTGTGCACTGACATGGTTTTCTGTGGCCGCTATTCAATGAATAGCGGCAGCAGAAAACTGACATGTCAGTTGTTTGCAGTGCCGCGAGAGATCCTGGCCGGAGTGTATACTATGTGTATACACTCCGGCCGGGATTCCTAGGCAGCAATGGACGTATATTTCCGCATAAATCACGGCCGTTGTACAACGGCCGAGGTTTTACGAAGACATAGTGTGTGAACATAGCCTAACATATACGTAATATGGACTGAACATAGTCATAATTTTAGAGTACATTCAATTCATTTAAATCACTGAAACATTGAGGTACATTTCAACATCTCTTTTTTGAAGTAGGGCCAAAAACATGACATGACAAGATTTCACACCAATCCCACCGTAGGTACAAAAAAATCCAACGCCCAAGAGTCCTACGCTGCGGCTGTATTACCAATACTGGAAATCAGGTAATGTCTCTTGATATCACTGCTTCATACTGGATACATGACTTTTGGATGAGCAAACTTACTATAGCAAACTAATGTCCACCACTAGGAATAGATCTCTTACCTTCAGAGGGCATCCACACGTTCCATGCTCGGCCGTAATTACAGACAATATGCATTGGAGTAGGATTCTGAGTTCTGAAATTGTTGAAATCTTAATTACTGTGAAGACACGCTGTGTCAGTACAGTAGCTCAAAGAGTTATAGTTTCGGAGCTCACAGCATCATCATCATCGATAATGATGCTGGGAACTCCGAAGTCTGTTCTGTTGCACATTGTCTGTAATTACCGACCAAGCACGGAACGTTTGAATTTGTTTTTTTTTTACTGTCAGGCAAACTCAACAATATTTGTAGCACCTGCTTACTGGTTAATATGCACAGGGGTCTCCTGACTCTCCAGTCTAAAACCTGACAGGTAAGCCCTGTTGTGGACTCTTTCCCCGCCCGGCATCATATATCAATACGATGCCAGGAGCGAGGAGAGTGTTTCAATCTTCACAGCACAGTAACGACACAGCAGCATGGCTATGGGATTAAGCCCTAATAGTCACGTTTAAAGGGGTACAGTAGTTAAGCAAAAAAAAAAGTTCTTTCAAATCAACTGGTCCCAGCAAGTGGCAGATTTGTAATTTGCTTCTATTAAAAAATTTCAAGTCTTTCAGTACTTATCAGCTGCTGTATGTCCTGCAGGAAGTAGTATATTCCCGTCAGTCTGACACAGTGCTCTCTGCTGCCACCTCTGTCCGGGACAGGAACTGTCCAGAGAAGTATCAAATCCCCATAGAAAACCTCTCCTGCTCTCCAGACTTGAAAAAATACCACTTCCTGCAGGTCATACAGCAGATAATAAATACTGGATGATTTTTAATAGAAGTGAATTACAAATCTCTGGCATTTTCTGTCACCAGTTGATTTAAAAGAATAAAAAGTGCCAACTCTTGTCATCCTATGAAGGCTCACTCATAAAAGAAGTCAGAAGTGAGTTCTAGATATTAGACACTGAGCATCTCTGACCAAGGTTTCCTCATCACAGGACAAAGTTGTCTCCTAAATTTTCCTACTAAAAAAAAAAAACAAAAAATCCAACCGTTTAGTTATGGCCAAACTAAAAACTATGGGGGAGATTTATCAAACATGGTGTAAAGTGAAACTGGCTCAGTTGCCCCTAGCAACCAATTAGATTCCACCTTACATTCCTCACAGACTCTTTGGAAAGTGAAAGGTGGAATCTGATTGGTTGCTAGGAGCAACTGAGCCAGTTTTACTTTACACCATGTTTGATAAATCTCCCCCTTTAAGCTTCACTATACCAGCAAATAAAAAATAATCCCATAACCTCTTCCCTACCGGTGATGTCACCAATACCATTGTTCTGAAAGGCAATTGGTGTATTAAATGTTATCAAGCGTATTGTGTTCCTCTTAACTGTAATATAGGACCCTTTAATAGCTCCAGGCACCAAGGAGAAGGGTGGGAGTCCTGGTGTTGTAATATGGTATGTGCAGCTTAACTCCGAGACAGGCCCTGACCTGCATCCTCCACTGCAGGGCAAGTATCACCGCTTACAGGAAATTCCATGGACACCATAACCTTCTATATTCCCATTCATTTCGTTTATTACAAATCTGCAGCAGTTTATTTTCCGGTTGGAATACTACAATAAAATAAAAAACTATACTGTATATATACTATATATATGTAATATAATAAAAAAAATTATAAAAAAAACATAATAATGCAAATTGAAAGGGGAAGGCAACCTGGACAATGGCAGCCTGATACAAATGTAGACATGGAAAGTATGATAAGGAACCATTTCTGGCACGGAACCTCAGCGGTATGTGGGAAGTAGACAAGCCAAAGAGGTGTATAGAGGAATCTAGACAAAAAGCAGAAGAAAAATGAAGTATGAGAGAAGACAATTAAAGCAGATGGCGAGTGATGGAATCAAGCCTGTATTTAGTGTACAAGGCAGAGGATAAGAGAGATATATGAAATGTTCCCTACAGATAATAGGGGAAATATAGCCGTTATCTGAGCTTCAGTCGTATGGTCTTATCTAAGGAGAGTCCCACTTTACCCCAAGAAGGTCGGATCTTGGAGTGAATTCCAGAGGGACGTGAACATATTTCAGCTTCTTCTCTCCATAATCAGGAATAAATCAGTAAAGGTTGTATCCATAATCATGACAACATGTCCACCCGCCGAGCCAAGTGACTGCAGCTGATAGGAATGGGAAGGAGCGAGGCTTCCTCCTCTGCTGTACACTCCTCTGATCTTATCAGGTATAGCCTTGTACTAATACCTCTCCAGAAGTGTCAGTGATTTTAATGAGGACAGTGGCTACATCCCAAATCACACAAAATCGAGATATTCTGAAGGGTTAAAGGGTACGTAGACAAATATACCCTACGTTTTGTGTATACAGTTCCTATGAACCTGATGTGTCTCCATGGTTACAGCCTACAAACCATCCTGCTATAAGGATTATGCCAGGGATGGGGAACCTTCGGCCCTCCAGTTGTTGCAAAACTACGATTCCCATCATGCCTGGACATTGCAGCATACACACCTCCTCCTATCCCCATCCCTCCTCGCAGCATACACACCTCCTCCTATCCCCATCCCTCCTTGCAGCATACACACCTCCTCCTATCCCCATCCCTCCTTGCAGCATACACACCTCCTCCTATCCCCATCCCTCCTTGCAGCATACACACCTTCTCCTATCCCCATCCCTCCTTGCAGCATACACACCTCCTCCTATCCCCTTCCCTCCTTGCAGCATACACACCTTCTCCTATCCCCATCCCTCCTTGCAGCATACACACCTCCTCCTATCACCATCCATCCTTGCAGCATACACACCTCCTCCTATCCCCATCCCTCCTTGCAGCATACACACCTTCTCCTATCCCCATCCCTCCTTGCAGCATACACACCTCCTCCTATCCCAATCCCTCCTTGCAGCATACACACCTCCTCCTATCCCCATCCCTCCTTGCAGCATACACACCTTCTCCTATCCCCATCCCTCCTTGCAGCATACACACCTCCTCCTATCCCCTTCCCTCCTTGCAGCATACACACCTCCTCCTATCCCCATCCCTCCTTGCAGCATACACACACTCCTCCTATCCCATCCCTCCTTGCAGCATACACACCTCTTCCTATCACCATCCATCCTTGCTTGGTTTCCAGCAGTGGGCCCTCTATGTCAATCAGTCAAGACAGGGAAGAGTGGGTGAGGAAGAAGACATGCATGCTTCAGCTTGGCACCACCTAATTGACACTTGAGTTCTGAGCATGATAAAGGGAGGTCTCGCGCACCTCAGCTCTCTGTGCCTCTCCGCTTAAAGAATTGACATGGCAATGTTGGGGGTTCCGAGCAGAATCTCCACGCCGATTCTGTAGTGTGAACAGGCCCTTACTGTGCAATCACAGCACTTTGACAACTGAAACAATCTTACAAAATTATTAGAAGATTCATTAGATTTGCCTTGAAATACCATAGATCACTTGTAGTCCTAAGTTACCCCATCCTCGGTAAGAAGGAGCAGGTAAAGAGCACTTATATTGACCTTGCACACTGTCACTGCATGGTAAAGAGGACCTGTCACCTCCCCTACCGGGGCAGAGCCCGGCCGCCCCCCCTGGTGGAGACCCTTATACTTACCCCATGCACGAAGTCCTGCTCCTGGACCCGCTGGTCTTGGCAAGATATCGCCAGCGGAAGCCAAGCACGCGCTCATCAGAGACGAGTCCGATGCTCATAAAGAATGAATGGAGCCGTCATTCTCTATGAGCGTCGGACTCATCTCTGAGGAGCGCGCGCCGGGCTTCCGACAGCGATATCTCGGCAACGGTAGCGGGTCCAGGAGCTGGACTTCATGCACGGGGTAAGTATAAGGGTCTCCACCGGGGGGTCGGCCAGGTTCTGCCCCGGCACGGTGGGTGACAGGTTCCCTTTAAAGACTTATCCAGGCTTGAAAAAACATGGCCGCTTTCCTTCTAAAACATCTGTTCTCCTGTCGGTAGTTTGAATGTGGTTTTGCAGCTTAGTTCCATTAATCTGAATGGAGCTGTAATACCACACACTTCCTGAGGACAGGGGTGTTGCTGTTTTGCAAGAAAGTAGCTGTGTTTTTCTAATCCTGGATAGAAGTCCGGCGGTGCAACAATTTTTTGAAAAAGCAGGGGCAGGGGGGAACATAATAACGACCACTACTTACCTGTCCCTGTGCCTGTCCAGCAACAGATCACCGCTCTGGTAGCCTCGCCAGGCTCCATCATATTCTTCTCAGCCGAAGTCACAACCCAACTGATTGACAGCCCGCTCAGCCAGTCAGTGACTGGAGTGGGATACCACTCCGGTCACTGATTGGCTGAGCGGACTTTCCATCTGCCGGGATGGCATTTTCCCTTCCGAGTCGTGGCGTCATCACAATTCGGGAAAAATGGCTTCCGGTGGGGTCCGGGAGCCATTGGGGGGGCACTTCACAGGCACGGAGAGAGGTAAGTAATGCTTGGTTATTATATCCCCTCCCTGCCAGCTAAGTTATTTAAAATTGCTGAACTTCTCCTTTAAGGAACACAAAGAAACTGAAAGCGCAAAGACTCATTGAAAATCCTTTGTATATACAGAACGATCTCTAAAATTCAAGCCCTAGGTGTAGCTTGAACTGGAAAACCTGTTCTATTCGGATAAAGGGGGAAAGTCTGTCAATTTGCTCACTAGATGGTAACTACTAACTAGTGGTGGATCCTTCAGAAAACTAACATTCCTAAAGGATAAATAAGTGATCATTTTTACTGTAGGAAAACCCCACAAAGCATTCTGTTCTTCAGATTTTTTTTATGAGGATTCACCAAAGACGCCTTGGGGGTAAATGAATATGCATATATAGATAGACAGATGCATACAGGGGCAGACAGCTTTTGGCAGTAGCAATTATCAAGCTAAAAGTATGTAACGTGAATAGCAGTTGTCAGTCTCTTCAGCAGTGACGGCCGAATACCCTGAATACTGTGACTCACAGGGATGGCACCTAGCTATAGCCATACAACAATGTCCTTCCGCTGTTTGTTGCTGCACCCTTGTCTGTCTGTGGGATAAGTGTTAAAATTCTGACTACATTATATACAAAAATGTCAGCTTTAACAATTTGTGTAAAAAAAAAGGAGTCTGGTGGCTCATGACAGCCAGGAGGGTGACATCAAAGGGGAACGTCAAGTACCTACAGGTATTTGTTCCTCAAGTCGGGGGATCTGCAGCATTTTCCTGTCACTTTAGTTAGTTATTACTTGTCTTCTGCTGTTTAAAATGTTTAATTCTGAGAAAATTTCAAATGACACTTTATGTGCTATTTCTGTATTCAATAGTTTGTACCTTAACCAGCAAAAATCATGTGTATTCTGTTCACATGTATCTGACTGTCCTCAATTCATCAGTAAAAAAAACAGGGTTTTCTGGCAGCAAGTTCAGCCGAAAACGCTTTGAGATGATCAATCAAAATTGATTTTTAAAGTGCTCATCAACTTGTTTTGTTTTCTAAAACAAGATGGCCAGTATGGGAATTAGTGGAACTCAAAATCTACAGTACTGTTCTTCTGTAGAAGACATGTCTTTTGGTGGAAGGATATTAATGCACTGGCTTTAGACTAGAGGGGGGGGGGGGGGGGAGAAGATTAGATTCAGGAGGCAGCACAGTGCACATACAGTAATACTAGTAGTAGTAGAACTGAAAATCTACAGTACTCTTCTGTAGAAGACATGTCTTTTGGTGGGAGGGTATTAATGCACTGGCTTTAGACTAGGGAGGGGAGAAAAGAAGATTAGATTCAGGAGGCAGCACAGTGCACATACAGTAATACTAGTAGTAGTGGTATTTACACAAGAGGCAGCTGCCCAGAACTTTAGAGAATTTGTTTTTAGAAATGAGAGTGAAGGCTTTGGAGATCCTATGAAAAAGGAAGACAGGGTCACAGACTGCAGGCACAGAGACTCTCTTCTTCTCCTGCACATAGCAGTAGCTAAGCTATACTCCCACATCCTGTGTTCCTATAAGTGCCTCTGTTACTAGACAAAATTCCCCTATTAACAGGTGGTGAACAGCAGGTTGCAGGGAATTGAAACACCTACTGGCCAAGTCTTTTTTTGGGGGGGGTATACATAGAAACTTAGAAGATTGTCGGCAGAAAAAGAGCACCTGGTCCATCTAGTCTGCCCTATTAGTATTTCCCTTCTTATTATCTTAGGATATATATATATATATATATATATATATATATATATATATATATATCCCAGGCAGGTTTACATTCACTGATTTACCAACCAACTGATTTACCAACCACACCTGCTGGAAGTTTGTTCCAAGCATCTACTAGTCTTTCAGTAAAGTTATGTTTTCTTTTGTTGTTTCTGACCTTTCCCCCATAGTATGTAATCATTTTTTGGTAAAATAAGCAATCTTCAAATGTTAGGAATCACATTTGCTATAAAATGGAGGGAAAATATTTCAATATATATTATTTCCTGGGTTGTATTTTATCTTTACAATACATCAGTATTCTCCTTTTTGTTGTTTTTCATATATTTTTTCTCTGTATTGTGTATTGCAGTTTTTAAAGAGAACGTGTCATCAGAAAATAACTTATTATTTACAATAATTTTTTAGTATTAAACATACCTTTTCAAGAATGGTAGTTTTTTCTTAATTATGTTTTTATTATTATGATTTTTATTATGCGCATCATAATAAGCCTTATCTCATTGAGCATTAATCTTTTTATCATTACAGGCAGGATTACACTGACAGGTCACATCTCACCTCTACCCTTTCCACGCATAATGACCTCTGCACAGGCCACAGAGCATGCCCACAACACTCTCCAGTAGAAGTTAAGAAATTTTTCCTAGTGGTTACACTACTGTCTGTTCTATCCAGTCTGTTCATGCCTATTTACTTTTCTGGTCCTGTCCTGATGAGATATTTCCTCAGTGTTGTCCATCTGTGTGTTTGTTGATGCACACATCTGCAGGACTACTATTATCATCAGTCACTAACAACTAAGGTGAGTTGCCTTAGGTTTTTCCTTCTGATATTTCAAAGAAGTTTGTATAATCTTGCATGACTGTTGTAGGATATCACTATACTGTTAAACCATATGTCCTGGGGGTATCTGAGTACTAGAATCCATTCTTACACCAGTTCCAATAAGTCTTCTCCCTAAACTCTGTATTAAAGGAGGAGTCCCGCATAATTTTTGTTAAAGTCTTGTATTGCCCCCCCCCCAAAGTTATACTTATTATGGGAAATGCTTATAAAGTGCTTTTTTTCCCTGCACTTACTACTGCACCAAGGCTCCACTTCCTGGATAACATGGTGATGTCACTTTCTGGTTAACATGGTGATGTCACTTCCTGGATAACATGGTGATGTCACTTCCTGGATAAAATGGTGATGTCACTTCCTGGATAAAATGGTGATGTTACTTCCTGGATAAAATGGTGACGTCATGACCCGACTCCCAGAGCTGTGGCTGCTGGAGAGGATGATGGCAGGGGACACTGAGGGACACAGGGCACTGGAGGGACACTTAGCAATCCTTCTGCCATCATCCTCTCCAGCAGCCACAGCCCGCACAGCTCTGGGAGTCGGGTCGTGACGTCACCATTTTATCCAGGAAGTGACATCACCATGTTATCCAGGAAGTGACATCACCATGTTATCCAGGAAGTGACATCACCATGTTATACAGGAAGTGACATCACCATGTTATCCAGTAAATGAAGCCTTGATGCAGTAGTAAGTGCAGGGAAAAAAGCACTTTATATACATATCCCGTAATAAGTGTATATTGGTGATTTGTATAACTTTTGGGGGGCAATACAATACTTTAACAAAAAATTTTGCTGGACTTCTCCTTTAATAACTCTTGGATATGGCTATATCATTACAACTGGTGACAGGATAGTTTACCATGTAAAACGCTATTGACTTTGATAAAGATAAAGACTGGGTTTAACCTTACTTTAGAATTCAGGTCCCAAGTGACAGGCAGATTAAGGAGTTATGTTCTTACAACAAGTTTTTCTTCACCAGCGCTACCTTCCATGCTCCATCTCTGTCAGTCTGTGTTGTTTTTTTTTGTATCAGAAAACACAACCTGTCCCTGTCAGTCCTTGGTAGTAGACCCCAGCTGCTGACCAGATGTTTCTTCCAGTGCTCGGAAACTATAGCTGCCTGCCTTGCTAGCATGGGAATCATGTGCTACAATATGGAATGTGCAGTGTATGCCTCCCAGGTCTGGGCCGCCCCCTGCTGGGGGGGCAGATTGCAGCATTCTCTGCAGATACACAGGTTGGCGTAACCAAGGGAGTCTTAAAGTGTTTCCACTTTCACACCTCATTAGGCAAAGCAAATAGACATGACAGATTATGTTTTCAGAGACAGGATCTTGCTGGTACAGATATACAGGGATGCCGAAAAAACGTATCTCACCTCAGCAGATGGCTAACATCACCCTCGTCATACACATGGATGGAAAATCCTTTAAACCAGGAATACACTGGAAACCTGAACGGGAACATGAAAATTGAATGTACTAATGTCTGTCCTTGCAAAGCTTACACAATCTCTAGCTCACAGCTTAACTTCTCTATTACACTCATGTTGTTGATGTCCTATACCATAACAAGACATGAGCTGCGTCATCTCAGAATAGCTGCCCCACCTGCACATAGCCCTGACCTTACCAGGTATACAGAATACAAGGGCCGGCGTAGGCGAACAGCAGCTGCAGTGTTTACTCAAAACAAAATATTAAAAAAAAAAAGTTTTCTTTTCAATTTGCTTTGGAAAGTCAGAATAATGCGCATCAATAGTATTTTAAGGGTAGTTCATAAAAAAAATTTTCTTTCAAATCAACTGGTGCCAGAAAGTGCCAGAGATTTACTTCTATTTAAAAAATCTCAAGTTTTCCAGTATTTATCAGCAGCTGCATGTCCTGCAGGAAGTGGTATATTCCTTCCAGTCTGGAGAGCAGGAGAAATTTTCTATGGGGATTTGTTACTGTTCTGGACAGTTCCTGACATGGACAGAGGGGGCAGCAGAGAGCACTGTGTCAGACTGGAGATTATACACCACTTCCTGTAGGACATTCAGCAGCTGATATGTACTGGAAGATTTGAAAAGAAGTAAATGACAAATCTCTGGTACTTACTGGCACCACTTAATTTAAAAGAAAAAAAATGTTTTGGTGAACAACTCCTTTAATAGTAACATACAAGTAACAAGTGTTCAGATAAGAAGACTTGAAGTCCTCTAAAACTCTTCCAGCATTCTCCTTTGAATTCTTTTTTTTCAATGTTATTAAAGTATTCAGAGGTAAAGTCCTACATCCCAATGTACCAAAATTAAAGGTGTTTTCCCATCTCAACTAATATAGTTAGACTTGCAGGACTCATCAAGGTAAATATTTTTGCAAATACAATCATTGTCTCCTTATCCCATTCTCTCCCATTGTTGATAGCTCGTTGTCTAGGTGACAGACTACCACTCTGCTCTAAAAGCAGTGGTGTGGTTGGCAAACATATAGATATAGTCTACATATTTATATATTATACATTATATACAGATGTAGCCTGTGTTAACTTGATCACAATGACAATTTAACTCGATATTCCAATTGAATTGCGTCAGGGATCATGTTAACCCTGGCACACTATATACATTTACACTACATCTATATACTCCAGCCAGGCCACTGCTTTTAGAGCAGAGTTGTGGTCGTTAACCTAGATAACCTATCAATAATGGGAGTACCTTGTACCGTGCAACATTGTGCTTTGTTAAGGGTGGTATTCCACGGGCTGATGGGGCCCGATAAACGAGCGCTGATCTGCTACATCGGCGCTCGTTTACTGGTCCTATTCCATGGCCCGATTATAGTTAAACAAGGGCTGCAGGGACATCGTTACCGATGTCCTTGCAGCCCTAGCTTAACTAGTATACATTACCTATGCATGGTGCAGGGCTCCTCTTCTTCTGCTTCTCCCCAGGTCCCGCGCTCTCCTCCAGCGTCAGGGCGGCCTGTCTCAACTGACAGGCCACTCAACCAATCACTGGTCAGGACCGCCGCGGCCAGTGATTGGCTGAGTGGCCTGAGTGATTGGCTGAGCGGCCTGAGCTGAGACAGGCCGCCCTGACGCTGGAGGAGAGCGCGGGACCTGGGGAGAAGCAGAAGAAGAGGAGCCCTGCACCCTGCATAGGTAATGTATATCGTCAGTCGCCGGCCGCGCACCACTATTCCACGTAGCGGTGCGCGGTTGGTGCCCGACAAATATAGGTCCTAACCTATATCAACGATCAGCCGATGACAACGATCATCGGCTGATCGTTGTCTCTATTTCACGGAGCGATAATTGGCTGAATCGGGCCAATTCGGCCAATTATCACTCCGTGGTATAGGGCCCTAAGTCAGGCACATGTAAAACAGAGGTAGTAAATAGGCTACACAAAGCATAAAAAAGCGTGGAAAGAAGAAAAGTTGGAAAAGAAAATATGGTTTAATTGGTCTCCACCCTCTTCAGACCTATAAAATTTCAAGAACCACATAGAAAAAATATAAGCGCAAACCACAAAAATAACAAAAAGGTATAAATAATAACAAAAGGTGTAAACAAAAACAACAAAAAAAGAGGTTTTCCTGGTAAAGGAGGTGATACAAAAGAAGTGTAGGGTGCCTCTCCTGTCATAGAGAAGACCATGATGCCCTTAGGGTTTCTAGGCTTGTAAATCTTTTCTTTCTGACTATACAATTGAATTGTGTATAAGTTTGGCTGGGAGGCCATCAATGTTAGTATTTAGCAGAGTAGCCCAGGAGGCACATGAACATTTTTTGTGACAACTGCAGCTGATGTAACAAAACCTTCCAATGAGAGCGGGTAATGGGCCAACCATGGTGCCCTATTCACTACAATTCTGAAGATACAGGAGAAAAAGTTTCGATTACCTCCCGGGAATGGGGTATCATTTTGTAAGGATTTTGTAAGATGTTACTGGACATGGATACTGTGCTGGTCCTGTCAAACTGTACTGCTTCAGGAAGATCTTCCAGATTGTCCTCCCAAATCCTTATATAAAGGGTGGAAAAAGTATCTGCGAGAGATCTAAACTTATTTTACAGCATCAATATAATCTCTTTTGTCCTAGGTGTTGTGGTACAGATCCTTAAAAGTTTTGACTTTTGACAGTGGAGATATAAATAGAAAGGATAAGAAATAAAGAATTTGCAGGTAGCAAAGAGGTTCTGGTAGTGGCATAAAATTAAAGGACCTACTTACCTACCTGGGTTCCCTGCAGCTCTCATTATGACATCTTTCAGTCCCCCACTTGTCACTCGTCTTTCTATTTCTCCCTACTTATCTTGGCAGTGGAGGTCTGCTTTGCCAATCACTGACTAAGCCTGGATCTCAGTGCAGTCAGTGATTGGATGAGTGGACTGTTACCATCTCAGATGTAAGAAGTAAAGTGAGTAACAGGGGACTTGAAGAGCTGCTGGGGACCAAGGAGGTGAGTATGCCATTTTTTTTTTCATGCCTCCCCAGCAAAATATATACATTTTATTACTGCTCCTTTAAGACTTGAGGCTATGTAGAATAACTACTGGGCTAAGACTAGGAAGAAAACCGGGGTTGCATAGTAAAGTTTATAAGGATGAGAAAGCTTCTATGTAGTAAGGGAATCTTGGACTATCTAGTTGATGTTTTCCCTGGGTGGATGGCCAGTGCACTTAGTGGTGATGGAGATTTGAGTCATTCAGACACTTCCCTTCTAATACTGGGTACTATTTCATGCTGTGATTTGGCCTGGAAGGGTCATTTTATTAAATTAGTCTCCCCACCATAATATTTATGTACTATGTTACAGAACCATTCCCAATTATCGTGTATACCACAGAAAACAGTGATGAAAAATATCTTCTCTTTACTGCTGTGCGCTCTGCATGAACCAAGGCTCGCCATAATTGCACTGTCCTCAGTGCTCAGGGTGAGCTTGTGAAGACCAGAATACTACTCAGTAAGCAGATCGAGCTCGCTTACTGAGCCTATTGTATGGATAGATGATCGTGTATTAAGGACTGTATAAATATATATATATATATATAGTTAATGATGTCTGTGCAGCCTTTGCTCCCACATACAAAATAATAAAGTTTATACTTACCCATGCTCCCATGCTGTCCTGGTGCCTTTTCCCTGCCTTTCCTGCTCCCTGCAGCCGCCTCTGACACTTCTGGCTCTGTATCTTCAGTGACTGGGCGCTCAGCCAATCACTGGCCAAGACGACACAGCCCTGTGGCCATTGATTGGCTGAGCTGCAGATACAGATATGGGGCCAAAAATGTCAGAGGCGGCTGCAAGGAACAGAAAACACCGGTAAAAGGCTGCAGGACACCAGGGGAGCATGGGTAAGTATAATCTTTATTATTTTGTATGTGGAAGCAAAGGATGCACGGTCGATGACCAATAATATTTCAATATGGTGAAATACAACGATTAGCCAATGATCGGCTCTCCCTCTGATCATTGTCTTTATTAAACGGAGCAATAATCTGCTGATAGTCAGGCTGATTCGGCAGATTATCGCTCCATGTAATAGGGCCCGGAGATGTTTTAATCATGAGGATGTATTTGTTAAGCCTTTGTGCGGACAGACTCTCTAATGCCACTTTTGTCTCAGATAATATTCCTCACAGTTCAGTTTGCACAGGGATCAGGCGTTCTTCAACGGAAAGACACGCCGATGAATTAATTGCTGTAACCCAGCCGTAATCAGCTAAAAGGAGAAGATAACGCCGGCTTTGGACTCAACAAACTTGGCACCCGCAGCCAAGCTCCCCAGTGAATCAGGCGCCTGGGTTCAGCAGGTATCTCTGGGCATTTGTGCCTTGTGAAAATCAGGACACCTAGTCCCAGAAATGCAATCCCCCCTCTGCGGAAGACTTTAATGCCGCTCTCCTCTCATCTCCTTGCAGCTGCTTTTAATCTAACAAAAACTGAACGTTACCATCTGAGGAGGATCAAAAAAAAATTGAATAAAAGAGACCGTGCAGGTTTACAGATAGGACGGAGAACACAAAGGAGCCGTCCATGTTTAGAAGCCGTTGTTTATGTCCATTTCAATATCGAGAAATCGCCATAGAGATGTCTAAGCATTGAGCTATAATTAACAAGGAATTACAAATGTGTTGTCTGTAGCAATGAGCGCAACTCCGTCCGAGCCCGAGCGTTCGGCATCTGATTTCCAGCGGCTGAAGAAGTTGGATGCATTTCTACGGAGTCCTGTAAAAAACATGCTCAGAGTTGGACGGACTCAAGCTGGCTCAAGTTGCGTTCATCTCTGACATTATTGATGGAAAAAAATTATACAAAAATTATACGGATCACATCTGCTTTATTGGAAACAGCGCCACTCTCGTACATGGGCGGTTTCAGGTATTACAGTTCAGCTTAATACGATGCTGAGCATAGCCCCTTGATTAAAGGGGTATTCCCATCTAAACTAATGCAGTTATACTTGTAGGACTTGTCAAATGAAATGCATTCATTTAGCAAATTTGTCTCCCTCTCCTGACATGCTGCTCTTTCGATCCCATTTTTGACAGCTGGTTGTCTAGGATACTAACCACCACTCTGCTCTAAAAGCAGTGGTCTTGCAGGTGTATATCCAGCTATAATGAAGATGTATTGAGTTATAATGTGAATAAGCTGTATAATGTATGTAAATCTATACTATAACTATACATACACGAGCCAGACCACTGCTTTTAGAGCAGAGTGGTGGTCGTTATCCTAGAGAATGAGCTGTCAACAATGGGAGGGAAAGAGCAGAATATCAGGAGAAGGAGGCAAGTTTGCTAAATGAAAACGTTTGCTAAATTTAACATCGCAAAACCGACAAGTATAAATATGTTAGTTGAGATGGATTTAACCCTTTAAAGTCTCATATTTCTAACCACAAGTAACCCTTTAAACATGCCTTGGATCACCCCTTTAGTAATCATCAGATCACTATGGCACGACTGCTAGAACTACATACTGCCAAATCAATGATTATAAAGTTGCGGGTACAGCAGGGTCCTGAATCCTTGTATGGCCCCCATACCCTGAATAGGGCAAATGGACACCCATTATTCTTATAGGACAATACATGTAATATCATGACCTTCAATTAAAGTGATTATTTGGCAATTTCAGGTGCTAGTATAGATCACCAGTGTAACCAGAATACAACAGGGCAATGTCAGTTCTTTATAGACTTGCTTTATTCATGAGTTGGATAAGAATTGTTGCAAATTGTTTCAGGTCAACGTAGTATAGTAATATAGTTAACTTGGAATAACTACCGTACTTTACTATCTGTAAAAATATAACATATAAAAAATATATATAATTTGACCCTTCTGGCACATAAGGCAAAAACACACAAGGCGAAATTTATTAAGGCATTTGCACCTATTTTTAGGTGAATAATTCGTTTTTTTTTGCCCATTTTTGGTCTAAATTCTATTCATGAAGCAGTATTCAACGGGCGAATATTTTTTAGATGCAACTTTTTTTGAAAAATCTGCCTGTTTTGAGTATTCACCAAAAAGTTCGCATAATCCGGGATTAGTGTCCAAAATTTTCATTTGTGATTTCTTAGTCTCACAAACAGGTGCAGGATAAGGTCTGGTCTGTACCAGGTGAATATGTTTTTGCAATTTTTACTTTTTTGCGATACATACACTATGGCAGTGTTACCTTTTTATAAAACAGTCACAAGATATTGGAACAAAATATTCACCCATCCTCATTAGAAGAGTCACACAACACATTAGACTCCTTAGTAAGTGTCCCTTATAAAGAAGAATGCAAAGACTACATCAATGTTCTAGCTTGTTCATGAGCTCTTCAGGGCGCATCACTGTAACGCATACAGGACAGTACAGGTGACTGCGTCTCTTTCTATAGGCACAGGCAAAAAGATGTCAAAGTTGACAGTAGGTTCACCAAAAAGTTCCCATATGAGTTCATAAGTATAAGACATGCATGTCCCATAGGATAGTCATCTCTCTATTTCTTCCGCAAATGGTTAATTTTCCTCTTATTTACACAACTAAAATGAATAAAAGTTTTATAATATAACACATAAACCTCCAACATCAGTCTATAACCTACAGAAAGCCACTATTTAAATGTAAATGAGGCTTTTCTACCAATAGAACAATCTGATCTACAATCTGAGCCTCAATGCGGAGTCTCTATTGTGTCCTCTGAAAAGAACAGGTGCTCACCTAGAATAATTACGGACGTAGAACGAGACAAAGTTAACGTTTATAACCCCATATGTGAATGCGCCCTAATGTTTGCAGTGTATGAATGTCACCATGGCCCACAAAAGAAGCACACGTTACACACCGGAACAACTGCAAACACGCCATAAACGACCCAACACAATGCCGCAGCTCTCACTCACAATGTCAATACCTTGAATTTCAACTATGATGGAGTTTACGAGGGCTCTCTCGTCTCCCTGGCGCGAAGTTCTCCTTGTGGATGCATCCCACCAGATGGAACGTGACGAGTGGGATGGATGTCCCCTCTTTCTTTGTTAATATAGTTCTTCAGGTTGGAGAAAACTTCAAAACATTTTGTAACGGAGGCAATGTATGGAGGCAATGTAACTTCAACCTCTGATCTCGAGGCTTTGAGAGGGCAACAGTGGTCTCGTATAGCTATGGAACCCTAACCCTTCCAGCTCTATACCTGTAGGCTGCTTCGCCGACATCAAACCGAAATGTAGGATGAATAGAGATTTTTTCTCCTCTATCTCTTTCTTTCTCTCTCTCCTATTCTGCTATCACCAAAGAGTAAAATAGAGGGCGTTTCATCTTTCACATGAAAACTTAATAACGTTTTAACAGGAGGGAGATCGCCTTTCCTACTGCTATTCAAACGCGAGGGGGGCGCAAGGGGAATAAAGACAGAAGTAAAATAGTTTACTATGTAGCAAGGCAGAAGGAGAAGGCACTTTACGCACTTTTGTCCTTTGATGTGAAAGATTGTGAGATCGGCGTTTGTGAAAAATCAGAGAAAAGCCGACAAAAAGAAGGGGAAAAAAAAAAAAAAAGATTGTAAGACAGATCGGGTAACATAGCACCTCATCACAAGTCTTTCAGCAATACAATCTATAGATAAAGATCCTCTAGGGTTACTTGTGCATATAGACTCTAGCTCTGTTCTTTTTTTTTTTCGACAAGCCCGAGCTGTTTGTTTCATATAATCTAATAGCTTGGTTTACATTGTTTGAAGATGTAAAAAGACAGGATCATCCTGATCATCTCTTGTATGGTGGTGGTGAGGAGTGGAATGATGTATACAAAAGTGGCATATATTTGGTGGTTTGGGTTACAGCATATATTGGGTTACCGCATTCCAAATTGGTGTCCTCAACTGGCCACAAAAATCCTAGAGAATGAACGTTAATGGAAATGTAAATTAAACATGAATCCCGAAGCATAATAATTGCCGAAATAGGCAACTGTCGACTTAAATTAAACATGAAGTCAAAGCTTAAAGTAATTATATGTGTGCGCATCTTATTCTCTGGTTGTTGGAGGAGGAGATTGCAATTTTGCTTGCTCCCTCCACATAATTGATGAGACCTAGTAGTGCAGACACGAAGCAAAACTGAGCATGTGTGTCCACCTCACCATGTTTACTACGCTGGACGCATTAAAGGTTATTGAAAAGAAACAGCAGGTGGCGCTATACCAAGATTATTGCTTGAATATCTGGTGATAAAATAAAAAAATAAAAATAAATTTGGAACTGGATTTAACTAGAATATTCCTTGTGGGACTACCATGGGTTGAATGAATGTTCATGGTAAAGTAAGGACATCTAAACATAGGAACATGTCTTTGCTTATAATTGCTAATTTTTGTAATGCAGCCTGTGCTATTTCTATTAATTTCATATGCGCCCTCCGCCCTGATTATGTCATTTCATGGGGTGAGGAGATATTTACGTATTTGTGGAAAGGAAATGACATGGACCAAAGGAAGAAACACATCCCAAACATGCTCAACACATGTACTTTTACTGCCCTGGAATGTATTTTCTCATTCAATCCGTGATTGATCTCAGATGTCAAAACCCATTAAGAGTTACACATACCTAGGTCATCTAATACTGTCATAGGTTTAGCAATGTAGCGGGAAATGAAATCTTTTTTATTTTTGAAGCCTTGGTTGGCATGGATGACCACCATGGTATCACTGGAGATAACACCAACCATAGGCACCAGAACACCTGGTTTGCTTGCTAAATCGCCATGTCATCTGAAATGGCTATGGAACGATGGAGTAGTGCACCAAATGGTAATTTTAGAAGACACCACTGTTAGATGACGAGGCACTGGGTCACCAAAGACTGGACGCTTTACAGAAGAGTTAGTAGAGACAGGGCTGGCCATACATGACCAAACACTGCATGAATAGTAGAAAAATGACCAATGACTGCACAAAACATATTATTGGGTTTTTAGGAGCTAGTCACAGTATGCGCCATTAGATCTGTCTATGATACACTCCATAAAACTTTTAGTTGTATGAAGCCATAAAGTTTTATCAATAGCAATCAATGGGTCCATGTTGTACCTATGTTGTAGCCTCAGGTTTCCCATGGAGCCATGCAGAATTTTTTTTTTCTGTTGGATTCATATGCCAGAATAAAAGACTGTGGTATACTGACTTGGATGTCCTTTTACACCCTTTGATAAATCTGATCCTTGCGTCACCATACTGGTTCACCTGCGTCAGTTTACTGACTCTACTGGGTACAGGACGGTATTGATTGTTATGTGATTCATCCATGATCAACCAGACCTGTTCACATTAATGCTGAAAGCCCCCATTGGATGGTTCCATCAGTTTTGATGGAAAGAACAGCACAGAATGTAACATTATACTTTAGCTGAACCCCTAACCAACCCCTTGTAAGTCTTAGCTACCATTTCAATCTATCATACAGTGGATCTGGCATAGCATCATAGCTTCCACTGAGAGATGACATGACTCCTTGATGAAAAAGAGTCTAATGCATCATTTAATTTCCATGTAAGTTCAATCCATAGCGATATTTCATTATCATGTACATGCAGACATATAATAATAGTAATACATCAAACCTTTTACATCGACAACGGAGCCCATGTTTATTCTTGGAAAGAGTAAGGCCAATGGAATGGAATGAGATGACTTGACGTCTCTGTACTTAATTCGATAAACATGCGGCTTAGGCAGCAAAAGGTCACTCACATCTTCAGTTTCTCACATTTTTCCTGCCTTTCTTTCCTTATCTGATGTAATATTTTAACCAGGTAAAGACCAAGTCAAAATAGAGTCATTACCGAATAATGGAAACCAGAAAACAGCAGAAAAAAATGGACTTACTGCAGATATCACTTGGTTCAATCCCTCGGTGCATAGACCTTCCAAATAGTCACTGCAAATTGCCATTCAACACAAGAAAGATCTTCTTGCAAAAACTTTATTCATAGTCTATTAAAAGTCCACAGGACAAAATCAAGTTGCTGCGCGTGATGCTTCTGTGTTTCAGATGCACAAAGCATCCAATTCCTCTACGGCACCTGAAATGCGTAAGAAACTAGATTTTTTTCTGTGGACTTTTATTATGTGGTGACTAAAGGCCCTATTACACGAAAGCGATTATCGGCCGTATTTGGCCGATACCAACCGTTACGGCCAATAACAGCTTAGTGTAATAGATGACAACGATCGTTGTTTTTCAATATGAAACAACAGTGACCTAGTAAGCAGTGATATGCTGCCGTCATTCAGTGCAATTGGAGACTGCCGCTATCTTTTATGGGCTGCCCGGACGATCTAGCGTTCACCCGGACAGCCCCCCACTGCTCCCCCTTCCCCCGACTCTTAACCCGCTCGCTGCTGGTAATAGTGTCGGCAGCGAGTGGGGAACAAGGAGCAAGCGAGCGCTGACCTGACAGGTTGGCGCTCGTTTGCTCTTATGAATCGCCCTGTATAATAGGGGCTTTAGGCTTCTTTAAGAAAATCCCTCTCATGTTGGATGACAATTGTTACCATGTTGCACATATCATAACTTCAAGAACATAACTAGATCCAAATCCTGAAAAATGAGTTGTCCTGATTGACACCATGATATGGCTATCAGCCTACAATAATAATGCTTTTATTTGTATAGCGCACACTGATTACGCAGCACTTTACTAAGCTTAACAACACCAGTAACTTTTAGTGTTCAGTACAACAAAGTCTAAATTAACCCCTTTAAAATACTCACCCCTATTAGGCAAAGTAAAAAAAAACAGTTCTCCTATTTTATGACCTGACTTGTCTATGTATTGTATGGAAACCTCTTTGATATCAAGACTAGCTTTTTTTCCCAGAAACATCAGCTGATCTTAGGGAGTCCTGACAGTGAGACTCTCTATGGCAGGGATGAGAATGGGGAACCTTCAGCCCTCCAGCTGTTGCAAAACTACAATTCCCATCATGCCTGGACAGCCAAAGAAAAAGCCCTGGCTGTCAAGGCATGATGGGAATTGTAGTTTTGCAACAGCTGGAGGGCCGAAAGTTTCCCCCCCCCCCCCCCCCCCCCCCCGCTCTATGGTCAACTTGAATGGGCACTGTCACTAAGAAGAACTTTTGACATGTAATCAGATGTGTCAAAATTTATTGATCACAGGGGGTCTTACTGCTGAGACCCGCTTTGATCAGAAGAGTGACGATCCTCTCCCCTGCCGACCCCTCATTCTGTCATTATTTTATCATAAACATTTTTTATATGCCACAATCTCACATTTATTACTATAACAGGTACACTTTAAGGTCCTTTTAGACGGCCCAATATGGGAAGAAAACTAATTAAGCGTCGGTCCACATGAACAATCCTTGTATTGTTTGTGTGGTCATTTAAATACATAGCTATCAGCCTTTATTAAAAATGCTATTTGCCACCTTATAAACTTTTATTCCTATGCCATGTTTGAGAATACAGAGGTAACAGAGCTGTCTTCCAATCAGTGCTCCCTCTCAGCTAATAAAAAGCGGACCTCCCTTAAAGGGGCTCTCCATTTTTGGACAATCCCTACATGTTAGACATATCCCTTGGTTATAAGCAGATCACATGCTGGAATCAACCTGAGAGTATGGGGATAATTTATTACTATTATTTTTCAAGCCGCCACTTTCTCTTTCGAGACAATTGCACAAAATCTATGAAATTATCTCAGACTGTGTGGCTGTCACAGACAGATTGATCAATTTAGGCCAATTGATCAATCTAGACTCCAGTCTCTTGGAGTCTGGTTGCCATAGGCCACATAACTGTGCTGCACTTGTCAAGTATCGACATTCTAATAGGCCTTGTTGCCTATAGCAACCAGACTCCACTTTTCATTTCTAGCAAAATGAAAGCAGGGCTCTTATTGGTTACTGAGGGAAACAAGGCCGGCTTGCTGATATAGGAAGCGTGGAAAGCAACTCCTGGCAGGCTCTGAACTATAAAAGGCTTTGTCATTCCTCTAGTAATGAGCCCTTAAAATCCTGAGTGCTAGACAAATGTATGAGTGACCTAAGGAAACGGGGGGGAAAAAACAAAAACAGATGGCTGCTTATAAGGGAGACACATAGCAAATTCTCTGGTGTTGGCTTCTAAAGGAAGTCTTATAAACTGACTATGAAAAACGGCAAGATTTATATCAAGTTAAGCAGCGTCTTAGCCCCCGCGCTTCACGCTCTAAGTATAAATGCGTCCAGAGTAATGTTTTTTACAGGCTGAATAAAAGTGCAAATCCAAGATCGGGGGTGGAAATGATATATTGCAGACGGAGTCATTGATAAAGAAGCCGTGAAGCCGCTTTGTATTATAGAGCCCAGTTCTCATTACCGCTCATTTTGGGTGACAGAACTTTATCCAAAGAGAATAATGTGAAACATACGGGGAGCACCATAATCCAGTATAATACACAGGGACATACTGAATACAATGCATGCTGGGATAACAATACCCAGTCTTTTACACTTTACTCTGGTTGCGGAACAGGAGTTAGAACTTATGTGTAACATGTTGCTCCGTAGCAGAACTACCTTATAACTATGGGTTATAACTAGAGGTTGCGTTGAAGGGTCCCTATGTCCCATACAAATGCAATGGTCATACAAGGCCCATATACATTTCCCTATTATGGTGCCTTATAGTCTCCATGTACAGCCATTGTACACAGTACCATGTGTGTAGAATGTGCAGAGGTCTTATGCACTTGAATGGCAACCTCTATAATAAAATGGAGCCATAAAACGGCCATCAGATAGAGATGATCGAACAGGGCCTAGGTTAAGGTTCGTACGAACTTGAACCATCGGCATTTGACTCCAGCTGCCTTCCCGTTACGTGGGGAAGGTGGAGACATCCTTGGAAAACAGCGATACAGCCTATTACCTAGGCTATATCCCTGTTTTCCAGGCGGTACTCGGGCTGTCTCCACCTTCCCCATGGAACGGGAAGGCAGCGGGAGTCAAATGCCAATGGTTCGGGTTCGTACGAACCTTAACCTTGGCCCTGTACGGTCATCTCTACCCTGAGACCTAAGTGACACAAGATAGCTGGGGGGGCTTTGTTACAGATTCTATATCAGGGCCCAGTTAAAGTTTACACTTATATATTATACTTTAACACTACTATAAACCAGGCGTTAGATCATAACCTGCACTTTTCATTTGTCCAGGGGTCTAACAGAAGTAATAACCCATCCGAAATGCGTCTGGTTTGTGATTCATGGTGTTGTTACAGGTCAGGGGCTCGGCACACCAGCCAGTCTAATAAGCTGCAAGATCGCTCTGAACTCTGCGAAATGCAAACCAGCTGGCACGGAAAGTATACAGGACGGTTTGCTGCAGACTAATCACACGCCCTTCCAGTCTGATTGTGCAGATTTTATGAATGAAATAAAAGCAAAGGGACAAAGCCGAAAGCAATTTCGAGTGACATGACTCTACTGCCAATATAACCTTATTGCGCCTTCTTCATACAACCTTGGGATTTAACCCATGAATGACACATACAGGGTTGTTCATTAGTGTGGTGAAATATGTTCCTTGCATACTCCTTCCATCTCAACACCCTTCTCCTGCTGTGAATATTTACTTAGTACTTATCTTATTGTAATTTGGATACCATATAGAGTAGTTTTCTTATGAACAATTTTTATGGAGTGGCAAGAGAGGTGTGAACGGTGGGGGTAAGACCACAGGGACCATCACTGATTCCAAGGATGAGAAGTCTGGTCCCTGTTCCTGGAGGTGCTTAGTCATGCACGCCCCCCTTCCCCCACTACCATCGCAGCCAAGTGTGTATATATATATATATATATATATATATATATATATATATATATATTATCTTTTTGGGCACAATGAGAGTCCCAGCACCCGGAATCTCTCATTGGTCACATGTCTAAATGAGATGCCAGGATCAATAGGCATAAAAAAAACTTTAAAGACATTCCTTTTAGATATGATGGTCATCTGTAAAATGGGCCAGGAGAAGCATGCAGGTATGCACTTCGCTCTCTGCCAGGCTTTATGAGAGGAGATCCATAGACTTATACCAGAGCTCATCCCATGCAGTGAAATAGAGAGTTTTGGGGTAAAGTGATAACTGCATTTCTCTCGACTTAATGTAGATTTAGAGAACACTCAGATCACGACCTTCTCTGTGACATGTCAAAAAGTTTTTTTCTGATGATTAAAGTTAATAGGAAATTGCATGAATGGCAGTTCCCGAATTATATAAAGTGTCTATTTATTTCTATGGGAATTAGGTAATGCTTAATCTCCATGCAATGGTACTTATACTTCGGGGTTACCCCACAGGTGATCTATAGCAATCCTAGCAGTGAATAACCTGTAAAAAATGGACATCCCCTTTAAGTAAACCAGATGCATACTTTGACAGAGGGAAGGAGTTGTCCTACTTCATCTATTTTAGTCACTTATAGGCCTATAGCTTTGACCAAGATGCTACGGCTTTGTTCACACATGCACTAACGCAATGAAAATGGATAAATGAATAGATAAATTAATTGCAGTAATTGGTCAGTTCATTATGTTACTGCATCACTTCATTGCAGTAGTTAACCATTTTATTGCCATTCAGCCGTCCTTCATTGTGTTAACGCAATGAAACTCTGTGTGTGAACGTACCCTAAGTTTTAATTGGTTATAAAAAGGCAATTTACCGATTGAAGGTATTTAAGGCTTGGATTTTGCATGCACGCCAATGGGAACCCTGAGTGAGCCCTTACTCCCATGCAGTTGTGTTCTCTGCAGAGTAGTGGAATATCCAGTATCGTACACTAAGGAATCCCAATCCCACATGTGCAGCTCCTGCTGCCATTCATTGTCCGCGTTGCCTTCCTGTGCTGCATTGCCTCACATAACCTCTCTTACAACTGTATTTACATAACACAGTAACATCAAGTCATATAGGCAATATGCAGGATTAGATCTGACACCAAGACACATTTGTCTAGGATTTACAAGGTAAAAAAAAAACACAACACCCCGCCAACTCCTAACCAATAAATCTCTTTAATTTCTCTGCATTCTATTGTTTGATATAGAACAGGTTATTTTTTTTTTTTTAAAGGGTCCCGAAATAGAACCACTGTTTAGCATATCCATTCCAAATACAAACGTGACTTCTAGGCTAGAATTTTTTTTTTTTACGGTTTCATCCGAGCGTCTGAATTTTCCTGTATATCAATATAATTTATTAGGTTTAGAATTTGTAATGCAAATGCCAAATCAGTCTGGTATATCTTGGATGGTAGAAGGCAATGAATCATACGACCTAATAATAATGGTGCTATACTACCGCAGAGACCGAAACGCGTCGGTACCAGTAGGTGTGAATGCTCCTTTAGGATTATTTGCAATATGTTTTTAAAAATATTTTTATCAGCAAGTGATAACGTACATGCGTGATAACCCGAGTGCAATAAAAGATCAATGAAATTTTATTATTATTTATTATTAGTATTATTACCCTTATATGTAATATTATCAGTCTGTTACCAGCGCCACAAATACTCCCAAGACATGAGATACACATTGTATCCTCCGTCACCATTAGGATGTGCTGTATTTTACCAGTTTACTAGTTGGTCAGTGACCGACCCGCCAACAGCGACACATGGAGATGAATTCAGCGAGCAGGAATTCATCTGATAAACACATTACATTAGATCCCATGCACCCTGGTCAAGTAGTGAAGATTTGCAGGCTTCTTACCTTCCTCCAGCAGTAAGTTCTTCAGTCTCCCAGGCACACATGTGATCAGGGACATGCAAGCTGCAGCTTTTTTGATCTGTGTCTCTTCTGTCACTCCAAAAACATATGAGCCTGCAGAATAGAAGGGAGATGAAAGGGCACCCACTGCCCTGGTCCTCTGTGCACCCTGCACCCTCTCAGGACACTTTAGTGCCAAAACTTTCTGAGAGAAATTGTGTCCAAAGCAGGAAGAGAACAGTCATTCTTGCAGGCTGGAGGGGAGTGTTTCTTGCTCCTTGCTCTGAAGTCTATAAGGCTGGAAAGTAACAAGCACAGGCTGGATTACAGCACCCTCCCCAGCTCCCTGTGTGAGTCCACTGTGCACTATGCCTAGCTCTTTGCAGATGTCCACTGAGCACTGTGTCAGGCTCCCACTGTGCACCCTCCTTGTAGAAGTCACCCTTGTAAAAGTCCACTGTCCCAGCTCCTTGTAAAAGTCCACTGTCCCAGCTCCTTGTAGAAGTCCACTGTCCCAGCTCCTTGTAGAAGTCCACTGTCCCAGCTCCTTGTAGAAGTCCACTGTCCCAGCTCCTTGTGGAAGTCCACTGTCCCAGCTCCTTGTACTCTTCTGTGCACCTTCTATAGTTCCTTGCAGAAGTCCACTGAGCACCTTCTCCAGTCTCTTGAAAGAGTCTTCTGAACACCTTCTCCAGTCTCTTGAGAAAAGACCCTCCCCAATTCCTTAGAAGTTTTCTAGGCACTTTCTCCTGCTCCTTGTAGAAGTCCTCTGAGCGCCCTCCCTAGTTCATTGTACTATCCCCACTGAGCACCCTTTTAGCCTCCTGTGAGCACCTTCCTTGCTCCCATATAGTGCTCCTATGATCAGTCCCAGGGAGCTCCTCCTGCCTGGTGCTGGCCCTGCTACTTTTTCATATATATATATAACTTGATCCCTGTTGCTTCCCCTCCGCCACATGTGAGGTGAAATTCCCAGCAGGAGGTGAAATATACTTTACTCATAAACAAATTCTCCCTTTTTTTCAGTCTTTACTAGTGATGACGTGTCTTTCCACTCCTCTTCTCTAGATAATATCACCCTGATAATAACACCCAGGCCACTGGGCAAAATACCTGGGTGGATCTGCCTTCCACTTCCACTGCAGTGCTGCCTCGCTGTCTATACAGCACCTTCATGAAGCGCTGCCTGCCATCTAGTGTGAAAATCATTATATATAAAAAGATTCTATAAAAATGCTCTTGTTATATAATAGAGCAGTTTTTTTTATACAATATATTCAAGCACTTACAAAAATGATAACTATGTGGGTCACCTAAAGTATCAGATAGAATAGAAGGAAAACTACATACTATATATGTTAGATATATACGTTATCACATTATTACAACATGATATTGCCATTATATTGGTGGGATAAATATTCTGCCCTAGCGCTGTATTTAACGCCTTGGTTACGGCTGACTGGCTTGGGGGCTTCTGTCCTCAGCTCTGGGGGCAGATGCCTTGCCAGAATCAACCCTCTCCTATACTATGCTACAAGGGTTGGGGTATTTATTAGGCAAGGTCTGGGCTCAAAATGTTTTTCAATTGGCTCAGCATACTGTAAAAATGAAAAAAAAAAAAAAGTCATACTCACCTTCCCTGACCCCTCCCCGCTGCCATTCCAATGCTACCGGTCCACAGTGCTCACTGCTGCTTCCTGTTTCCTATGACGTGTTTACCCCACAAGAACTTCCAGCTCAGCCAGTCACCGGCGGGTCACCACTGTGATAGCCCGACCAAACATGTCTCCACAGCTGTGGTGACCAGGAGTGTAGGAGTGACAGTGGCAGGAGATCAGGGCAGGTGAGTGTGACATTTTTTTTTTATCTCATTCTGAGCCAATAAAATTGTAGCTGGGGCTGGACAACCCCTTTAAGATCTCCTATTGCTGTCAGTTAATGGGAACATTCTTGTCACACCCAGAACCTATTCAGACCTCATACCTTACAGCTAAGTGTTTGCTGCAGTTGTATCCAGTCTGGTCAGTCCACAAGCTAAACTCTAGACTGAGACATATTTCCTGTACCTTCACATAGTAGTAAATTGCTAGGAAAAGAGATGGAATAAGCTCTGGATTTCTAAAAGACTGTGTAAGGCAAAACAAGTTGTTCCATCTGGTGTCCCATAGACTGAAGTGAGTAATGGTGCTGGACCCATGGACCATCTGGCAGATCATAATGCACTATATCCGAAATTTTTGAAGTGGTCCAACCACGCAATTAAGCTGGATTACCAGACCTTCTGATCAGGGGGAAAGTTTCTTTTAATTATGACATCTTATATTCTGGTAATAAAGCGGAAAAGAGAAGGAATCAGATTCCCCATCATCGCTATCCAAAGGCATCAAGAGAAGAAGAGACCGTCACAGGCGGCCACATGTGCCATCATCCCATTAGGGTGGGAGCAGGGGCGTAACTACCACTATAGCAGCCATAGCGGCTGCTATGGGGCCCGCCGCATCAGGGGGCCCCATGGCCTGCTCCTGCAATACACTGGGCCCCCTGAGCCGTCATCATTTGCAGCACCGGGTGGCCCTGCTGGTCTCCTGGGTTTTGCAAATGTCCCTTTAACAGCAAGCACTCCTGACCAGAGCTAGCAGTTATGTAGTTATGACTTCATTTGACCGTTTAGTGCTTAGTCGGGGGGGGGGGGGCAATCAAAAGTTTGCTATGGGGCCCAGCCATTTCTAGTTACGCCCCTGGGTGGGAGACTATATCAAGGGTGGTATTTGTGGACCCTCACTTGACCTGGTCATGTTCTGGAAACAACACCGCACATGGGGACATATTTAGACCTGATGAAGAGGATAAGAACCCTTGAAATGCGTTGTACTTTACACTGATGATAAAACAGTTGTTAACCCATCACTGTCCGTGCACATCTACCTGGGACTCACCAGCTCTATTTACGACACAAGTATGGACCAAGATATCCACTATGGCTGTAGCAAGTTTTTATACGCCATTATTTACTGCATATAACAACATATGGGGTAGGCAGGCCTTTAAGGCAATTTAATTTGCCCTATCATGTTGCAGTATATCTACTTTTCCTAGAGAAAAATTCCTGTAATAGAAGTATATCAGGAAATTGCTGGAAATTTTCGCATCTATTATATATCATTATTCACTATTATATAAGTAGGCTCACTAGTGACCATTAAATACAATTGTGTGGCGAATGTGTTGAGCAGAATCGCCTTGTAGAGCTTTCAGGGCAGTGAGGCATTCTGGGTAATGTCACAGAACTGACCTGCGCACAGTATATACAAAGTAAATTGTTCCTTAATCCCCTTTGGTTTCCCAAAAAAATAACATCTCCTAAATAGGTCATATTGATAATAAAGGATAATGGAGCAGGCTTGAATGGCATTGGTAACAGTGGGGAGTATAAGAAAAGTGGTCTGGATTCCATATAACTGTATGCGATACTGAGCATACTCAAAGGGGAACAACATTTAAAAGTAAAACTTCAAATCAGACACTTTTCAAAAGACTTCGCTACAGGGAAAGTGTCATCGGACAATGACTAATCTGTTAAATCGGGTTTTATGTTAAATATATATTTTTAAAAAAATTTTTAAAAATGTATTTTTATTTTTTTTTAGAATTTGACGATTTAAAATTTTTTTTTTAATTCTAAAAGGGATATTGAAAATAGTTTATTTTAACTATTTATAACTGCACGCATACTCAATTCTTTTGAGTACTCTTTAGGCCATAAAGTTTATTGTAGTGTTAATAATTCCACATAAGAAGACCGGTAATAATAATAATATTAATAATAATAAATAGATAATCACAGTATACAGGTATTCTGATGAGTTAGTATACCATAGTGTTTAGGATGTTTCGGATCTTTCCTAACAGAGTACATAATGTGATGAAAGAAAGGTGCAAGAATAGATAATGCCGATCCTGTGGTGGTTCGGAGTTTTGCTGGCTGGCTGGAGCCAGCAACAAGACAGGACTGAGTGGATTTTTCTAGAGTGGAAGACAGTTTGGGGGTAGGGTTGGAAGATGCTTGATTTGTCTGATAAGATACATTTTTGTCTGATAAGATACATTATTAAGTGTCTTCAATTGGCTCGTACTATTAAAAGTCCCTATTTAGAGAATGTTTGTCGTACCAAACAACCTAGACTGTTAGTGAACACTAGCTGTTTTACAGCATGTGTCTGCACGTCTGTCACAGAGTACATGCTGCCACAAACAGATGTAGATGGCATGGTAGGAGGTGCAGGATGTAGGCATAAAAGGGACTAATCCATACAAAAATTAAAAAATGTCTGCAGTATTCAGACAACGCGTTTCTAAGCTGATGGAGAAGGACGCGAGATCTGGTCACGATTCCTATAGTTTGAAATCTTCCTAAGGACCAGGCAATTTATTTTTGTTGCTAGTTGATGAGCAGCAAGTGGTTGACCTGCAAGAGGTCAAACAAAGCTGACGTGAGGCTTCTGTTCCTGAACACGGAGTAGTCATTGCAGCACATGGGTGCTTTATCAATGTCACCAGCGGCATATGGCTTTGCCATCAGCTTTACATTACAAGGTGCCAAAATCTCTCCCTGACTTCCATATGGACTCAATCATCTCCCATTCTGACTGTCTAATGCAGTTATCTCCTCCATTCATCCACTTTCCTGCACAGGGTAAACAATGCTTATGGCCCATCCAGTGTAGAAATGAGCTGAAAAACATGGCTGGCAGATGGTGTGTCTGTAAACCTCGAAGACACCTGAGGCACTGGTGGAGGAGAAGGTGCAACCGAATGGGAGGATCACTGGTGCTGGGAGACCTGGGACACCAGGCAACATAGCTAGAACAAATGCCCTTGGTGCCAGGTGCTGGACAACCTCCAACACTCAATAACTCCCCCCCCCCCCCTTCAAAATAGCAAGATGAGGAAAAGCCTAGAAAGGCAATCAACTACAAGATATAGGGTGGGCATGAACACAGAAGAGGGTCGACATGAGTGGCACCAGTTAGTTGTAGGAGTACTATGGAGAAAAAAAATGGTGTCAGGAAGTTTTACAGATTTGTAAATTGCTTCTATTTAAAAATATCCAATGTTCCAGTACTTATCAGCTTCTGTATGCCCTGTAGGAAATGGTGTGTTCTTTCACTTGTGACACAGTGCTCTCTCCTGCCACCTCTGTCCATGTCAGGAACTGTCCAGAGCAGTAGCAAATCCCCATAGAAAAGCACTCTTGCTTTAAGAGCACTATGTCAGAGTACCCCTTTAAGTTAAAAGGAAAGTTCTGGGGTTGGAACATAATTTTAAGAACTTGTCTTGATTATCCAGTATTTTCCATAGATCAGATAGTAACTATATTGGCGGTCAGAGTCAGAGTTATGCTCAGCCAATTGCGGCTGAGCAGCCGATGACGCGGCAGAGGGGGGGCGGCATCAGGGACGGCTGCAGCGATTCGGCCGGCCTCCCGAAGATTACGTCATTGACAGAAGATTGGGGACGGGGACAACGTGCGTCAGGTATGTATGGTACACTACACTTCCGGGTCCACGTGCGGGGGTGGGGGAACACAGGGAAGGGGGCGATTCACATACATAACATACATTACAAAGTTGTATAACTTTGTAATGTGTGTTATTTTGTGAATAATTTCTTAGCGCCGCACTACCCCTTTAAATAGAGTTTTCAGTAAATGGTGACCTGTTAGATACATTAGATTGTAGACTTGGATCCACAGCCTGTCCATTTTTAGACATGTCCACCATATATATCAGTACACCTTGTAAACCAATGAGGGAATAGTTCGGCCTGACATAGTATGAGCAATACAGACAGAAAACAGCCACCATCATAGTTGGTAGGGTTCACAACTGTCCATGAATTGCCTGCTGCAAGATTAGTGCCTGCTGCATGCCAACTGAATGGTGGACTTCCATTACAATAGATGGGTTTAGGCAGTGTCCGGATAGTATACGGTATGACTAGTGGATAATGGAATGCATGAATCTGTCCCCAGCATGAGACATTGTTTCATCAGCTTCCACATTGGCCGCTTGCCAAGAAAACCTGTGATGTCACCATGATGTCATGGGAATCGGAGTATGAGAGCCGGCAGGGGAAAGTGCAGGGAAAACATGATATGGGATCCTGCATGTCCCTATTTATAGGTCACCAGTAATTGTGATGTAAGGGACAGCTGCCCTCCTGGAGGCAATGCTCTATACATAGGGAGAGGCACACAAGGAATAATAGACAAATCATGGAGCAATGCATATACTGTATATGTATATAGTATATTATAGTATAGTATGTGTTCTGTAGAGGAAGGAATCCGGCTTTGTGCCGTCTCTTAGGTAATTACTAGATTAGGCTCTTTGAGACATTTTGATTATACTTTGCGGAGATGATGCAACATGTGAGGACTAGTCTCCTTATTAGGATACAATGTAGATTGTTCAGCTTCTTGATTCATGTTGTCTTAAATAGACTTTAGTGCTGAAGAGAAACATGCGTATCAATAAAGGACGGCTGAGTGGGGAGCGCTGGGTTATAGACCAACATTGTGTCCTTAAAAGCAATGTTCCCAGCCATCCAGATGTACATTTATATAGGAAATATTTCCTAATAAAGAACGTGTCAGATTGAAGGTCGGTTAAAACCAATGGTATAGCACTAAGAAGAGCAGTATTTGGGCACCTGCATAGGGAATATCCATTATTTATCACCATATTTTGTATAGAAGATATATAAAATGCTAAAATCGATTCTTAATATAGCTTTATAGGGGGTGGTGTTCCATTTTTTTTTATACAAAGCTTAGGTAAATGGGTAATAATTTGGATTCCTGTAGCTGCCACTAGAGGGAGCATATGAGCTTATTGCATACTGCATATGCACTGATGCTAACCAATATGAGACAGCTGCCATGTAAATTCCTGGTGGTGACTGCAGGCATGTAGAATTTCACTTAAAGTGTCATTTCCATCTCAACCTATTATCAACTATTCATAGCATAGGGAAAACAAGCTGACCAGTGAGGGTCTGAGTGCTGGTACCACCACCAATTCCCAGAATGGGGGCACAGTTGTCCACGGGATGAATAAAGTATGCACTATGGCCACCAAAGTCTGACAAATGTTTCTGAGTTCCCAGTCTCTTATGCATGTGCACTGATCCTCCATTGATTGTATATGAGTAGACAATAAATGGAGTGGCTTGTCTGTGTCAGGAACTGTCCAGAGCAGTAGCAAATCCCTGTAGAAAAATCTCTCCTGCTCTGGACAGTTCCTGACATGGACAGAGGGGGCAGCAGAGAGCACTGTGTCAGACTGGAAAGAACACACCATTTCCTGCAGGACATACAGCAGCTGATAAGCACTGGAAGACTTGAGATTTTTGTAATAGAAGTAAATTACAAATTTCTGGCACTTTTTGGCACCAGTTGATTTGAAAAAAAAAAAAAAAGGGCTGAATAACCCCTTTAAGTGTATGGGAGAAATCCATGCCATGTATTCCGGTTTTCCAATCACCTGCGTAACAATTTTGGTGTTTTTAGGCCATGTTTACCATTAATTGGGTGGGGCTTGAGAAGAGGGTGTGGCTTCCCATGGCTTAACACATATAACACATTTACTTTATTTTCTGCCATAAATGATAGCAGAAATCTGTGACCCACAAACTTAATATATGACCTGCGCAGCTAAATAAATATGACGTCCGAGTATAATGAATCCATAAACCGTTCTTTATTAATCCATGGATAAAACATATAAACACATCCACATAGAGCAGAACCCAATGTGTTTTAGTTAACTCTTCTTCATAGCCCCTAGCACACTCCGGAGACCTTCCTTAAAACCATTAGAATACAGTCACATGACCTACAAGTTTAAACTCAGTAGTAATTATTGAGGATTATTACTAACATGAATAGGAGGAACATTGAAAGATTACAGAGGGGATACAATAACAATACTACACACACTCGTAAATAGTAAAAAAAAAAATAAAAAAAAAATACAATAACCGCATTGCTGCATAATAGGACATAGCAGTTTATTTCCACTTGAACTATAAAAATTAGCTTACCTCTGATTGTAGTCCTTCTGGTGTCTATGGTCCAGGGTCAGGATCCAGGGTAACACCACTACCATCTCATACTAGGATTTAGTCGTTCCACCCCCTTGCCTATGTGTCATTGTGCGTACGACTATATGGGGATTGTATTTCTTACCCCACATTCCGTTTTAGTTATTGTTTGTATACTTAAAGGGAACCTGTCACCCAGACAATGCTATCTAATCTTTCGCCATCATGTTATAGAGCAGGAAGAGCTGAGCAGATTGATATATATCATTGTGGGAAAAGATTCAGTATAACTTGTAACATGCTGCTCATTCAGTGATAAGGAGTCCAGTGGGCGGAGTCACTCAATAGACTGGACTCTTTACCATGCAAACATCAGAGATTTCTATCAATAAATTACAAGTTATACTGAATCTTTTCCCATAAAGTTATATATCAATCTGCTCAGCTCCTTCCACTCTATAACATGCTGCCCATAGCTTAAGTAGCATTTTGATGGTGACGGGTTCCCTTTAAAATGTAAAAATTATTATTTTTTTTTTTTTTTTAAAGCCAAACATAATCATCCTGGTTGTGCTCACATGATAGACTCCATAGAAATAAACTGGTGCAAACGTAATGGCACAACAGGTAAAGACAATATAGGAGCATCTTATTACAGCACATTTTTTGTATTGGGAGGAAGACAACGGAATGGTGTGTTCTATACATTCGCTGGGGAATATGCAGTTGTCCTAATATAGTATGTTTGGGCAACGTTTCAGAAGCAAAGCATCTGCCTGGCAGCAGACAAGGAAGCATCTCCGACCTTTTGTGAAGGATCCAGTACGCTCACCCACACTTCATTGAGAAGTTGGCATCTCTTACGTGGTAGGTGGGCATGAGAATCTTCAGTCCTAACTACCGGGGAGAGAAATATAGGGGCCAAGCACTGGATAATAGATTTCATGGTAAGTGATGGTGGAGAAATTGGCAGGGGGACACTGGATCTCTTCTAAAAGCAGCGTAATACATCATCAATAAGCATTGTGCTTAGATTCCGGACATTGACAGGATTGTAGGGGAATGAAGTCACATTTTTCCAGAAGCAGCAGTACTCATGTCTGGTGTATTGGTACTGCTAACATTGCTATGTATGAAAGCTGCAATACTACTACTGGCCAGTAGGCTACATGACAAGCTTCCTTATATCCTGTGATGTCCCTGTATGTTGCACATTATGCTCTATATATTATTTATCATAGTCATCCGATGGAAAATAAGTTGAATTTATCCCAGAACTATTTATTCTATGCATCCTATGATTTCTATACAGCACTGGCGAATATGTTGGTGCATTATAAATAAAGTCATAGGAATATGTCAGCTTATCGTGTGAACAAGTGTCCAAGTCAAGCGCTGGTTCCGAGGAAGGAGCAGGAGGTTATCTGTTAACGCTTTCCCCGCATATATGAGACAATGACAGGTAGAAGATCCACAGCTCAGTTGTGTAAAATTTCAGGCTTTATTAAGGCATCCTAAAACATCAGAATAGATAAAACATACGCCGACGTGTTTCAGGGTTGTACCCCTTAATCATGGCCATTTCAAAGGCAGCTCTCCTATATCTCTGCACAGTAAACCTGTGATGATTTGTTGAAAGGAGTTGCCTGATCGGGCCCTTAAATTCATTTTGGTTGGACTTGATGGTCAGTTTAGATTACTACATGAGCAGGGACCCCTGTCTAAAGACAGGAGTTCTTGCTTGCATACACTGAACAGTGATTATATACATTGTATGTCCCACTGTTCATTTAGAAATAGGCTTGAAAATACTTAACAAATTGGACCTACAAAGCTTGGCTCCCAACAGGTAGATAATTGTGCTGCTGTAAAGTAATACTCACAAAGGTTGAGCTGCAATCTCCTAAAGCAGGATGCAGATTTGCACTGAGATGGGATGTGGAAGCCATGACACCTGGTCCCAGATAGAGAGCCCTTACTAAGAGGTTCTTATGATGTTCCTCCTCTCTTACTAGGCTGTCACTCCTTCTAAGAGGCAGGCAGGTATTGGGGGGGGGGGGGGGGGCAAAATAGATAGAGATATGATAGATACATAGATAGATAGATAGATAGATAGATAGGAGATAGATAGATAGATAGATAGATAGATGATATATAGATAGATAGATAGAGATATGATAGATAGATAGATAGATAGATAGATAGATAGATAGATAGATAGAAAGATGTGATATGAGAAAGTTATACAGATTTGTAATTTACTTCTGTTTTAAAATTTCAAGTCTTCCAGTACTTACCAGCTGCTGTATGCCCTATAGGAAATTATCTATTTTGTCCAGTCTGAACATTGCTCTCTGCAGTCACTTCTTTCCATGACAGGAACTGTCCACAGCAGGGGAGGTTTTCTATGGGGATTTGTTACTGCTCCCGACAGTTCCTGACATGGACAGATGTGGCAGCAGAGAGCACCCTGGCAAACTGGAAAGAATACTAAATTTCCTGCAGGGCATACAGCAGCTGATAAGTACTGGAAGACTTGAGATTTTTAAATAAAAGTAATTTACAAATCTATATAACTTTCTGACACCGGTTGATTTAAAAACTTTTTTTTTTTTGCCGAAGTACCCTTTTAATAGAAGAGTGGCCTCATTGGGGGTCCTTATCTATTAACCATAGCAGATTGCTGTTAACAAGAGTGCTGCTCTGTGTCCCAAGCATGTGCATTGTGGTAAAAACTCATTATGCAGCCGTCATCATAGAAGGAATTACAGGTAAATTGCTCATATTCTCTCCAGTGCATATAAGGATGGAGTTTCCCTTTAAATCTATTTTGAGAAACTAAAAGTGCGTAATGGGGCTGTTCACGATGTTTATCTATAATGAATCTTAATGGTGGTTCTATAAAATACTGAATGTGTGGTCGGGCTCTGTGACTGCTCACTTGCTCTGTGTGTCGATGTTATTTCCCAGGTTAATGCTGCCCTGGTCAAGTGGCAAATTGAGTCCATAAATCTGCAGGCAGTAAATGAAGCAGCGCAGGTCTCTGACAATAGCTTATGTGCACTGCTGCATATCACCTAACGCTAGAATGGAGGACACTAAGGGATATACGTCAGCCTATACTTTGGTATATAGTCACGTTTAATAAGGGATTTATAGTTTAAATATTCATATATCTTTAAAAAAAAAAAAAAAAAACTAAATTTATACTAAGAACTATTTATTTAACAGTGGAAACCTAAACGGTCTTGTCACCCTTTAAAGGGGTAGTTCACTTAAACGAAAATTTCTTTCAAATTAACTGGTGGCAGAAAGTGCCAGAGATTTATAATTTACTTCTATTAAAAAAAATCCTGTTTACAGTACTTAGCAGCTGCTATATGTCCTGCAGGAAGTGGTGTATTCTCTCCAGTCTGATACAGTGCTCTCTGCTGCCAGCTCTGTCCATGTCAGGAACAGTGCTTCCCAACCTCTTCCACCTCGGGGCACACCTTGGAAAAAAAAATTTCCTCGCGGCACACCTACTAAATAATGTTCTACAAAATAAGAAAACCGTCATACAGGGACTCACAGGTGACGTCTTCTTTGATCTGAGGAGTCACTTTCCCTTTTCCTCTCCATCCTCCATGATGATTTCTTTCAGCTACTTTTCATCTCTTCAGAACCTGCGAGACAAACAATTTAGGCTCCGCACATTTCTAGCAACTTCCTTCCCCTTCTCCCTCCTGTCGGCTCCCAAAGTAACTGCGCTGTTTGGTGTTATGTGCAGTAAAGCGAGTAGGAATGTGGGATGCCCCCTGTATGTAGGATCCCCTGCTGTGCCCCCTGTATGTAGGATTCCCTGCTGTGCCCCCATGAGCTAATAATGCCCCAGAAGTGCCCCCATGAACTAATAATGCCCCCAGAGTTGCCCCCATGAACTAATAATGCCCCCAGAGGTGCCCCCATGAACTAATAATGCCCCCAGAGTTGCCCTCATGAACTAATAATGCCCCCAGAGTTGCCCCCATGAACTAATAATGCCCCAGAGGTGCCCCCATATACTAATAATGCCCCCAGAGGTGCCCCCATGAACTAATAATGCCCCCAGAGGTGCCCCCATATACTAATAATGCCCCCAGAGGTGCCCCCATATACTAATAATGCCCCTAGAGGTGCCCCCATGAACTAATAATGCCCCCAGAGGTGCCCCCATACACTAATAATGTCCCCAGAGGTGCCCCCATATACTAATAATGCCCCCAGAGGTGCCCCCATGAACTAATAATGCCCCCAGAGGTGCCCCCATATACTAATAATGTCCCAGGGGTGGGCTCCATATACTAATAATGCCCCCAGAGGTGCCCCCATGAGCTAATAATGCCCCCTGCTGTGCCCCCATGAACTAATAATGCCCCCAGAGGTGCCCCCATATACTAATACTGCCCCCAGAGGTGCCCCCATATACTAATAATGCCCCCAGAGGTGCCCCCATGAGCTAATAATGCCCCCAGAGGTGCCCCCATGAGCTAATAATGCCCCCAGAGGTGCCCCCATATACTAATAATGCCCCCACATGTGCCCCCATGAACTGATAATGCCCCCAGAGGTGCCCCCATATACTAATAATGCCCCCTGCTGTGCCCCCATGAACTAATAATGCCCCCAGAGGTGCCCCCATATACTAATAATGTCCCCAGAGGTGCCCCCATATACTAATAATGCCCCCAGAGGTGCCCCCATATATTAATAATGCCCCCGAGGTGCCCCCCATGAACTAATAATGCCCCCTGCTCTGCCCCTTAAAAAAAAACCCATCCTACTCACCTAAACCGCGCTGTGGCTGCAGGCAGCAGCTCTTCCTCCTCCTCTTCGGGCTCCATCTTGCGAGCCGCGGGGACGGGACTTCCGGCAGGCGTGATGACGTCACATCATCACGCCTGCCGGAGAGGTCACGGCCCGGCCTCCCATAGGCTGCTGGTATGAAGTGCCGGCAGCCTATGGGAGTGAATATAGGAGCAGGATGCCGACACTTCCTGCTCCTATATTCTGCTTACTTTAATGTTCCGCACTGTGAGCGGGCGGAAAATGAAAGTGATCCGTGCATCCCGAGAAGCTGCGCGGCCGCAGCTTCTCGGGATGTTAAAGAGACAGCGCTTATTTCCCACCGGGATCCCGCGGCACCCCTGGTGGGTTCTCCCGGCACACCAGTGTGCCGTGGCACCCCGGTTGGGAAACGCTGGTCCAGAGAGTACCTCTTCTGCTCTCCAGACTGGAAAGAATACCACTTCATGCAGGACATCCAGCAGCTGATAAGTTCTGGAAGACAAGTTTTTTTTTAACCAAAGTAAATTACAAATATCTGGAACCAGTTAATTTGAAAGATTTTTTTGGGGAACTACCCCTTTAAGCAAATGTTAAATATATTTTCTATTTTGTTCTTTTTCTATATTTTGACGTAATCCTGAAATCTTGCAGTTTTCATTCTTACCACTAGGCCTAAAACTAAGCTGAGACTTCATGTTCTGTCTGTGATGATAAGGAGGAGACTGCGGGAAAGAGATCTGAAGATAATTAGAGAGAAAGAGGAAACCAGCAGATAATAGCAGCTCAGCCTCTGCTCCACTATAGAAAAGCAACCACACCTCCAATCCACTTGATCCAAACACAGGTGAGCAGGTCATCCACCACAAGGGCCAGATAATATAGAAAATAAAAATTTGATTAGCAAAACAATCAAATACATAAAAAGGTAAAAGCACAACATGTTTCCAGGCCGGACCGGCTTCTTCCTCAGGTAACTCACCTGCACCTGAGGTGAAGGCCGGTCTGGCCTGGAAACAAGACCTGCGGCCTCTCACCTGTGTTTGGATCAAGTGGATTGGCAGGTTCACAGTGGGCTGCAGTCCCAGAGTCCTGCACACGCTGTACTGAGAGTTGTGCCACAACGTGTTTCAGCTCTGTATTCGGGAAAAACCTTCTTCATGCATAAAGCATTGACATAAAACATCAGGTTTAAATATATAAAATAACAACAAGACCCTTCCATATCCGATCACCTCATTGGGCGCAGAGGTCATGCTTCTTTGTAGCCACGTTTTTGCACGTATGACATATTAGTAAAATGACGACACTAGGAAGCGCCCCCTTGTTTTTCTGGAGGTTTTTTTTGTTTGTTTTTTTTGCATTTTTTACAGTGTGTAACATCGAGCTGGAAAAAAGAACTGTTGGAAACACCATAAAAAGTCATGACAATTATTATAGAAATGTTATGTGTTAAAGCAGCTGAAGCCACATTTTTGCATCTGTATTACGCGCCTGACAGCCAAACCTGACAGCTGCCATAATACAGACAGTGGCTGCAGTACAGACACAAGCATGAGTCCATATTATGCTAGTGTGGCCTAAGGGGGGATGAAATGAGAAATTAGACAACTTTCTGCTTTTTTCTCCCTATAACAGCAGGACTTGTATCCATGGGCTGTGTCTGCTATTCTCTGCATAGGGCTGAGCTTCTATATCAGACTGGGCCAGTGGCGTAGCTATAGGCTCCTGGGCCCTGGTGCAACCCCCTCCCCCCCAATCAGATGTAGTCAGAGGCAGAATAAACAGTTACATCCAGTGACTCACAGGTGACGTCTTCTCTCATCAGAGTCGTTCATTCGTTTTTTTCCCGTCCGGCCCAGGCTGCCATATAACTTCATCCAGTCACATCTCATCTATTGAACGTTTGCTGCCCAAATGTCTTTAAATCCTTACTCTCTATACTATCTCCTACTACTATGTTGCACATGTGCCACCTGATAATATGCCACCTAAATAATTATGCCACAATGACCCCTTGAAGGGATAGTCGGAATTATCTTTTAAAAAAAACAAACACCTGTTTTATCTCTGCTGTGTCTAGTGTTGCAACTCTGCTCCTCCCTGCCACCTTTATTAAAGGGGAACTCCAGGTAGAGGTTAAAAAATATGAAACTTCTGCAGAAGCATAATGCATTACTTACCTGTCTATCCCAGTTTTGAAACTACCAAAAAATCCATTTGTTTGGGGGAGTTTGCTGTGTTTTGTGTTTCTCTCCTTCCTGGTTTAGCATTTCCCAGAATGCAATGCTTTCCCTCATGTGATCATCACAGCCCCCTCCCTCATCACAATCAGTAAAATTAGTTCAGCAGCTGCTTCTGGCTGGACAGAGATGGTGACTCAGTCAGTGGATTGGGTTATCCAGCCCCGCCTCCTGTGACATCACGCCCTGCCCCCTGGATGCACCATCAGCAAACACACACAATGTGGGGATAGCAGCAGGAGACAATGTGAATTGGCACAGGGGGCATTTTTTTTTACTTCCTGGATTTCTATCAGCTACCAGTGTGGGAGAACTGTACAGATACAGTAATACAATATATAGACACATCTACATAACTTTTAATGTACTTTTAATAGAAAACAAGTTTTTATCCGGATTTCCCCTTTAAAGACCCTATTACACAGGGCGATTAGAAGGAGCAAGTGAGCGCCAACCTGTCAGGTCAGCACTCGCTTGCTCCTCGTCCCCACACACTGCTTACTGACGGCACAATTAGAAGCGACGACAGTGATCAGGTAAGTAGGGGGGGGGGGCGCTGAGAGCTGTGGGGGGGGGGGCTGCCCATGGGATTGCTAGATCGTTCGGGCAGCGCTTAGATGATAGCGGCTGTTTGCTGCCGCCGCTCCTGTTACACATGTCGGCAGCAGATCGCTGCTATCTAAATAATTGATGTTTCAATATGTTGAAAGACAACAATCAGCTGACATCGTTTATGTCGGCTGATCTTTGTCTTCTATCACACGAAGCGATTATTGGCCAATAATCGGTCAGTGTAATAAGGCCTTAACTTTCCTGCAGAGATTATTTTCCCACATACCCTGTAGTAAATCCCTGGCACAAAACCCATGAAGCCAGTAACTTGCTATGTAATATCTGCAGGGAAGGAAACAAAGGGGGCACATAGGACCAAGGCGGGAGCACTGGACATGGCGGAGATAAAATAGGTTAGGATGGCATACTATAGAAACTAATTCTGCCACTGTGCCCATTTACATCACTTCATTGCGCCACTGTATCCCGTTAAGTAATTTAATGATGTCACTGCCCTCCTACTGACCCACTGTATCCTAATGAACAGTTTCCTAATGTGTTGCAAAACCATGCCCAAATGATCTATATCACTGTCACCTACAGATGTGCCATCATGCCCGAATGAACTGTGTAACTGTCCCCTCTAATGTTCTGTGCCACTGTCCTCTAATTGCTACTGCTCTGGACAGTTCCTGTCATGGACACATGTGGCAGCAGAGAGCACTGTGTCAGACTGGAAAGAATACACCACTTCCTGCAGGACATCAGCTGATGAGTACAGGAAGACTTGAGGTTTTTAAATGGAAGACATAATATTGTTAGAAAGAACAACGGTACTACTCCAATGCACGACTAGGAATGTATGGCAGGAACTAAGTGTGAATTGGACTGACAGTGATTGCCTTGGTGGTGCATCTCGTACATTGCACTCTTGAACAAACAGTAATATTGATAAAGAAAAGAGCCAATTGTCTGCAAATTCTTTATCCCTGTTAATACTTGAAAACAAGCAGGACATACAATCGCAGGCGGGGACACCAAGCACCCAACAGCACAGAACGTAGCAGCTGTTTCGCGTGCATGCGCGCTTCATCAGACCGGCTAATCTGAATTTTTTTTTTACAGAGTACCTTTTTAACTCTTCTTACTTACGAGAGGCTAAGTCTAAGCTTGAACTCCATTCTAGAAGGTTCTTACAGTTTTAAGAACTGGTTATATCCATTTTTTCCAGGCAGCTCTAGGGCAACTTGCTGTAAATTCACTCATCTCTAAGTAGGAGTATAGGTTGGATTTTATGGACCAGTGTCTTTTTTTTTCAGCATTATTAATTATGTACTTATGGTATATTCCCCGGATTGCTGGGATATATTCTTGAGGAATTATAGAAGAATAATATACATTTCACGTCCAGTGGTCGAGTCACTCCGCTTATTTTGTCAACACTTTCCTCTCTTTTCTTGTCATCCCATTTCACTGGCTGGGCTTCATTAGGGAATTGCTGGGGATTTGGCGGGATTAGTATTCCTTTCTAGTAGATTATTATATCTGGTGATGTCTTACACCCTCCCTCCTGTCTCAGCTACATCTTAATGTAAACAAAATTAAAGGATTGAAATATCTGAAGATTTTCCTAAACCTGTAACACAAAAAAAATGTATGAAGGTGTGGGCCCTCTGGCTGGAATCCTGCGGCAGTAATCTGATCATTTCACAACACTCGTGTTGGGTGAAGCGTATAATTGATTCTGGACAATTATCCAACAGCTACTTAAATGGGAACTCCACATAGAAAGAAGACATTTATTCTTGGGTTATTCAGATAACATAGTACAGACTAGTCAGTGAACTTTACAATGAGTCTCCAGAGAATAGACATTCCCATACCGAACCAAATGAGACTGGGCAATTAGACAGTTGGCCAATAGAGTCTGGACTTTTAAAGTGTAGCTATCACTTTTAAAAAAAGTTTGACAGGTCATAGGTTATAGCAAAAGTTTTGATCAGACAGGGTCTGAGTGTTATGACCCTGACCGCTTGCTAGAGCTCAGCTCTAGCTCTCTGGGGATTCAGTCTCGGTTGTATTGGAGACTAGGAGTGAACTTACCTAGCAAGCAATTCTCCCAGCTTGTTCTAGTGAACAGTCAGGAACACACAGACCCAGGACAATTAAATATTGGGCATACAATGAGACGATGGGCCACTATTGATTTTCCATAGGTAATATACTGGATCACTAGTAACTAGACAAATAGATATTGGGCCACCAGAGATTTTACATTCAAGATCACAAGTATCTGGAAAATTATATACAGGACCACCAGAGACTGAACAGTTACAACTAGGACAACGGAGACGGGCCATTATTGCATATCCTGTCCCATCAATGAAGAGATAATTACATACTAGGCCACCAAGGTTGAATGTACTATGAAATACTGGAGAATGGACTTACAATGATATCATAGACCACCAGTGACTGGACAATTATTTACTAAGCCACCAAAGATTTGGTTATATACCGGTCCACTAGAGAATGGCCATTCATTGATATACTAGACCACCAAAGTCTGGACATTGAATGGCTTTCAGGGATTGGCCCTTGAGTTATACACTGGGCTGTCAGAGACTGGACATTCGATGAAATACTGGGCCATCATGGATTGGTTATTTACTGATATAGTATTTTACCCAAGACATCCCAATTGGCCACAGCAAAAAATAGGGTTATGCTCATAGGATGTTTTTTCTTTACGTTCTTTTTTTTTTTTTCAAATTATGTCCATCATTGTGATTTCCAAATCACGTTAGTTATTTTGCATTTTGGCTGCCCGTCATTACAATTAATAATGGTACATTATTCTAGTTCAGGCCCGTTTGGGTGGTTCTTTTTTGTAGGTTCACTGAATTTAATAGTAAAGACGGTGAAAAAAAAATGTGTGAACAACTCAAAATAAAGAACCTTGTTTGCAAAAAAAAGGTCGGCAAATAATTGCCATGAACATTAACTTGATGTCCGCACAACGTATGTTATTTAATATACTGTGTGCATTGGGCGGTCATCATTCCATTGAATTCAATAAAATAAAAAAAAACAGTAATAACGGACGTTATTTTAGTTATACTTAGTAACAATGTGTGGAACCCAAACTAGTCAACTATTTTTTTTATTTATTTTTTTAGTGGAAGGAAACCTAATGGCTCTGTGATGGTTTTTATGCTCGCTGGCTGCCCCTATGGTCGGTAGCCTCTGGGAGTGTTTTGGGTCACTTGAGCACTTGTCACGGTAGGCTAGAGTGGTAGCAGACTCACCCCAGGTTGTTGGTACCACCACTCACAGAAAGGGGAGGAAACAGAAAGGGGAGGTAAGTATAAGATGGTGTGTAGGTGCAGGTGCTAACAGAGCAGACTAGAGTCCCATGCGTTTTAGTAAAAATTATAATACTTTACTGTAGCATAACTAAGGCTGAAAAGTACACGTGATAAAAACAGTGCAAATCTTGACACAGAACATTGGTGTTGACAGTGAGGTTGAACCAGTGCTTGTAGTAGTAGTAGTAGTAGGTGCTTTGTGGAGAGTTGCCAGAGGAGCCCTGTCAAAGTAGTAAATAATAATAATAATAATAATTTTTATTTATATAGCGCCAACAGATTCCGCAGCACTTTACAATTCTGGAGGTACATACATAGACAAAAAATCGACATTACAGAGATATAAATGGAAAAAACAAAGGGCGACAGCGCTCCATGGCGAGGATCAGAAGGACAAGGTGCAAAGGGGTTAGTGGTGCACGGCAACCCTCACCTGATGTGGTTGTGCAAAGGGAGGCACAACACTCTGCAGCGTATAGATCAAGGACCGCAGCCACTACCGATATCCAAAAGGAAACAAAGATACAAACAACCTCCAACTCCAGACTACACGGATTATGGGGCGCAGGTCCAACCGAAACGCGTTGAGTCTCCATAATAAAACATTTTTATTACTCACTGTGCCTCGATCTCAAGTTGGACCTGTGCCCCATAATCCGTGTAGTCTGGAGTTGGAGGTTGTTTGTATCTAAAGTAGTAAATGTGCTCTGCCAGAACAGGTGTAGAGATAGAAGAGATACTGGCCCCATCCTAGGTGGGTAGTAGGAGCCCCAGTCGTCGGTTATATGGGTGTAGCAGACTTCTAAGGTTCTCAGTTGTCCTGCACTGCGCAGTAGGATACATAGACCTTTTCACGGTAGCTTTTTCCTACTGAGGTCAGTTACACTTGCTTTAGGTAACTGCCCTAGAGAGGTTCCTGTTGTGGGCAAGGTGTTTCCTATATGGCTTCTCTCCCCTTTGTAGAGCTTAGCACAACATAGTTATCTTCATAGTTCTCACACATCCGTCCGCTTGGACCTCCAACCACTAACTCCTAGCTACTTCCCACCAAGAACTAACTCCTCCTACAGGGGCTGAACTAAACCCTCCTGTAAGTGGTGGGGCTGAGAGTGTGTGTGTATGTGTGTGTGTGTGTGTGACAGAGAGAGAGAGAGAGAGAGAGAGAGAGAGAGAGAGAGAGAGGAAGAAAAGAAAAGATAGGACAGAAAAGAACTAGCACCTGAGATTGGTCAGCACATAACATGTGGTACAAACAATTAACCCTTACACTCCTTCAGCTGTGCAATAGGTTAAGCAGAAACAGTAGTGACACCTAATGGGGAAAACACAACACTACATCTCCCACTTGTTTGAACCTGAGGGAGTGACTTACTAAGGTGCCATAGACAGCACCAGTGGTGGGACACCACAGCTCCCTCTACTATATTTATTCCCATAAGGGACCAAGAAAAGAGTGATTGACTGTTTTTGAGAACCCGTCACATGACCCTTACAATTGTATACTGAAAAGCGCAGACAGGCAGTAAACTGTTAGGAAGCTATTTAAATTGGTTCCTTCTTTAAAAAAATCTTTTTAAATTGATTGAAAACTTTCAAAGTGTTTTTAGGTTGTGTTCTTTCCTGAGGCTCCATGCGTGTGAATCCGCTAACATTTATAAAGTATGTTAAGACGGCGTTTAATCTGGAAGCTTGCACATACCACACCCAGGATATATAACTGGAGAAATCTGCCTTTGGTGTAAACATTAAACCTCTCATCAATTGCCTGCATCCAAATCAAAGCTAAACTATGAGCGGCTCCTTGTTATGTAATGTATGCCTCGTACTGGTATCATTCACAACAGGGATTAAATTAGATTGGAATTTAATAGATCTGATGATATGAGATACAGGGTGAAGCCAAGAAAACAACACAAGATTATCTCCATAGTGTTAAATAGGGAAAGTAGTAAAAGTCAGGGCTTACGACTGTATTTGTTACGGCCCTATTACGTAAAACGATTACTGCCTCTACTGCTACCGTACCAGTGAGAGAGGAGATGAAGGGGCAGAGTGTGCACTGCTGAGCGCTTCTGCCCCTCAGCACCCAGACCCCACCAGTACAAACATCTGACATATGGCTATAACAAGTTTGTTCTAATGGCAGATATTTAAAGGGGTACTCCGGAGAAAAAAAATGTTTTTAAATCGAATGGTGTCAGAAAGTTATACTGATTAATAAATTACTTCTATTAAAAAAAAAATTCCAGTACTTATCAGCTGCTGTATGTCCTGCAGAAAGTGGTGTATTCTTTCCAGTCTGACACTGTGCTCTCTGATGCCACATCTGTCCATGTCAGGAACTGTCCAGAGCAGGAAAGGATTTCTGTACGGATTTGCTACTGCTCTGGACTGTTCCTGATATGAACAGAGGTGTCAGAAGTCAGACTGGAAAGAATCCACCACTTCCTGCAGAACATCCAGCAGCTGATAAGTGCTGGACGACTGGAAGAAGTAATTTACAAATCTGAATAACTTTCTGACACCAGTTGATTTGAAATACTCCTTTAAATCCTTGAACACTTACATCATACTTATGGGAAAGACTGCAGAGAGTATAGACCTCTTAAAGGGGTTTAAATAAACACAGCTACTTTGTTTAAAAAAATAGCACCAACCCTGTCCTGAGGTTCCATTCATGTCAATGGAACTCAGCTGCAATACCACACCCAAACTGTGGACAAAAGTGGTGCTATTTGTGGAGAAAAGTGGCCTTGTCTTTCTAAGCCTGGATAACCCCTTTAAAATCTGACCAACCAAGTGGCCTCGAGAATGGAGGATACAAAGTCCAGCTGTGTCTATTTTGTACGGGGACACTTCTTTGTCATGGGCAATGGTGACGCCCTATTGCCAAATTATTTATAAATCTCTGTAATATAGAGTTCCAACCAAACATTCTCCAGAGTTGTTATTTTATGGGCAATACAAGTATGTAATAAAACAGATCACTGACATCACTGCTCGGCAGATGAAAGGGAGGACGTTTTTTGTTTTGATTTTGCGCTTGTTTTTTTTTTTTGCTGTTTTAGCATTTCCTCTTTTTTTCCCCCTCAATTATACTACCCCTTAAGTGGGGTTTTCTGATTTAGTTTAAAGGCAAATTACAGCCTGCTAGGGCTGTAAAATAACTAAATACAATATACTTACCTATGGTGTAAGTGTTAATGGCCGTCATCAACATAACTATGTTTTGACTTCTTTTTGTCACGGCCCCGCCCCCTTTTACAATATTTGCCTAATTAAAGGATCACCACACTCAAAACTTCAAAAAATGTCTCTTTAAATCCAGCAGAACTAAACACAATAGATCTTTTTTTTTATCCCTTATATCGGCTGATTGCCTCCAAGGCTTTTGAATGACACCACAGTAATTGTCAAGATGGAAGAAGCCCAAGCTTTATTATAACATCAAGGAATGCAACGTTTCCACCATCAAAGGTCTTTATCAAGCATTTATCATGAAGGTTAAAACGTTGCATTCCTTGTACTGGATGTTATAATAAAGGTTGGAGTTTGCTGTTATCTTGGATCCTGTTGGAATCTTCCATCTTTGCAAGTTGTTCCTGTGTCCACGCTGGGATTGTGACTCTCCTGCATTCATAGACCACTGAACGGCCCGATCATAAACTGTAAACGAGAACCAATCTACTAGATCAACGCTCGTTTAATGATCAATTAGGCGGGCTGACTATGGGGCGGTTAGGGCTGCACGGACATCTTTAGCGATGTCTGTGCAGCCCTTGCCTTTAGTATACAATAATAAAGTAATAACTGACCTTACCATGTTCCCAGTGTCCTTGGGCCTTCTCCGTTGTCCTTGAAAGCCTTCCCGGTGTCTGCAGCTCTGCCTTCTCTGCACTGACAGGCCGCCGGCTGCTCAGCCAATCACAGGCCATGGCCTGTCTCAGCCAGTACATGGCCTGTCAGTGCAGAGAAGGCAGAGCTGCAGACACCGGGAAGGCCTCCAAGGACACCAGGGAACGTGGTAAAGTGAGTTGTTACTTTATTATTCTATCCTACAGTCATCAGCAGTTCATCGATATTACATGTAGCGATGCACGCCCAACGATTTTAAAGGGGTTATCCAGCGCTACAAAAACATGGCCACTTTGTTTCAGAGACAACACGACTATTGTCTCCAGTTTGGGTGGAGTTTTGTAATTCAGTTCTATTGAATGGAATGGAGCTTAATCGCAAACCGCACCTGAACTGGAGACAAGAGTCGTGTTGTCTCTGAAACAAAGTGGCCATGTTTTTGTAGCGCCGGATAACCCCTTTAAGTCAGGACCTAAAGAAACGATCAGCCAAAGATTGTTTCATCCGCTGAATGTTCTCTCTACTACACGGAGTAATATTCAGCCGAGTCATCCTGATTCAGCCGATTATGGCTCCGTGTATTAGGGCCCTAACATAGGCGTTATGGGACTATACACATTGGTGCCATAGTTTTTGCTTTATCACAGTAATTGTCGTCACGTAACGTAAATGGAACGCTATCTAAAATTCTTATAGGTGACCTTTGGCTCTGCTGTTTGTATATATGGCCGATCAGCCTTATCACATGAGAGCCCAGAGCAGTGTGAGTGGTGTTTTATCCATCTGTATGTCTCCTCACTCCGGTCATGCGCTCGCCGGCTCTATTAATGCAGCGTGGGAGATGTGTTGTGACGCATGTGAAATATGTATGCATTTTTCCCAAGTGCTTGACAAGCTTCTACTACACCATGTTTACATATCACACACACACGGGTTTAGACTAATGTGAAGCCTCAGACAATCTAATGGACCAGACATACTTCAAAGATGTAAACACATTTTGATTTCCGTGAAATATGAGCGGATAGATAGCGCTTATGCCAAGGACATAGTTAGAGGGGAACTCCACCTTATACGAGCTCTCCCATTTCATGGAAATAAACTTTTCTTTCCATTTTACTAATATACTTTGTATGGCAAAGCCTCAATGTTCTTCAAGAGCTCTGCTAGATGTCAGTGAATGGAAATGTCACTGAAAGCACTGAATGTCACCCCCATAGCACTGATCTGCCCAGCTGGCCCACCCCTTCTAATGTTAATCAATGGAGTTGGCCGGATCATCGCCAGGGGGCGGGGCAGTGATCCTAACGCTCTTACCTGACCGAGGAGTAAACAACTAAGTGCACAGGAAGTGACATACCTTCATCCTCATCGCCTCCTGCGCAATAGGGACATATCAGGTAAGATTAGGGTCTTACAAAAAGAATCTTGCACTTAACTTTACAGATGTAAATGGAAATTACCAACCTTTCAATTGAACTCTATATAAATGGCCAATTTTTTAATCACTTTTTAGAGCTGTAAACCATCTGAGCATATATAGCATATCCAAATGTCCAAAAGATGCGGGTCCCACCTCTAGGACACTTCGAGGTCTAGGCCCTGCTGACCACCTGTACACTGGCTGGGATGGCTGGGAAGCTCATACAAAGCAAAGGCATCTATTTTATGCAATTTACATAACTCCCATAGATGTTAATGGGTGCAGCACAAGCAGTGTACTTCTATGAGAGTTATATAAACCAGTTTGGCTTGGTTTTCTCATGGGTAAAGGAGTCTTAAAGGGGTTATCCAGAGCTACAAAAACATGGCCACTTTTCCCCCTACTGTTGTCTCCAGTTCAGGTGCTGTTTGCAATTAAGCTCCATTTACTTCAATGGAACTAAGTTTCAAAACCCCACCCAAACTGGAGACAACAGTAGGGGGAAAGGGGCCATGTTTTTGTAGCTCTGGATAACCCCTTTAAAGGCGGAACCCACATCCTGTGAATACACCATGTGCAGATGGGGATACCCCTTTATCCTACAGGCAATTCCATGCTCTCTGGTAGTCTAGTAGGGATTATTCTGGGTTATAGCAGATGGTGCATATAGGAAAATAACATTAAAACACTAAAATAAAAGCTATTACTCATAAAACATATTGTAAACTATACACTGTCCGCTACAATTATCAGCCAGAAACTAGATCCACACCAGAGATACTTCATTAAAAATACATATTTTTAGTGAATGACGATAGAGAATGTTATGGAAAGGGAAGAAGTGGGGGAGGGGGGAGGCTGAGAGAGATTCCAAATATTTGGAAGTGATGTTACTTTAGCGAATTCCCTGCTTTATGAATCACGCTGAAGTCCCAAAATAAACAGAATATTTAAAGCATTGGAGGAATGGAAACATCGCAGAAAGAGTAACGTCTTCTGATAAGCTTCCCCCAGATAACAAGTGTCTTCCCCGTGACCCCTTACACTCCTGATAGATCTTATTTTCCCTTCTGCATAAAAGGTAAGAAATGGGACTCGGTTGTTTTTCCTCTATAAAGAATGAAAATCCTAAAATCCTTCTTATCGTCTCCCGATGACTTACCGTGGCCTAAGAATAAAATCAGTAAAGCAAAAATGTAGAATATAAATCCAGCTCGAGTTTAAGAGGTTACCCTTTACCTATGGTCGTTATATCTTTTGGTAGGAGAGATCTCTTAAAGGGGTACTCCGGAGGAGAAAATGGTTTTGAAATAAACTGGTGTCTAAGAGTTATAAAGATTTGTAAATTACTTCAGCTTCAAAAACTCAAGTTTTTTTAAGTACTTATCAGCTGCTGTATGTGTTGTATTCTATCCAGCCTGACACAGTGCTCTCGGCTGCCACCTCTGTCCATGTGCAGAGCAGTAGCAAATCTCCATAAAAAACCTCTCCTGCTCTGGACACTTCCTGACATGGACAGAGATGGCAGCAGAGAGCACGGTGTCAGACTGGATAGAATACAACACATACAGCAGCTGATAAGTACTGAAAAGACTTGAGTTTTTTTAAATATAAATAATATACAAATCTGTATAACTTTCTGCTTCCAATTGATTTAAAAACATGTTTTTCCCCTGATTTTTCCTTTAACTGAAACTTAAAGGGTTTTTCATGGCACAATTTAATCCTCTAAATATGTCATTAATAAGATTAATGGAGTGCCAACATCTGACACGTGAACAGTTTAACAGAGTTGTGGCGCCTCTATACATAGTGAAAAAGAGCAGGAATCAGGCAGCTCCGTACATTGTGTAGTGGCCAAGCTGAGTTACTGCAGCTGAAGTGAATGGAAACTGAGCTGCAGTAACTTAGAATGACCACTACACAACGTATGGAGCTGTCTGCTTCCTGCTCTGTTTCACTAGGTATAGATGCACCACTCTTAAACAGCTGATCGTTGGTTTTGCTGGGTGAGGGCGTCACACTGATCTGATGACTTATCCTTAGGATATGTTATCAATGCATTTTGCACGGAAAATCCTCTGTCTAGCAGGAAGACATTTATATTTTAAAGCCCCAACAACATGACGGCCTGAAGGCTCTGCATGCAACCGACTGGAAAGGACATAGGGGAGGAGTCCTCTTCATTCAGCAATAGCCAGTCATCATTGCTATAAACACTCCAAGGAGTGCTGATTGGCTGAGAGCAGCTAACTGACAGGGCTCTCCTCACAATGCTCCTCCCTCTTGTCTTTTTCAGCAGTCCTCAGTTTACAGCCTCCAATACCCATAGACAAATCTTCATGATCTTGACTGGTTTGTTCCAATTGGTCACTGAGAAACGGTTGGATAATTTTATCTGCCACGTTGGTTTCTTTGGCCAATGATGTGACGTCCCTGGTTGGATAAGCCGCCTTCTGTCCGGTTACACTTGTTTATTCACCTGTATACATTCCTTTGTGAAACAAGCCATAAAAATCGTCAAATTATCTTAGCACTTTAAACTGCAACAATTCGGTTGACCTTTACGGATGACTATTGTCTTACGCTGTCTCCATTCCCTCCAGCTACTTCACCTTAGTTTTCCACTCCATAACATTAGCCGTCACCTTGGAAACCTTTAAGGACACTATTAAGAATAAATCACTTTTTTCTAGCCATAGTTTTCCCAAGGGCAAGAACTTCTATGCTGTATTGTTTCCCACTAAGTCTTCATGGCATAAACTTGTTACTATAGCTTTGTCAGGTCCCATAAATCCTGAGGTTTGGACAGGTTGGAAATTCTTTTTGGCTCTCCCAACATAGTAGGCGCATGTATCCCTCCAGGTGGCTGCTTTACCTGGTCAGATGTAAGGGGCCTCACCTGGTCAGATGTAAGGGGCCTCACCTGGTCAGATGTAAGGGGCCTCACCTGGTCAGATGTAAGGGGCCTCACCTGGTCAGATGTAAGGGGCCTCACCTGGTCAGATGTAAGGGGCCTCACCTGGTCAGATGTAAGGGGCCTCACCTGGTCAGATGTAAGGGGCTTCACCTGGTCAGATGTAAGGGGTCTCGCCTGGTCAGATGTAAGGGGCTTCACCTGGTCAGATGTAAGGGGCCACACCTGGTCAGATGTAAGGGGCCTCACCTGGGCAGATGTAAGGGGCCTCACCTGGTCAGATGTAAGGGGCTTCACCTGGTCGGATGTAAGGGGCCTCACCTGGTCAGATGTAAGGGGCCTCACCTGGTCAGATGTAAGGGACCTCACCTGGTCAGATGTAAGGGGCCACACCTGGTCAGATGTAAGGGACCTCACCTGGTCAGATGTAAGGGGCCTTACCTGGTCAGATGTAAGGGGCCTCACCTGGTCAGATGTAAGGGGCCTCACCTGGTCAGATGTAAGGGACCTCACCTGGTCAGATGTAAGGGGCTTCACCTGGTCAGATGAAAGGGGTCTCGCCTGGTCAGATGTAAGGGGCTTCACCTGGTCAGATGTAAGGGGCCACACCTGGTCAGATGTAAGGGGCCTCACCTGGTCAAATGTAAGGGGCTTCACCTGGTCAGATGTAAGGGGCCTCACCTGGTCAGATGTAAGGGGCCTCACCTGGTCAGATGTAAGGGACCTCACCTGGTCAGATGTAAGGGGCTTCACCTGGTCAGATGTAAGGGGTCTCGCCTGGTCAGATGTAAGGGGCTTCACCTGGTCAGATGTAAGGGGCCACACCTGGTCAGATGTAAGGGGCCTCACCTGGTCAGATGTAAGGGGCCTTACCTGGTCAGATGTAAGGGGCCTCACCTGGTCAGATGTAAGGGGCTTCTACTGGTCAGATGTAAGGGGCTTCACCTGGTCAGATGTAAGGGGCCTCACCTGGTCAGATGTAAGGGGCCTCACCTGGTAAGATGTAAGGGGCCTCATCTGGTCAGATGTAAGGGGCTTCTACTAGTCAGATGTAAGGGGCCTCACCTGGTCAGATGTAAGGGGCCTCACCTGGTCAGATGTAAGGGGCTTCACCTGGTCAGATGTAAGGGGCTTCTACTGGTCAGATGTAAGGGGCCTCACCTGGTCAGATGTAAGGGGCTTCACCTGGTCAGATGTAAGGGGCCTCACCTGGTCAGATGTAAGGGGCTTCACCTGGTCAGATGTAAAGGGCCTCACCTGGTCAGATGTAAGGGGCCTCACCTGGTCAGATGTAAGGGGCCTCACCTGGTCAGATGTAAGGGGCCTCACCTGGTCAGATGTAAGGGGCGTCACCTGGTCAGATGTAATGGTCAGGGGCACAGTCATGTTTCCACTTAGAGGTTAACAATGACCAAACCCATCCATTTCAGCAGGATCGGTCAGCCATCTAATGTGTATGGGCCTCTTAACGCTTGACTACATTGGAGCAGTCAGGGATGCAGAATTTCTGAATTTTCAGAGAGATAATTCCCTTTACAGATTAACTAAACTTAGTGTGAATGGATAAACCAGTGTTTAGAGTTCATGCTGCTCTAGGCACTTTAAGGGTTGACGCCCCAAACCAATGGCCCCTGGAGCTGGGAAGGGAAGTGTTGGGCTATGTTCCCATATTGCGTTTATGTTAAGTTAATGTGCAAACACGGTGTTTCCCTTTCTGGACATTCTTCTCCGCTAGCACAGCAGGTAAGAGTGCCCTCCATTTAAATTTGTTTTCTTCTCTTTTTTGTCTTACAGATACCTGTATACCGAGGAGTAAGTGGGATTCAGAGGACTACTTTAACCCCTTAGGGACCAAGCCTGTTTGGGCCTTAATGACCAGGCTCATTTTTCAAAATCTGACCTGTCTCACTTTATGCTCTTATAGCTCAGTGATGCTTTAACGTATGCTAGCGATTCTGAGACAGTTTTTTCGTAACATATGGTACTTTATGTTAGTGGCAAAATTTGGTCACTGTCTTGTGTGTTTTTTGTGAAAAACATCAAAATATAATGAAAAATTTGAAAATTTTGCACTTTACGAACTTTGAAATTCTTTGCTTCTAAAAAAAAAAGTCATATGACATAAATTAGTTTGTAAGTCACATTATGAATATGTCCTCTTTATTCTGGCTTCATTTCGTAAACATATTTCACTTTTTTAGGGTGTTACGGGGCTTAGAAATGTATCAGCAAATTATCAAATTTTCATTAAATTTCCAAAACTGATTTTTTTAGGGACCAGTTCTTTTTTTAAGTTTATTTAGGAGGCTTGTATACTGGAAACCACCATAAGTGACCCCATTTTGGAAACTAGACACCTTAAAGAATAAATCTAGGGGTATAATGAGCATTTTAACCCTACAGGGGCTGGAGGAAAGTATTCACAATTAGGCCGGAAAAAAAATGGAAAATAGAAATTTTCCAATAATATATTTGTTAAGATTAAAGTATCTCATTTTCATAATAAACATGAGAGAAAATGCACCCCAAATTTTGTATCGCAGGTTCTCCTGAGTACAATGGTACCCCATATGTGGGCATAAACCACTGTATGGGCACACAGCAGGCCTCAGAAGGAAGGGAGTTCCAATTAGCATTTCCAGTTCAGATTTTGCTGAAGAAGTTTCTGAGTGCCAGGTGCATTTGCAGAGCCCTTGTAGTGTCAGCAGAATAGAACCCCCCCAAAAGTCACCCCATTTTGGAAAGTACACCCCTCAAAGAATACATCTTCGGGTTTGGTGACCATTTTGACCCCACAGGTATTAGAGGAAAATATTCAAAAGAAGACAGTAAAAATGAAAAAATAGAATTTTTCCAATAATATGTTTGTTTAGTTTGAAATTTCTCAATTTCACGAGGAACAGGGGAGAAAACTCACCCCAATATATGTAACGCAGGTTCTCCTGAGTAGAACGGTATCCCATATGTGGGCATAAACCACTGTGTGGGCACACAACGGGGCTCAGAATGGAAGGAGCGCCAATTAGCATTTCCAGTTCAGATTTTGCTGAAGAAGTTTCTGAGCGCCAGGTGCGTTTGCAGTGCCCCTGTAGTGTCAGCAGAATAACCCCCCTCCAAAAGTCACCCCATTTAGGAAAGTGCACCCCTCAAAGAATACATCTTGGGGTGTGGTGACCATTTTGACCCCACAGGTATTAGAGGAAAGTATTCAAAAGAAGACAGTAAAAATGAAAAAGTAGAATTTTTCCAATAACATTTTTGTTTAGTTTGAAATTTCTCAATTTCACGAGGAACAGGGGAGAAAACTCACCCCAATATATGTAACGCAGGTACTCCTGAGTAGAACGGTACCCCATATGTGGGCATAAACCACTGTGTGGGCACACAGTGGGCCTCAGAAGGAAAGGAAGCGCCAATTAGCATTTTCAGTGCATGATTTTTCTGAAGAAGTTTCTGAGCGCCAGGTGCGTTTGCAGTGCCCCTGTAATGTCTACAGAATAGAACCCCCCCCCAAAAGTCACCCCATTTTGGAAAGTACACCCCTCAAGGAATTCATCTTGGGGTGTGGTGACCATTTTGACCCCACAGGTATTGGAGGAAAGTATTCAAAACTAGAAGACAGTAAAAATGAAAAAAAAATTAATTTTTCCAATAACATGTTTGTTTAGTTTGAAATTTCTCAATTTCACTAGGAACAGGGGAGAAAAAGCACCCCAAAATTTGTAACGGAGGTTCTCCTGAGTACAATGGTACCCCATATGTGGGCATAAACCACTATATGGGCACACAGCAGGGCTCAGAAGAGAAGGAGTGTCATTTTAGTTACAGGCAATATGTGGGTGTTTACTGGTTATCTGGGGTGGTATTGGACAATCTCTGGGTGTTTACTGGCTATCTGAGGTGGCAACAGGCAATCTGGTGGGGTTATGGGCAATCTGGGGTGGTTACTAGCAGTCTATGCAAATCTGGGGTGGTTACGGTCAATCTGGGGTGGTTACGGTCAATCTGGGGTGGTCACGGGCAATCTGGGGTGGTTACGGGCAATCTGGGGGTGTTTACTGGCTGTATGGGGTGGTTATGGGCAATCTTGGGGTGTTTACTGGCTATATGGGGTGGTTATGGGCAATCTTGGGGTGTTTACTGGCTATCTAGGGGTGGTTACTGGCTATCTGGGGTGGTGATGGGCAATCTGGGGGTGTTCACTGGCTATCTGGGGTGATGACCGGCAATCTGGTGGTGTTCACTGACTATCTGGGGTTGCAACAGGCAATCTGGGGTGGTGGCGGAAAATCTGGGGTGGTGACGGGCAATCTGGGGTGGTTGCGAGCAATCTGGGTTGGTTACAGGCAATTTGGGGTAGTTACAGGCAGTTTGTGTCAATCTGGGGTGGTTATGGGCGGTCTGGAATGGTTATGGGCTATCTGGGGGGGATACGGGCAATCTGGGGAGATTACGGGCGATCTGGGGAGATTACGGGCAATCTGGAGTAGTGACGGGCAATCTGGGGTGGTGACGGGCAATCTGGGGTGGTGACGGGCAATCTGGGGTGGTGACGGGCTGTCTGGGATGGTTATGGGCTGTCTGGGATGGTTATGGGCTGTCTGGGATGGTTATGGGCTATCTGGGGTGGATACGGACAATCTGGGGTGGATACGGACAATCTGGGGAGATTACAGGCAATCTAGGGTGGTTACAGGCAATCTGGGGTGGTTACGGGCAATCTGGGGTGGTGACGGGCAATCTGGGGTGGTGACAGGCAATCTGGGGTAGTTACAGGCAGTTTGTGTCAATCTGGGGTGGTTACGGGCGGTCTGGAATGGTTATGGGCTATCTGGGGGGGATACGGGCAATCTGGGGAGATTACGGGCGATCTGGGGAGATTACGGGCAATCTGGAGTAGTGACGGGCAATCTGGGGTGGTGACGGTCAATCTGGGGTGGTGACGGGCAATCTGGGGTGGTTATGGGCTGTCTGGGATGGTTATGGGCTGTCTGGGATGGTTATGGGCTATCTGGGGTGGATACGGACAATCTGGGGAGATTACAGGCAATCTAGGGTGGTTACAGGCAATCTGGGGTGGTTACGGGCAATCTGGGGTGGTGACGGGCAATCTGGGGTGGTGACGGGCAATCTGGGGTGGTTACAAGTAATCCAGGGTGGTTACGGGTAATCCAGGGCACTTGACTTTGGTGACAGGCGTAAAAAAGTGCCGGCACCATTTGGAACAAGCGATCAGTGGTATATAGTATATACCGCTGATCACTTGTACTGGGAACACACCGGGTGGTCACCGATCATTGCCCCATGCTCTCTGCCACCTCCGGTGGTGAAGAGAATGAAGCTTTGATAATTTTTAGGAATCCATCACTGTGAACAGAGTCTGTTCACAGTGATGGCGGCGGCCATCTTGGATCAGATGGCCGTCCAGGGAGGGGAGGGTCAGTGGCCAGGTCACTAGGGTTAATTCTGGGGACGGGGGGGGGGGGAAATGTGGATTCACGGTGAGAAGAGATGAAAGCGTTCAGCTGCGCTGGCAATGTCCGTTACCGGTGGCCGACGTTGTACTGATAATAACGGCGATCGCCGGTGAGGGGACTTTCCGGGACTGAGCCCACACTCTGCCCCAACCCCTCAGCTACCTCCAGTAGCTGAGAGGAGGGGGCTGCGGGCATTACCGGCGCCGCTGCACTATTCTGCACCATCGCCATAAAGAGCTGATGGCAGCAGAATAGAGCCCATTAGTGATCGCTGTAAAAATCCGTATCGGCGGTCACTAATAACATAATACATGTATTCTCTGGGTCACTATGGTTACGGTGATACCACATTTGTGTTGTTTTTTTTTTAACTATTATCACTTTGGCGCAATAGAAACTATCTTCCTAGCAAAAACCCACAAAAACTGTCGCCGCATTGCAAAATCCATAGCGTTCTTATCTTTTGTGCGACAGAGCTGGTTTTGGCCTTATTTTTTGTGGCAAGATCTGTAGTTTCTATTGATACCAAGTTTTATATGTATATGACTTTTTGATCTCTTTTATGATGTATTTTCTAAAGTGGATTGATAAAATACAGCTATTCTGATACTGTTTTTTTTTTTTTTTTTTTTACAGCGTGTGTCGTGCGATATAATTATTGATATAGTTTTATAGATTGGGTCGTTACGGACGTAACGATACCAAATATGTATAGGATTTGTGTTTTTGATCACTTTTATGTAATGTTTTATAGTGTATGGGGAATGTAATGCATCTTTATTATTAGGGGGGCTGTGTTGTGTTTGGTGCACATTTTTTTTCCCTCTTTTTTACTTTTACACTAGTGTACATTACTGTACACTAGTGTAAAATACTTTGATCACTGATACAATACATTGCAGTACCTTATGTACTGCAATGTATTGTACCATGCCTCATGCTGACAGGCAATAGCCACAGCCACCCCTGTCAGCATGAGGCATCTCCATGGTGACCCCAGGGACCTTCATTAGGACCCCGGGATCACCATGGAGACATCGGAGGACCCGACGGCGCCGCGGGATATCGCGATCACGTAAGTGACCCACGGCGCCGTCCGGGATCCACCGGGACCCGTTAGATGCCGCTGTCATGGTTTGACAGCGGCATTTAACGGGATAAACAGCCCGGAGCGGAGAATCCTCCACTCTGGGCAGTTACAGGAGGGTGTCAGCGGTCACACTGACCGCTGATCACCCGTCCTGCAGCCGCCGCCGGGCGGTGATTTATTCCGATGCGCCCGCCGTTAAAAGGCGTACGCATCGGAATAAAGCCCATTAGTGGCCGCCGTAAAAAGGCAGCATGGCGGTCACTAAGGGGTTAATGACCATTGAACTTTAAAAAAAAACAGTCAATGAGAGGTATGATGCAGGAGTTTTTAGTTCAATAAAAAACTCTCTGGTAAATAGTTTATTTTTCTCACTTTACAAGCTTAGTAGTGGAAGCTGTCTGATAGAAGGAATCTATTACTAAGCTGCAAGTATTAGGGCTTCTTCCCACCTCCTGTAAATTATGGGCCCTACAAACGGGGGAGCCCTTTAATGCAGTGTTTCCCCGCCCGGGATAATGTATCAGTATCATGCCAGGAGCAGGGAACTGTATGAATCCCCACTGCACTGTAGTGACAGGGTCGCATGGTTATATTCCAGATAAGCGAGCGCTGATCTGCTAGATTGGCTCTCCCTTACTGAGGGTATTACATGGTTCAATAATGGTGCAGCAAGAGCTACACAATTACACTTACTTTTTAATTACACTTTACACTTACTTTACTTGCCTTAAGTGTAAAGTAATAAACTGTATACTGGAACTTCTGAAGTGACCGGCTGCTCAGCCAATCACTGACCATGGAGCTGTCCTGTCTCAGTCAGTGATTGGCTGAGCGGCCTGTCACTGCACAGACCATCTCAGACGTACCATCGGCAACTGTGGAAAAGGGCAGAAGCGTGAAGAACTCCAAGGAGAATGAAGCGTTAAAGGGGTTGTCCAGCGAAAAAAAATTTCTTTCAAATCAACTGGTGTCAGAAAGTTATATAGATTTGTAATTCACTTCTATTAAAAAATCTCCAGTCTTCCCATACTTATCAGCTACTAAATGTCCTGCAGGTAGTCTTGTTTTATTTTCAGTCTGACACAGTGCTCTCTGCTGACATCTCTGGCCGAGACAGGAACTGTCCAGAGCAGGAGAGGTTTTCTATGGGGATTCATAGAAAACCGAGACAGAGTTCCTGTCTCGGCCAGAGGTAGCAGCAGAGAGCACTGTCAGACTGAAAATAAAACATTTCCTGCAGGACATACAGCAGCTAATAACTATGGGAAGACTTGAGATTTTTTAATAAAAGTAAATTAGAAATCTATATAACTTTCTGATATCAGTGGATTTGAAAGAAAAAGATTTTCGCTGGACAACCCCTTTAAGTATAACATCTATTATTTTCTTACCCATTCATCAGCTGTTGGCTGCCCATCACTATTACACGTAGTGATGTGTGCCCAGCAGCTGGTGATTTTAAGGCAGGATTAAAAGACACGATCAGTCGTTTTCATCGATCATTGTCTTTATTACACGGAACGATATTCTGTTGAATTGACCTGATTCTGCAGATTTTGGCACAGTGTAAAAATGGTAGGGTACACAGTGGGTCCACATCCATTGGGAGGTTGGCTTCTTGACAAGATATTCTCATTAAAATTAGAAATAGTCAAAAGCCAAGACCCCCTATACTGAAAAGCACGGGAGGAGTACTTCTCCCCCTGCTGGTTGGCTGACAGCAGCTGCTCCTCCTTCATGTCTCCTCCACTTGGCTACTTACACGCTTTACAACCATCATAACAATGGAGCTTGAAGATAGACCATAAATCTTTACCGATAATTAGATTTTTGGAGCCTTTGTTTTGGCAGATCGGCCTGCTCCATGACAATGGGTTTAGTCTCCTTTGATATAACTCCGTTCTGTGCTCTTCCAGTAGCAAAGCTTTAATACTAATCTGAGTGTGGATTTACGTGTTACTGACTTCTGTGCTAGGAACTACCGGGGCAGAACATATGTAGATGTATTTTTTTGAACAGATTTACAAATCCGCGGTAATTATAGTTGAGCTGTAACAATTTCGTTCTGTCTATATAACCTGACAAACAAAATATGATGTCACCGCTGCGGCTGTAGCGTATCCACTTAACCGTAATCTATATAGACAAGTGAGCCGCATTTCAAACAGCAGTCAGTCATAACAAGCCGCTAGCTTAAATGAAGCCTCGCAGTCCAAACACACATGATTCAGAGACACGGCTCCCAGTAAACGCGGCTAATCTCGCCTTTTATTGGGGTGAGTTAGATGAATAGCATGCAGTGCGTGAAGCTACATGTGAGTGCTCTTGCTTTGCTGGAGGCAAGAGCTGCAGTCAGGTGAAGATCATTTCCCCCCTAAAATCGAGTCCTAGTTGTATCCTGCTATTTCTCGGGACACTTAGATGACAATCGGTATGCAATTTGCAAATTAGAGGGTTTTTTTTTGGCAAGCTGTAAAATGTAAAGTATTTTTTTTCAAATCAGCTGGTGTCAGGATATTATACAGATTTGTAAATGATTTCTATTAAAAAAAAAAAAAAACTCAAGTATTTCCATAATTATCAGCTGCTGTATGTCCTGCAGGAAGTGGTGTATTCTTTCTGACACATTGCTCTCTGCTGCCACCTCTGGCCATGACAGGAACTGTCCAGAGCAGGAGCAATTCCCCATAGACAACCTTTCTTGCTCTCCAGACTGGAAATAATACACCACTTCCTGCAGGACATACAGCAGCTACTAAGTACTGGAAGACTGGAGACTTTTTAATAGAAGTAAATTACAAATATCTGGCACTTTATGACACCAGTTGATTTGAAATATATATATTTTTTTTCAAATCAACTGGTGTCAGGAAGTTATACAGATTTGTAAGGTGAGAGAGAGCACTGTGTCAGACTGGAGGGAATACATCACTTCTTGCAGGACACATAGCAGCTGATAAGTACTGGAAAATGTTTTTTTAGATAGAAGTAATTTTTAAATCTGTATAACTTTCTGCCACCAGTTTAATACAACTGTACATTAAATTATTCATTTACAGCTCTAAAAATACCATGCGTGATTACACCCTTTTAGCGATGTAAAAAATTTTGAAATTTGTTAATATTATCATAAAATATTATTTACAACTTTATAAAAAAAAACGCATGACTCATGTATGCAAAAAAATTACAAAAATTTCCAACTGTTCTATACAGATTAATTTTGCCTACAATAATAGACCTTATCCTAAAGTAATAATGTTAGAAGAAGCTATAAACCCCATTGTATATGTGGATCTATACTTTGTACGACAATTCAGTAAATAGTCAAATGGGCGTGAACTTAATTTTTATAATGGGAGTGACTATCATTTGGTGAGTGTGATTATAAAGTCTTGTTTTACATAGAGGGGCATGAATCCCTTATACACACTACCTTATACTTATTCACTCCCATTCTTAAAATTAAAGGGGTTGTCAGGTGAATTTTTTTTTTTCTTTCAAATTAACTGGTGTCAGAAGATTTGTAATTTACTTCTATTTAAAAATCTCAAGTCTTCCCATACTTATAAGCTGCTGTATGTCCTGCAGGAAGTGTTGTTTTATTTACATTCAGAAACAGTGCTCTCTGCTGACATCACTGGCCAAGTCAGGAACTGTCCAGAACAGTAGTAAATCCCCATAGAAAACCTCTCCTGCTCAGGACAGTTTCTGACTTCGGCCAGAGATGTCAGCAAACAGCACTGTTTCTGAATGTAAATAAACAACACGTTATGCAGGATATATAGTAGCTGATAAGTATGGGAAGACTTGAGATTTTTAAATAGAAGTAAATTACAAATCTATATAAGTTTTTGACACTAGTTGATTTGAAAGAAAATTTCTTTTCGCTGGACAACCCCTTTAAGTTCACGCCCATTTGACTATTTCCTGGATTGTCAAACAAACTATAAATCCACATATCTCAGGAACAGGAGGGCATATTAGGAAACAGTAAAAAGATATGTGATCAGGACTTCCTACGCTATTTAATAATGGTAACATCTCAGTTTTGAGGGGGGGGGGGGGGGTTCACTACAGGTCCTCTTTAAAGACAAACAGTATTTCTAGAATGGAATAAATTGAACTCCTTTTTTTTAATAAATGCTGGTATTGTGTCTCATTTATTTTAATGGAAAGTAACATGTAATACCATACACAGCCCATAGACAGTCATCACTGTTTCGGGGGATAAAAAATAGATTTATTTTTCTAATCCTGAACGATTTGATTCCAGTAAAAGGCCTATCACATTTTAGTACTCCATGACCTTCAGGATATTATCCTGATCTCCTCTTTAACACCTTCAGTACTCACCTGACAGAGACATCTCCTGCCGTACTCTTGGCATCGCAGTTTTCAGCCTCCACCCTTTAACTATTAAAACATAACCTGGGGGCATGCTGCACTGACAGGTCGAATGCGACACCCTTGTAATTTTATTGTTTCCTTGGAATTCTTACTGTCTTCTAAACATTGTATATTCACTGTGATTCATTCCAGTCATCCAGTTATCCTTCCAATCTAAAATCTAACTTTTTACAAGGGCCGATGGGAGGCAGAGAATCAGTGGCAATCTTGGCGATTGCTGATCGTTTGCTGATCCTTCACAAAGCTCAATCAAACGTGTGTCCAGGCTGCACAAATGATGGCTGGTTCAGGCACCTATTCCTACTCCTCGTAATACATGTGAGACTTTGAAGTCTAGAATCTCACACCAGTATTATTTTAGGAATAAAATGGCCCTATTGGAGTGTTCTGTTACCAATATTCCAGCTACTTAAAGGGGCAGAGCCGTTTTATCTTTAGCTGTTTATCACCAAATCATGATGGTAGGGGTAGATAGGGGTGTCGTCTGAAGAGCCCCACGTGTTCCGTCCGTACACTCGGACTTCCTCAGGGGTAATGTAGGTATAAAGGGTCCTATCATATCTACTGCGCATGCGCCAACAACGTAAGGACCGTCCTTGTGAATTATGCATTGGGGAAAGTCTGTATCCACTTTCAAAGATGGCGCCCACAAAGTAAGTCACATATGTTACGCAGGCGCATATATAACAGCATGTTATCAAATTGATATCCACCCATAGGGTTCTTAGTAAAAGCATAATATATGCAAGATCCCTCTTATTTAATAATTATCTTCACTGTGCAAGCAAGGTAGGACACAATTAGCGTATATCACACTATATTAGTGCAGCGCATGCGTACACCCAAATAGAGCGTTCCCATGTAAGTCACATACTTAGTCCATGTTAGGAGGATTTTCATCCACACAATCATACACGCAATCATGCACATCTACGGCAAAGATATCGTGCGTGTAGAGAAAACATAAAAACATGAGCGTATGATACAAATACCAGAGCAACGCATGCGTGCTACCCAAATAGGAAAGTGAGTCAATATATAAATGAATCCATTATGTGTTCTGTCTATCAAATAGATACACAGAATAAGTGTATATAAAAATAAAAAGTGTGTAATAACCGTGTCTAAATATCAACTATATCAAACACAAGTGTATTGATAGATAGCAAAAATAAATTAAAATAAAAATTTAATTATAAGAGATTATTATTATTAATAAAATAAAAGGGCAAACAACAATAAATGAAAAAAGTGAATAAAAAAGGGGAAAAACCCCTGGTGTATATGTAGATCAAAAAGATAAGGAATTTAAAATCCAACACTGAGACCGGATCAGGCCAACACCACTCACAGTCTATTGACAAAACAGTCTATTGACAATGATATTTACAATATCGCGTGGACTTGGGGGCAACATGGAGGCAGTAAAAGGGGCGTCAGACATGAGAGTCCCTTGTATATATGCAAGTACTCAGGGAATCAAACTAGACAAACACTGTTGTATTAATACAGATCATGTTATGTAGGTACCAGAAGCAAGGGGCAGATCCAGGACACAGTTCAGATAGGAAACATAGACTCATATCCACATGTCCACATGTCCATAGGAGTGGTTCCATCAGATGATCCAGGAGCCAAGGAAGTAAAGAAACAGGAAGCTCCCCGGAGTCAGTATTTCTAAAGGCATTAGTCCAAAATTGTGATGGCTTAGTAGGTGGTAATGGGATGCCAAGCGGTGCCAATGCAAGTTTGTAGATAACCATCCATGATCACGTGAATCTGAAACTAACACACAAAGAGGTGAATACACAGAAAAATCACATCAAAGTATTGACAAACAGTGCAAAAAAAGAGATTTGTGTAATACAAAAAGGAAAATAGAAAAAAGAGAAAGAAAGAAAGGAAGAACGAAGAAAAGAAAAAACAGCAAACAAGAGACTAGTGTATGTGGATGAGTGAGTGTGGGAAAAGATATATAACAGAAGAATTGTAGTGTATGACGTGTATGTGATGAAGGTGAGAGTAATAAAATGAATGTGCAGGATATAAAGCTGCAGAAAAGACAAACAAATGTAAAAAAAAGGCTAGGCATCCATCCACAGACAGCTGTTTCGGGGTAAATACCCCTCGTCAGTGTGGAGCAGGATTCTGGCTCAGGGGCAATGAAAAATAGACCAACACAGCATTACTGAGGTCAAGGAGATCAACGACAAAAAAAATGGAGTACTCACTTAGGAGTCTCCACTGATACCTTACCCCCTATAAATTTAAATATGCAAAAAAGGGTCCATGGAGCCTCAGTTACGAGTCTCAAAACACAGTGATCACAGCACTGCGTAGAGTCTACAAGGTTTTACTAAGGACTGGCTTCAGTCCACGCTGAGAGGATAATTCTATGTTAAAGTGGTTGACCACTTTATATTAAAATATTTTAGTGTACAGTATTAGTAAGTGTACTCACTGTATATACTGACAGCAGCTTCCTGTGTACCTAATAGAGCTAAAATCAGACTCTTTCCTCCAGGCTGTGCTGCCCTGCTCTGTTTTGTTTCTGTCCATAAAATGGCTGACATGGAGGAGCATGTGTCCATGCTCCACCCCCAGTGTCCTCCATAGGCATATACAGGCTCAGTGGTGGACATTGGGGGGGTGACCATGCTCCTCCATGTTGCCTTATCTTATGGACAGACTCACCACAGAGCAGGACAGCACAGCCTGGAGGAGGGGAGTCTGAACTGCTGTCAGTAAGTGCAGTGAGTACACTTACTAACACTGTACACTGGACAACTTTACTATAAAGTGGCCAACACTTTTAAAGAACCTGTTCCTGATCCAGGCAGTGAAAATAGGCAAGACAGGAGAGGGAAAGCTGTACAAGGACTCTCCTGTGACACTTAAATCTTCATGGAATTCCAGCCACGTGCAGCATGTCTTTAACAAAAGGTTTTTCATTCATACACCCCTATGATTGTAAAGTACACCGCAGTTTGCCAAATCTGTGGGGGGGGGGGGGGGGGGGAGAAGGTTTGGTCTAGTCTAAATGCAATTCCTGTGTACTGTGTTGCCCATACGGCTGACACTTAATGTAAAATGGTGTATATAAAAAAAAAACTGACTGTGTTTCATGTAATCCAAGTGTCTAGATGTCTCATTCCTGCACTTCGCACTTTGACAAAGACATTGTTGGGCTCACAGAGGCCACCGGCTTAGTTACACCACCGCCATGTGATATATCACATCTACTCTCTGCTAGCCCACAGCAGAATGCTTATGATCCCATAGGGTACCGCAATAAAAAATGTCAACGTCTAATCTCCGCATAAACCCTTTTATTTTGGAGTCTGAAACCCTAAGACTTCAGCGATGGGTCTTCTCACATGTATCTATGACATATCAAAAGGTAATATGGCTATTAACTGGTCTATATTAGAACAACTTACAATATAGTCCAATGTATATGGGATATTACAGCACGATCTGCACTCACACCCTCTTTAGCAAGTTCTGTAGAACATGTTGGCACTTCATGAATAAATGATGTCATCAGTAAGCAGCTTGTGAATGACACGATAAGCAGCTGTTAAGTGATTTACCGCTAATTGTTTTTATCATTGGTTTTTACTGCCGCACAATTCATTAAGTTCATTCTGTGCCATAAATTACCTTCTAACTGACAAAATTTTTCTTTTTTTTTTTCCTTCTCGAAAGATTTTTCCCATATTTATTGTACACAAAGTAGAGTCATTTTCTCAGTCTTTATTGGCAGAAAAGTGAATTCATAAAATTTTTTATTTAACCTTACAAATCAACACTTAGATTGATTAAATATAAAGCGTACGCTAAAGGGGTAAGGACTTAAAGGAGACAGATTTTGTATAAATTATAAAGTGAACTATAACTGTGGCACATAGATTTGTAGTAAGCGAAATATTAAACAATCCATTAAGATCAATCATAAGCTCATTAGCGCCCTCTTCTTCCTACAGGTGCCTAAAATATTGCAATATAATTTTGTTTAGGGCTCATAGAGGGGTAAGAAGCTTACTGCATACTGATTATACATTGAACTAAATAACAAACCAGTATGCAGTAAGCTCATCAGCTCCATCTAGTGGTGGCAGCTATAAAGATACAATAAGAAATTAACCAGCACGGAAAGTTGGTCCCAACAATTAAATGGTGTTGCTATAGCAATTTTCACGCTGCATTTTACAATGTCCTTTTGAGGTATATGTTGGGAGGATTTTCTGATGTATGCCTCAAGTCATATATGTTTTTTATGGTATTCTATTGTAGAGAATAGTGTCTTTAATGTAGCAATTTTAGAATATAGCATTACTATTTATATACATAATTATTACCCTAAGGCGCATTCCAGCCGTACCGCAGAAAACTATTAGAAATGTCCCGAAACTAAGCTTACAGCAGTCTAGATACTGTATCTCATCTCTAAACAGCAGCTTGTTGTGTGATGTCACCGTCATTAGATATATGCACAGACTCATGGGTTGGTGCAGTAAGACTAGTGGCAATGGTATAGAATGTGTTGCATGCCTGAAAAATAGGCAAGTATGAGTATTTGATTGACCGTGACAAAAACCACATTTTGATAGGTAGCCAACTTTTAAAGTGTCCAGTCTTGTGGAGTGTTCTGCTGGTGGCTGGTAAGGTGTAAAGGGGCCTCCTGGGACTCCACCGACAGATGATGTTGGTTGAGATAAGGATTGGTATGACCGATTTTCACTGCTGACCTCTTTGTTGTAGGAGAGATAAGCCGCCGCCAGAGCTGTCTGGCTGCCGCTTACCCCTCCCCTTTTGACATGAACACATGAAGGTTTCTCTTTTACATGGTTGATATTATACAGATATTTCCTACATATAATTCTTATGCATAGTTTTGGGTTTGTTGTTGATTCTTGTGATCTGCCATGTGCCTATAGTCCGTGTATTGTTTCGAATAGATGGCCCCGCAACACCTTTCACCAAGGTGAGGTGGGATCAGACAGATGGAGGTTGGGTTCATTTATCTTCGCCGGTGTTAAATATCTGTCGGCCCAGGTATAATTTAACATATTACCTACTTTCATTGACGTATACCTGCATCTATTGGGTTTCATCATCCAGGGCTAAGGTGACAGCCAAATAGCAAGGCCAAGGGCAATTTGAAAAAGCAGTGCTGGTAAAAATAAATTAATAATAATGATGATTTTTCCATTGCCCTAGAAAGGTAAGCCCAACGAGACCTCGTGTGACCTATTGTAGAAGTAGGTCTGTTAAAGAATAGATCTTGTGTGCAACAAACCAAGACCATTTCATTAGGTAATGGAGCTATCCTTAATGAATGCCGCGCCAGCGTGGAGGTGTGCCATCCACATAGTGCCAAGTGTTCAGTGTTATACTGTACGGTACAAATGACAGTCCTATGGGGCTAAGATGGAATACATCCTGGCAGTCCAACCTTTTTCTTATTTTATTAACTTAAAATATTTGACAGGTTGCTGTACGTTACTTAGATGTATGAACAGATCTGAAGAAACCTGAGCTAATCACATGTTGAGGCTAAGTTCACACAACGTATTTTTTCATTTATTAAATGAAAAGATACATTGCATTGATGTCTATGAAATGATGGCTGGAGTGTATACACCCAGTATACACTCCAACCGGGATTCCTTGCGGATGCAGAAAAAACTGACATGTCGGTTTTGTGTGGCTGCTATTCATTGAATAGCAGGCACACAAAACTGACAGTGCAGACAATGTAAAGTACGGCTCCGGCAGGGAGGGCAGGAAAGGCAGGGAGGGTAGAATGCGCGCCGGGCGCGCGCCTGTCAGCTCTGCCGCCTCCCCTCTCTCCCCTGCCACTGATACAAGATTGTATCAGCGGCAGGGGACATAGGAGAGGTGGCAGAGCGAGGGACATCAGCTTATGGGATCTTTATGATCCCATAAGCTGATGTAAAATCACGACCTGGGCATTGAGGCATCAATGATCTCAAGTCCTGAAAGGGTTAACAATCTCAATAGGTTATGGAAAAAAAGCAGAAGGCAAAAATTCAGGTCTCATGCACACGTGTGTAACAGAAATATGAACAAGCTGGGCTGTCATGTCCACTGACAGGGCCGGACTGCCCATCTGGCAAGTTGGGCAAATGCCAGATGGGTCGGTGTGCTAAGTGGGCCAGTCCATGAACAGCTTGACGGCTGGTTTTCCCCAGCACAGCACCCAGTCATCAGATTGGAGTCATGTATCCAGCCAGCCCCATATCTTTCATTTTCTAGTTCCCAGCAGGCCGAACCTCCTCATGGTTGCTGCATGTCTGACCTTGAAGGAAAAGGAGACTTATCAGTATTGGTGAACAGAAATCTTAGATGCAGGGGTCCTGCCATCCCCTGCATGACTATTACAAGGTTTATTAGTCAACAACAACAAAAGCAAATAAGAGAAGAAATGTGTGTGCTGTATCCTGCTGACTGATATGTGTAGTGAGAGTGCTAGATGTATTGTTCATAATATGTGTGCATTGTATTTAAAAATGTAAAATATTTCTAGAATACCACCTCTTTCATCCAGGTGCCTTGCTTAGTCTGGCCTCTCCCCATTGACCTGTCTGGCACGGGTGGCCCCACCAGGAGTAATACTCCCACCAGCTTAGCTCATTGGATCATCAAGGCACGCAAGCTCCCTCACCACGTCAAGGTAAAGGCACCATGAGGGAGCCCCTCCACCCTAACCCGATTACCCAATCCAACCCTTAATTTACCTGTCTTGATTGTGACCCCCCCCCCCCCCCCCCCGCAGCTCCCTTTTGAAGACCAGGCATGCCCAGCCCCCCTAACACGGACTTTCTTGGCGCGGCACCCTTCCTAGCCCAGGCCCACCCCATCACCCTAATGCAGACTCTCCTGGCGCCCTTCCAGCCCAGGCTTGCCCCAGCTCCCTAATGCGGACCCTGCCAGTGCCCCTCCCAGCCTGGGCCCACCCCAGCCCCCTAATGCAGACCTTCCCAGTGCCCTTCCCAGCCCAGACCTGTCCCAGGCCCATAACGTGGACCGTCCTGGCGCCCTTCCCAACCCAGGCCAGCCCCAGCTTCCTAAAGCAGACCATCTCGGCGTCCTTCCCACCACAGCCTCGCCCCAGCCACCTTATGTGGACCTCCCAGCGCCCTTCCCAGCCCACTCATGGGGATGTTCCCAGGCCTGCCTCTGCCCCATAAAGCGGACAATCCTGCCACCCTTCCAAGCCCAGGCCCGCCCCAACCCCCAAACACGGACCCTCCTGGCACCCTTTCCAGCCCAGGCCCACCCCAGCACCCTAACGCGGACCCTCCCGGCATCCTTCCCAGCCATGCTGCGTCTTGGAGATAACACTCACAGATCTCCATGGGCGCCATTACTAATGTCATCTGTATCCTGTAAAGATCAGTCTGATAAAGGTCAGCTAGTTACATGGCCGCCTAACATGACCAGTCTCTCCGCTATCCTGTGTGCGGTGTGTACTGGTAATACTTACCAGTAGACACTCTGGGAAGATGTACCGGGGAGCTGTGCCGTCCAACAGGCGTCTGTGACAGGAAAAATCTGCAGAAAATTGCCCCTCAGCAACCACAAGCCGCCACCAGACTTGTTTACATCTCCAGTGATGGTGGCAGTTGGTCGCCAGCCTCACCAGCCAATTCAAACCATAACAGTCTGTGATTGGCTTTTTTTTTTTTAAACTGAAGTATCTTTATTAACAACCAATTGTTTTTAACACTGCACACAATAAATGATTACACATCCCATACATAGCACAACAGTATAACACAGGGATCTCTACACTATACATCATACCATGTGTTATATAGTTACCAAGATAAAAAAAATTCCACAGACACTTCAGCTTTGACAATAAGAGGTGTGATTTACTGAAGGTGTAGCGTGTGTGTGTGTGTGTGTGTGTGTAAAGGGTGGCTTGTCACTGGGAGGGGTCCCCCCTCTTTTTCATAACCATTGAGGTAAAACCAATCAGCAGCAGCCTAGTAAGATCAGGGTAAGGAGGTCCATGTATCTTGGCCCTGTGTATATTTCCCAGTGATATGCTAGCACAGTGTGTAATAGATTTGTTGGGTCCATGGTGTTTTTTCACAATGCAGCATGCTGTAGGTGTATGATATATTGTGGGTATTTATTTACTATGTATAAGCCTATGGACTGATGAGCTGTCCACAGTATAGTCCCATCAGTCTCTGATCGGTAGGGTACTCCGTAGACTGTATACATATTTTCCAGGACTCCCTAGGGCTGCATCCATCCCCATTTACCATGAAATCCTACATGTGCTAAATATAAGCTAAATCTGCCCACCATTTCTCCATAGTTAGGGGATCCAGTGCCGTAATGGAGAGGCAGTCCCACAGATATGTGTCATCGTTCTTCCAGTCATGTTGTACCACCAGCATCTGAGAAAACCAATGGATTCTATCTAAGTAGCATAGTGGGGACTTGTAGTTTGTTTCCTATGCCTCAGAGGCCATGGTTGCTTTATCTGTTAGTTAGAATAATTTGGTCGATTAAGCTTTGTATAATTCTTTTCTAGCTCAGCTATCCGAGGCAGGATATTACCATTCCATAAAGGTTAGAGATAGCACGTTGAGGGCACAAAGTGGAACCCACAAAGGTGTAAATTAGCAGTTCGGGAAATTGTTGCCAGAGGCAAAAGGCGAAAACTCTGAAAAATCTTAGGGGGCACAATCTACTAATGTCTAGAAAGGTAAATAAGTAAATAAGGTGTTGGTCGATAAGAGAGTCCACTGGGCCTCATGTACTAACAATGCGCCAATTCCATGCCATAATGGTGTCGATTGTGTCTGAGGTTTTTTTCCGTCAAATTCATAATTCATTTATGTGGCGCATGCTCTTAGTAAATCTGGAAGATTTTTTTACAGGACAAAACTAAAACCCGACCATCCCGCCACTAGAAGTGACTGGCTTTTAGAATAGAGAACCTGTCAAAAAGTGACGGTTTGCTTAATAAGAAAAAGGGATTCCCACAGCATCCAAAGTGCAAAATGGTGTGTTTATTCACACATCAGGGTACAAAAATGCAACGTTTCGGCCTATTGCTTGACAAAGGCCAATAGGCCGAAACGTTGCATTTTTGTACCCTGATGTGTGAATAAACACACCATTTTGCACTTTGGATGCTGTGGGAATCCCTTTTTCTGAAGTTAGCCAGTGCTCATACCGAGGATTGTGAGCCCTGCGTGCATCCCATTTCTCTACCTTGTGGTCGTACTCGGAGTTTCTCCAAAGTGCTGTTGGATTTTTTTTTGTTTTTGGTTTGCTTAATAAATCTGACGGTTGTGGCGGGTTTTAAAAGAACACAAATGAAATACACACTTGGTGTGATTTTAGACAAAAATGACGGGTTTCTTTGTTTTTGGGAGTGGGATGGGGTTGGGTTGTGTCGCACACCCTTAGTAACTAAATTAGAACACCTAACTAACAGGATAAATAGACAGAAACCCAACAATTCACTGCCGGGAACACGGACTGGTGATCAAAAAAAGTAGATTTGTAACCAAGACTATTTGCAAAGTTTCTTTTTTATATTTATTTTAGATGCCTTTGTTCTTTGCGATCCCTGTTACATAAGATTCTGGCAAAATACAAGTAAAAAATCACCACTAGAATCCTCCATGCTGCTCATATGCTTCCTGGATTTTACAGCTCTTATTCTCTGCTAAGGATATGCTTTAACTGTAGAAAGAAGCAGAGATCCTTTACCTTCTGGCTACACATGCTGAATACCTGTGTTCCTGGGCAGTCATAGGGATAGTGATTCATTACATGTCCAGACACCCAGTATAAAGCATGTATGCATTCCACAATGTATGTATTAGGGAGAGAGAGAGTCCAGAAGAGGGGGTGCACAAAACGGCTGAAATAAGTGCGCTCAGGGGGTCACCACTGAGTGTGGACTGGGTCTAGGACTAATACTTGCTGAAATGGATTTAAAGGACGCTTCATCTGACTACAGTATATTGTTCCCTGTTATCAGCCATTTCAAACTGGAGACACTCTGACTGTATGGATCTTCTTAAGCAAGTTTAGAAGCCCCTGCCTGCTTGGTTACTATATTATCTCACGTATCTCCATTTCTGAGATTCCTTAGAGATATTTATAGACATGTCTGTGAATGGTGTTAGTGGATGGTTTCTGTAAAACCCAATTTCAGCTGGACTCGCTGGCTACCTTATAGGGGACTCCCACATTTTCCACAACGCCACTGGATTTTAATATGCCGATTCTTGTGTCTGGTGGCATCTTTTGGAACTGTCTGAAAGGTCATTAAAGTAATTCCAAGGCAAAACAAAAGATAAACCTAGAGTAATTTATGTCTGTTCCCCTGAAGAAGCTTTTTTTTTTATTGCAGAAAAACATGTTGGGTTGACATAAATTTGTATTCTGTAAATAAATGTTTTATTTAATTTGAGCCAGGAGCTAACTAATAATAGTGAAGTAGAGGAAACAGTTCACTATTCCAGATGGGATCTACCTGTGCTTGAACTCCCCATGTGGTGAGAGTGGCCAGAAGTAAGAATTTAAAAGTATGTTCAGCAACAAGGTTTTCTCTGATCCAAATGTTGTTTTTTGCATAAAAACACAATCTCCTGCAGCTCTTCCAGCTGTAACTTCAGTGACTGGGGCACGACATGGCCCCGGTTACTGACTAGCTGAACGGGCAATCGCTTGGCTGGGCCATGACGTTGCAGCTGGAAGACCTGGGAACCCCAATTCCAGCTGAAAGTGACAGCCCACAGCCATCACCAAGACTTGGAATCGCTGCTACGGAGGCACAAGGACTTGTAAGTATACATTGTTTATTAAGTTCCTGCACCCCCCTGCGGACCTTGCTCATTTTTATTTTCATGGGGCTTCCCATTTAATCATGGTCCTTGATTAAGAGTCAAGCGTACCCGAAACGCGTTGGTTGTGACAAAGGGATCATATTTTTATGCAATAAAAAATGTTTGAACCAATAAGAACCAATTAAGTTAAAACAGATCCCCCCCCCCAAATTGTTTTTAAATCATCACAATATATTCCCCTGCTGCTAAATTATAATTCAAAGTGTTTTATGACCAGATCAAAAGACGACTGATTATCTGGACATAAATCAGCTTAGTCACACCAAGGAGTCTGCTTATCTGACAGTTCTGTGGGCAGGACACAGCAGAAGGCTGCAGAGGAGAAACTAAGCAACATTTATAATAAAGACCTATATAGAAAATGTGTTTTGGACCATAATCATTACAAATCAAGAATACAGAACGCATTTATTGGTGCACCTACCTTTAAAGGGGGTTGCCACCAATTGTGAATAGGGAATAACAGTCAATTTAAAGGGGTACTTCAGAGAAAATCAACTGATGCCAGAGAGTTATACAATTTCTGTAAATGACTTCTATTTATCAGCTGCTGTATGCCCTGCAGGAAGTGCTGTTTTCTTTCCAGTCTGACACAGTGCTCTCTGCTGCCACCTCTGTCCATGTCCAGAGCAGTAACAATTCCCCATAGAAAACCTCTCCTCTTCTGGACAGTTCTTGACATGGGCAGAGGTGGCAGTAGAGAGCAGTGTGTCAGACTGGAAAGAATACAGCACTTCCTGCAGGGCATACATCAGCTGATAGGTATTAGAAGAGTTGAGATAGTTGAGATTTTTACAGTTACAAGGACTGATTCTGGTATTATGTACTGAATTAGCTGTGAGTATGGAGAAGTCAACGGCAGAATGTTTTGCCTTTGTTCTATGTAACATATCTATATGTGTCTTTTGGATTAGCCTCCACTGTGGTTGTAAAACAAGCACAGCACAAGGTCTTACATGTAGCACTTACTGCCCCTACCAGCATAGACTAGAGGTTGATGACATTATAGATATATACACCCTCACAGGTGTCTCCCATGACCTCCCTAAGAGCATCCATGCTTGTTTTGGCATATCTATGTGGGGGATGAGGGGGATGAGGGGGACGGGGGACGGGGGACGGGGGGGGGGGGGCTGTAGCAGGACCAAGACCATGTTGCTTAAAAGATCCAATGACCTATATGCTATATAAGAGGAAAACAGTAGTATGGGCTCCTGGTACTGATTAAAACTCACAACTTCCTATTATTGAAAATCAACTTGATGACTCTAAAATCTAGTCAGGATGATATAAAATAATGTGATGTCTACACAAAAGCAGGCTCAATAACATCGACCATGTGTGTAGTGCTGCCCGACGGTTTTCTCTGAGTTGCAGTCGGCATCGGCAGGGTCTGTTCTAAACCACCCATATATTTAGTGGGATCTTCAAATTAGAACCGTACAGAAAGAAGTAACACGTCAATTATTTTTTGTGCTATTCACATTCTATTGAAATCAGTAGAAGATTTTTAAGTGAAACCACGTGGTAAATGTCTGTGTGAATATGTCGTAACCTCATTGTTCTAGATTGAAAACCCATTAAACCCATGGGCACCATCATTCTGTGCCTCCTCTTACAAAGAAGCACAGAGGAGGGTGGAGGAAACAACCGTACAGGCCTCCTGAATCTCCAGTCTTATTGCAGTACCATGACCTGCACGGTCTGTAGTTGTTTAACGTACGTCCTGAAACATAGACGGCTGTAAACGCCATCCCTCATTTGCGATAAATAAATCCACTGCACAGCACAGAGAGCATGGAGAGGCTTTTAGTAACGTGACTAAGCGTCGTGTAGACCAGGAAAAGCAGATTTTATTAGAAGCGAAAACGAAACACGCTATTAATTATAGAACAGGCATGGCACGCCAGGCCAAGGCAGGTATGAAACTTCTCCTTTTCTGGCAAGTCATAGATGGAAACCAGAGACCCCATACCTGAGCACTCAGCCCCATGAATAATACAACAGCTTTTTAAATAATGAATTCTCTGCCCTGCTCAATAACCAGTATCTGACTGGAGGGGGCCCAAGACGTGAGCCGTGAGGAGCAGGACCCTACAGCCGCACAAGGTCTTAGGGCAATCGATTCCCAGCAAGTCCATCACAGCCACGCCACTCAAGCCTTATGAGACCCGGCACCATTCCGGCTCACTACCTTAGAAATTAAGAAAAGAAATATTACAGGTGAACCTATTAACCCGTCAGCCTGTCCCTGCAGGTTGCGGACTCAAAGATTCCCATAAGAAACACTTGTATTCCCAGTGGATGTTCATCAGTATACAGGTCTACAGTCACACGTCTCCAAGGAAAAGCAGTTTATAATATAATCTTATGGCGCAAATGTCACATGATAAATGGTGACCTCTGTAATGACGTAATAAGGGGTTATAGAGTTATACTGTATACTGTTATTATGTAATTCATAATACATGGTTATTTATACCATAATGGTAAGACCTAAAAGTTTCCCTGCAATTGTATGACTTTCATATCACATCAGTCATCAAATATTCCTATAGGCACAAAGGTAGAAAGCTATGGTCATAAATTGTTCTTAAAGACCTAAAGAGATTACGTTTTTTTTCTATATGTTGTGCACAGGTGTTGGTCCAGCGTTGTTACAAAATAATGGCCGTTATTAGGATGTCACATACCAAAAAGACTGTGGGGAGATTTATCAAACATGGTGTAAAGTGGAACTGGCTCAGTTGCCCCTAGCAACCAATCAGATTCCACCTTTCACTCCTCACAGACTCTTTGGAAAATGAAAGGTGGAATCTGATTGGTTGCTAGGGGCAACTGAGCTAGTTTCACTTTACACCATCTTTGCGCAACGCTACTAATAGCGATGCGTAATAGCGTTGCATGCCTGGCGGCTATCGATTGAATAAACTGTTCATACCTCTCCACCCTCTTCTCTTGTCCTCCGCTCGCTTACAGGCACCACGTGCTACAGCTTCTCTGAGCTGAAACACCAGGACTTCCATGGCCAGTGATTGGCTGAGCGGCCAATCAGCTTTGAGAAGCTTCAGTGTGCGATGTCGGTTAACGAGCAGAGGGCAGGAGAAGACCGGGAGCGTAGAGAGGTAATGTATGAACAGTTTAGCGTAAAGGCTGTATGAACATCGCTAACGATGTCCATGCAGGCCTAGCTAAACAATAATCGAGCCACGTAATAGACTCAGTAAACGAGAGCCGATATAGCAGATCAGCGCTCGTTTACATTATTGATCGGGCCATTATCGACCCGTGTAGTGGGAATATAGCCTAAGGGTAGTATTACACAGGCCAATAAAGGCCAGAGAATAAATGCAAACGAGCGCCGATATAGCAGAGTTTACTCCCCACTCATGTCTCCAGCTTGGGCGGGGTTTTGCTGCTAAGGTCCATTGAAGTGAATGGATCATATAGCATTACTTACCTGTCTATCCCAGTTTTGAAACTACCAAAAATCCATTTGTTTTTTTTTTGTTTTTTTATATGTATTGTGTTTCTGTCCTTCCTGGTTGAGCAGTTCCAAGAATGCAATGCTTTCCCTCAGCTGATCATCAAAGTCCCCCACCCGTCACCATCAGTACAATTAGTGCTGCATTTGTTCTGGCCATTCAGAGATGGTGAATCACTCAGGGGATTGGTGGATCCAGCCAAGCCTCCTGTGACATCACGCCCTGCCCCCTGTCTGCATCATCAGCCTGTGGTCAGCAAACACACACAATGTGAGACAGAGGCATGGAAGATTTGTCTCCTAAAGGGGAATAGCAGAAGGAGACAATGTGAATTGGCACAGGGGCCATTTTTTTTTCACTTTCTGGATTTCTATCAGCTACCAGTGTGGCAGAACAGCACAGATACAGTAACACGTTATATAGACACATCTATATAACTTTTTAATAGAAAACAAGTTTCTTATCCGGAGTTCCCTTTAATTGCAAACCGCACCTGGAGACAAAAGTTGTGTTCTCTCTGAAAGAAAGTGGCCATGTCTTTGTATCAATCCCTTTAAGGGTAGGTCACACATGGCAGAAAAACCTTCTGTGCAAGCATCCATTCACATGTAGTTAATCTGCGTATGCATGATTTAATCAATTAACAGTATATCAATAGCTGAAATCCACAGCATATTAAAGGAGTACTCCAGAGAAAATGAAATGGTGTCATAACGTTATACAGAAGTTTAAATAACTTAAAAAAACAACAACTCTTCCAGTACTTATCAGCTGCTGTATGTCCTGCAGGAAGTGGAGTTTTCTTCGAAGTCTGACATAGTGCTCTCTGCTGCCACCTCTGTCCATCGCAGAAACTGACCAGAGCAGTAGCAAATTCAATAAAAAACCTCTCCTGCTCTGGACAGTTCCTGACATGGACAGAGGTGGCAGCAGAGAGCACTGTGTCAGACTGGAAAGAACACATCACTTCATGCAGGACATACAGCTGCTGATAAGTACTGGAAGGCTAGAGATTTTTAGATATAAGTAATATACAAATCTGTATAACTTTCTGCCTCCAATTGATTTTAAAACATTTTTTCCCCCGCGATTTCCCCTTTAACTTGAACTTAAAGGATTTTTCATGGCAAATTCAATTCTCTAAATATGTCATTAATAAGATTAATGTGGTGCTAACATTTGAAACATAACCTGTTTAACAGAGCAGCTGATAAGTACTGGAAGACTTGAGTTTTTGAGTTTAAAGTACCCCTTTAGGTGCATGTGAACAGACCTCAGATCCACTACATAATCTACATGGATATGAAATATTGTGAAAACCCACAATAAAAATCAACAATGCAAATTGCATTGAAGTCTATGGACAGCGGCCGGAAATAACTGACAATAGCCATTGCCCAATACATTGTGTGAAACAACGGCCATGGTTTCCATTGACTTCAATGCAAATAATTTAATTATGAAAATGATTTCATTTTTAAAAAGTATGTGTGAACATAACCTTCAAGCAAATGTACCACTAGTACATCGTTTTTTTTTGTTTTTCACATGAATAGATGCTGGGATGCTGGTGCCAGGGTCCGTTTTTCACACCACCGCCCAGTTCCCCACGCACAGCGCCGGTCTATTCTTAAGCCAAAGGACTGCGACACAGGCATCCCTGCGTCTAGTCATGTGGACACAAGCACACAGATTTGTGGAGAGTCTTAAACAAAATAATAACAAGCAAGAATGGCATCTTGCTGAACATCTATGAATTTCATCACCTTGAATATTTTTTTTATATAGTCCATATACAAAGAATGACCGTGTGCCTCCTCTATGTAGTGCTGAATTTATGTGCTAATTATACACCACAAAAAAATGTTCTCGCTGGTAGAAAGAATTATGCCTCAGGATTAATGTCTGCTATTATGACATGAAGGCAAATATATCACTGCACAGTGAACCAGAAACTCAGCCATGGTCCAGGCATCACTAATACTTGTGGTGTCCCACTAGGGTTGTTACTGTTGTTCACACCCTTTGCAAAAGTCTGTACTTTTTGTGGTCTTATTGCAGGCAAAGTAGTATTGAGAGATGACCACTAGATGTCGCTATCCTATGTATTGAAGTGTGGAAGCTGCACAGCTGAAAAGTCTCTCAAAGGGTTATTGTGTTTCTATGTACCAGTAGGATCTTTCCTTTCTTCTGTCCTATTACCTCTGCTCTCTTTACTCTTCCGCTGCACTCTTTCCACCCAACCACAGCGCACCTTACATGCTGGATAGGAAGTCAGTCCTTTGGGTGAAGGAGGAGTCTTAGTCGGGATTCTGTGGAAGAAGGACGCAGATCAGATAGCTCTCCACAGTGGTCCTACTTGGGCCCTGGCCCTCTGCCAGGTCTCCACAACAAGAAGAGTCAGTGCCCCACCTGGGTAGGACGCAGGACAGTGCTCTCTTGCAAACTCTTCTCTCAGTGCATATACCCTGCATGATGCAGTGTTAAACCCCTCAGGAGAGGACTAGCCAACAGATCACCTCAACCCACGCCATGGACTAGAAGAAACAACAGTTCAGGACAGTATCCACTAAAGAGCCAAAGAGCTAGGAACTGATCCGGGTGGAGCAAAGTTACTGTAAAAGTCTATGAACTCCATCTAGCCGATCGCAGCACCTATAGTGTGGAATAGAGGGAGAATCTTCCCACTATTTCCATCGGGCTGTGCAGAAGTGATCGCAAAGCCCCGATGGTTGCTATGGCACCAGGAGGCTTCCCTGAAGCCTCCTGTGTCATAGTTACGGTGGCTGAGCCTGTTCATCTTTGGCTCTTTTACAGGCACATTACAATGCAATGCAGATCTGCAATGTAATGTAATGTGCCTGTAACCAGGTAAATAAATAGTGATGTCCCCATGGTGGGACAGCAAAATAAAGTACAACAGTAAATATAAAACACACACACACAAATAAAATAAAGTACAAAAATAAATACAAAAAAAAGTACACATATTCAGTATTGCCACGTGTGTAATGACGCTGGCAATAAAATTACCAGATAACTAAACCCGCACAGTGACCGCAGGAAAAAAAAAAAACACTAATTTTTGTCATTTTATGATGAAATGTGGGCATTTTTCACACCAAAATTGTATGAATATCAGCCAAATTTTACCACTAACCTAAAGTACAATATGTCACAATAAAACAATCTCAGAATTTCTAGTATAAGTTATAATATCACAGAGGTACAACCACATAAAGTGAGACTGGTCAGATTTAAAAAATGGGCACTATCTGGACCGGTCCTGAAGGGGTTAACGGATGGAACCTTCTGAACAACATGATCCTGAATGTTGATGCTGCTAATAGAAAAACATTGAGGTTTCTTACAAGTGGGAAGCTACCTTCTTACCGCTCCTGGATGATTGTCAGATTGCTTCCGGCCACGTTCATTCCTCCCTCATTCTTACTTTGATTATTAACATTCCAACCTGGCACCAGGCCTGACACATCTCAGGGTACGTTCCAGAGATGGGAATTTGAATATTGATGAGAAGTCTTCTAACATATTTACGTAGTCAATCAGGATTCCATTGAGTGATAGGAGAAAAAAAGGTTTACCCTGTTGATCCAGAGTATGAGTGTCAAACTGAGGCCCTCTAGCTGTTTTGCAACTACAATTCCCATCATGCTGAAGCTTTGGCCGTTTTTTGGCCAATAGCTAGCTCTCCCAACCCTACCATACAGATGAGCACTTGGCCAAGTGTTTGTGTGTTCTAAACAGAGAGAGGTGGTGTAAGGTGTTGCAAAAATCTTCTGGCCACTTATCTACCCGAGAACAAAAAGATCAGGCAGTTAAAATTCTACATGTCTAATCTTTCTCATACTCAATATTCATCCAATATTCAGATGGTCCCGCCAAAATGGCAGGTTTAACTATGAGGGCTGTGAAGTCTGTCTCCTTTATTGACCTTAAAAAAACAGGTCAAATTTTTTGATCGGTTGGGGTCATGGCTGGGCCCTCCAGTGATCAGGATCGTCTACCATTTCATATTGGTTTCCTGCCATATGGAAGATGGATTATTGACAACCCCCCTTTCTGCCAAAATTGGGTGACTGCTGTGGACCTAAAAGTTGTAATTTACACAGCTAGGAAAAGTCAGATCAAGTTATGAAGACAATTACACGAATTTCCTCCTAAATTTTTTATGACATACGTATTTCACAGATGAATACTATTCAGGGGAAAGACAGAAAATCTACTCACACATTCTTTGCCAGTCATTTTCCGATATGGGGAAAAATCTACTCCCAGCTAAATAGCACTCTGTAAATAACACTTTGCAGGTAATCCCTTTGCAGCTGGAGGGGCTTACAACACATTGCTTAGCAAGTAGAAGCAAATTTGGTCTTAAGAGAGTGTGAGGTCTGCAGGGCAGTAATTTAATTCAATTAGTCCTAACTTTTTAAAAAAGTACGCCCAGCATTCAGGAACTCTAACATTTAGGTTGTCTACACCTTGGGGCTGAAGTGGTAGATCTGACAGAGGTGCAAAATATAAGAATTCAGATTTTTAAATACTAGCACAATTTGCAACTTTTTATGTTGTTCTAACACTTCACAAAAAGATCATTTAGGAGAAATTGGCCCCTTTGTGACATTTTCAATTACATGAATGTTCAATTGCCGAGGATCTCCGCAGCTACGAAGTCTTACGAAGCAGAAAACCACCAACAAAAAAAAGTCACTTTTTAGCACCTGCTTTAGCTCAGTGGATTCTTTTCTATGATATTCTCACAACTGACGTTTGTCTGGTCTAAGAGAATTTACTATTGGGTGTAAATTATGGGACCTGTATACATGAGTTTCCTAGGCAGTAGATCAGGGTGTAAACCCATGGTGGAAACTGTACCACTTAACCAGGCCCTAGATCATGGCCTATGGGGCACTTGGCACCCAACAGAATAAACTGGATTAGTTGCTTCTGTAACTCTGGTTCACGTCAGCTGCCATTATGCCTGTATTGGTGTCCGATTGCCCGTTCTCTTGAGCTGCTGTTCTGTTCCTGGTCTCTCTGCTTGAAGTCACACTTGACCCAGATGCCTTGATGTTGGGATTCTTCTCTTGGGTCTTCTTTCAATGGCTCGCTCAGATCTCTTAACATGCCATGGTTGGCCAATGTGCCTTTTCTCCATCCAGTGCCCACATGTCATAGGATAGTATAACCATCTCAGCAATAGGCTCTTTTTGGTTTTGACCCTGCTAGTTTCTTGACCAAGCTCTTCTGGCTGTTGCCTGCCATTATCTTCTCAAATTTCATACTGAAAGAACTCTACCAGCCATGTTTGACAACACCCTAGCCTCTCCAACTATAATTGGAGTTGGCGTTAAACTTGTATCAGGTAAAAAAATAAAAAATCCTACAGAAGTGTAAAACATTGCATACCTATCTACCCCAGTTCTAAAACCACCAATAATTTAATTGTTTTGGGGGCTTAGTTAAGTACTTCCTGGTTAAGCAGTTGCCAAGTACTATAATTCCCCAAATGCATTGCTTTCTCTCAGCTGTTCATCACAGTCCTCCCATAGCACTTCTTCCCCGCCCAAAGCTGTTCCAGAACATGTCATTTCACTGCAGACTATTGCATCAGTGAGGTTGAAGCACCTGCGGCTTCATTCAGCACAATTTACAACCTCTCTGTCCCTCCTCCCCACCCTCCTCATCATTAGGAATGCTCCAGGCAGATTGCCTCCTATTCATCAGCTGTGAGAGGACGGCACATGGGCTGGATCGTTAGGGAACCTGTGTAGTTTTCACTGCAGAGGAATAGGAAAAATGGTGAAGAGGGTGGGGAGGAGGGACAGAGAGGTTTTGCTACCCTAATGCAATACACAAACTAAGCCACGGACAAAGGGCACAGGGCTGCCAGTATAAAAGTTGTTTTTTAGGACAATAACTACATCACCTGCCGAACGGACCACAGGACAAATCTTGGATTAAAAGCAGCTATATGAAGGTACAAGCGGTTTGGGGGGGTCAGATTGTGGGTACAGGGTTGCTTGAAATCATTAGGATTAGTAATGACACCTCTGACCGGCCCCTACAGTCTACATTATCTCCCTGTATACACACGTCCACAATTTTATTGGTACATTTAGGGTCTGCCGAAATTAACATCTCTGTGTAGAGAACTGGCAGGAGTGCTGTGGGAGCAGAGTAGGCAAGGTGGGAGGGCTGCGATGGAGAGCTGAGGGAAAGCAATGAATTCTGTGGACTGTAGTTTTTACCTAACATTAGAGAACCCCTTTAAAGATCTACAGCTTCTTCTTATAGGAGTAACCTACCTAATCAATGACTTTCATTTTATTTTTTTTCTTTCCTTTCTCTTGAATTGACGCTGGATATGTGACTAATGCTACGTTTACACGGAACGATTATCAGGCGAATTTTCGCAATAACGATCGAATTCGAACGATAATCGTACGTGTAAACGCGGCGAACAATCGATAAATCGTTCATTTTGATCTTTTAACATGTTCTTAAATCGTCGTTCGCAAAAAATTTGCCGATCGTTCCGTGTAAACAGTTCACTGATTTTACCTATGTGTGAGATAGGCTTAAGCGATCGCAAAACGAATTTTCTATACGATATATCGTTCCATCTAAACGCTGATCGTTATTAAAAAAAATCGTTACTTCGAAATCGTTAGTCGTACGATTGGGCCAATCGCCTCGTGTAAACTTAGCATTAGGGTCCATTTACACAGAAAGATTATCTGACAGATTATCTGCTAAAGATCTGAAGCCAAAGCCAGAAACAGACTATAAACAGAGATCAGGTCATAAAGGAAAGCCTGAGATTTCATCTCTTTAAATCCATTCCTGGCTTTGGCTTCAAATCTTTGGCAGATAATCTGTCAGATAATCTTTCTGTGTAAGTGGACCCTAATGGTGCATTTACACAGAAAGATTTATCTGACAGATCTTTGAAGCCAAAGCCAGGAACAGACTATAAACAGGGAACAGTCCATAAAGGAAACACAGGAATCCATCCTCTTTTCAAATCCATTCCTGGTTTTGGCTTCAAAAATCTGTCAGATAAATCTGTCTGTGTAAACACACCCTAAGTTGTGTTGTTTACTTGTAACCAATTTCTTAAAACCTTAATAAAAAATAATTGTGAAAGAAAAGTATACTTTTCTCCATATCGCCCTCCTCCAGATGCCATCTCATCATTCTTATAGAATTTCTGGAATGCCATAAAGAGGCTTCGCTATCAAAAGCCACCAATCTCCGCACGGAAACTACGACAAAACGACTTTCACAACGAACGCTGCTTATTCTTTCTCATTCAATCTCGGCCTTGAAATAAACCAATAAAATAAAAAATCCAGTACAGAAATTGGTGATAAGCGCTGTTCAGGAGAAGTCCAAACCTCAAACGAGAGCAATATAATCCTTGTGGTAACGCTACATGTGCGAGATGCCGAGATATGAATTCAGGCAGAACATCCCCCAATAAAGTAATAAGCAAAGGCCGGGAACAAAGACACCGTAAAACAAGGCCCCCGAAAACCTTCTCCAAACAATTTGATTTTGTTTTAAAACTTTTTATAGCAAGAAATTATCCACATCTGTTTTGTGTTTAGGAGTAAGGGGGCTCGACGTACAGAAGAAGTAGAGCAACACGCGGAGTCATTTAAGAGTGCTACACGTACCAAGCCCTTTCAACATGGATTTGATAAAACAGAAATCACACTTGGGTTATGAATGGATGGCGGTTCACGAGGTAGACGCATGGTAGGACGAGGGCCCAGATGGCACTCTTTTATGACCATGGTCGTCATCGCACTACTGGAGGCCATAGCAGAACCAAACCACGTGTGGGTCTTTTTTTACGCTC